>NW_026623246.1:0-162619 GCF_030028575.1 Malurus melanocephalus
AAATCATTATAGCAACAAGAAAAGAACACAAATTCCAAATGATTCATTGGCTTTGTTTTTATTTTTGCAGAATAGGATGTTTTCAGCTACTTCTACTCTATAATAAATTACCTTAAAAGAATACCTGGCCACTGCCATAAGTCCTCAGTTTAGGAAAAAAAAAAAAGGGAATTCTGAAGATTGTTGAGTACTTAATTGGTGACAATCTAGCAGGAAAATAAACTGCTCTTATTTTACTATATACATATATTATTAAGAATAACTTGATTTTGCTTAAAACAGTAATAAACAAAGGTCAGTAAAAACAAAACAGCAGACTTACTGTAATCCATGGCATGTTGACAAGGCAACATATGATACAGGATTTCCTCGTATTTTTCCCTGATAATAGCAATGTTCTCCTCCCTGAAATTGGAAATTGAGACTGTAAATCCACGGGACATCCCACAGTGTCACACTCCATCCAGTCAAAGGCTTTTTTTTCATAAACACATTGCCAAGTCATTGGCATGGCACCAAGAATTGACTGTTGCTCATAAGGATGTTCACCCCATCATCTTTGAGCCACGGTTTGATACTCAAACACCATCATCTTGACACTCGACACCAAATGGTGTGTTTCACAATTTCAGTATGGAATCCCTGACATCCTGACAAGGATTTCAGAGATAAATTACTCCAGAAGTGCTCATCCTTCTTCATTAACTAGAAAAAGAGATGGAAGCAGGGGCTCAGACTCAACATCTGCTCTGCATATGACTACATAAGACAAGATGAACTCTGCTCTGAGGGTGAGGCAATTTCCTTTCTCTTAGGAGAAAGGTATGCTTACCAAATAATAATAATCCTTGATTGGAAAAAAAGACTGAATCAGAAGTAATCATGAGTGCTGCAAAACAAATGAAACTAAGAAAAACTAAGTAGCAATGGAATACAATCAAAATGAATATTTGCCTCTTCTCTTCTGCAAATAAAATGTATACATTTCAACTAAAATCCAGCAGATTTGACTCAAAAAAATTCCACCCTTGGTCTCACTGATAGGGATGTAAGCCCTACTGCACTTGTAATAAATGTATTCAGTATTGCACAATGTCAATTTTGTATGCAAAATTAGAAACACAATTCAAACATTCCTTAAATTCTCACTGCCATCTACTCTTCAGAAAAACTTCCCTATTAGTGCCTTGCCAAATTCAGCTGTGTTGTAATGCACTAACATTGGTTAAAGGACTATGAAGGAGGTTTTCAGGGCTTTTCTTTTTTTTTTTTAAATAGCATTTATTTGCAAATACTTGTTCCAGCAAATGTATGAATAATCTACGTAGCCTAATGCACCCAGCCCTGTGAATATTTATGTCCATTTACTGCAGGGAGGGAAAGGCATTACAATTACAGCTTTTTCAGAAGCCAGCAGTCTCTTACATCACACACAGCAGTCATTTTGGACACTTGACATTAAATACTGCTGGATTTTATTTTACAAATATGAAAAAGAATAATCAAAATCAGGCTAAAGATAAGAAAATACATAGGACATGTTGTTAGTTTTCTGTTTTGATCAGGAAATCCTGTTCTGTTTTCTACAAAATGTGGAAACTATTGTTGAAATCAGCTATGAAATATGGGTGCCTCTGGTTTGTGGTGCACTGTAAGACAGCACAGGAGCCTGTTTGTCAGAGCATGGCTGCTCACAGGGAAACACACTCGACCAGCCTGGTCAATGGAAATCATTCTTTGCTCCTCAAGTTATTTTCTGCAGTGCAGCACACCTGGGGCAGGTCCCACTGCCACAACCAGCAACATCAGCAGTGCTGAGGAGAAATGCAGCCCCTGACCCCACACTGTGGCTCTGACACTCCTTGCCAGGCTGGCTGCTTCACTCTGCAAGACAATCCCTGTGGTGTATTACCTTCCATCAGCAGTGTTACACCTTTCCCCCCACCCAGTTTCTCCCAACCTCATTATTTCCTTTCTTTCACACACCATTTTTCCTTCCACTTGCTGCAGTGACTGCCCATCCACCTCGGGGTCTGTCCTTGGAGCAGACACAGGACACTGTCACCAGACTGATGTGGCCAGTCCCCACCCCTGTGCTGCCCACACGGGCACCTCTCTGATGGTTTTCTGAAGGGAAACTGGTGCCACACAGGCAATGTTTGACTCCCTGTCTCACCTTGGGAAGGAGCTCTGGAGCTGACCATACCAGGCTACAACAAAGTGTATGACCCATCACCCTTGGACCAGCATTTCTCAGCACTATTGCGCATTTGGGGCACAGATCAAGTATCAGTGAGGAGATGGTTTTAATTTTTGCTTCCTCATGTACATTGTAGCCACCTGTATTAAGTTAATTTAATTTCAGAGAGACTGCATCCTACTTGGTTTTTCCTGAAAACTTGGCTCATTTTCTCCTCCTTTCCTACACCTATTCAGTTCCTATACCTTAGCTACTTTAAGCTCTCTTCACTTGAGATTTTCTTTCTTTCAGTCTGTGGGGTGTTCCCCACTACAGGATCATGGGATTGCTTAAGGATTTCAGGTCCTTTTGGAATACGTGAATAAGAAGTAAACAAAGAGACACTCCAGTAAGCAAATAGCAAAACTAACCTCAAACTACATGGATGACCTAAAACCTTATGAGCAATGAAATACTCTCTAAAGTGTACCCTTGAAGTGGTATTCCTGTAAAAGATATAACTGGAATAAGTGCGTGAATGTGGGAATAATACCCAAAAAGACTATCAGTAGGGAGTTGTACAGACTTCTAGCTGTGGAAGGAATTTGGAGTAATTACACAAATTGGTTTGTTCTCAGAAAATGTAGTTAATATGTACCAGAAATAGAATCTCAGGCTCCATTAGTTTGCAAAACCATGTCTTTGCAACCAGGAGGAACATTTTTTCATACTAAGAATCCAGTCTGTGGCTCAAAAGTGTGTTTTGATCTTCCTAATGAGAATCAAATAAATGCCCCATGACAGTACCTCCAAATTAATTTATTCTATAATAAATCCATGGGAAAAAAATTATGCATACAGATCTAGAAAAGAAAAATATAAGAAAAACAGTTCTAAATTCTTGTTTGGGAGAAATACAACTCAGAAACACAAATTCTATTTTAATTAGTCAAATTAATTCAACTCAACAATCTACTAGAGTCCATAGTAATTCTGGTGGAGATAGAAACACAGMTCTGATCTCATTCTCAGGGACCAAWTCTTATCACTACAAAACATTCATTTCTACATGATAACATCTGGGAGATATTTTTTATGTACTTACTTATGTTCCTATCACTATAACATACGTCACTTCACACCTGTTCATAAAATTAACTTAAGCTAATAAAATTTATTTCCATTTCTTTAAATGAAGGTAGATTTTTCTCTGAGTACTTCATGCAAGAGATTATCGCAGCTGGTTAGAGCATGGTGCTAATAACACCAAGGTTGCAGGTTTTATGCCAGTATGGGTACTTAAAGCAACAAAATTCTGAGAACAGAAATGTTCAAGAAATCACTGGATGTGGCCCCCAGTGCTATGGTTTAGTTGGCATGGTGGCATTTGGTCAAAGGTTGCACTGAATGAACCTGGAGGTCATTTCCAACCTTAATGGGTCTATGACTGTCTGGTTCTGTACTGAGAGTCAGAGCACACGAAGGGACTCTACAGGTCACTTTTTCTTTGGAGCATGTGTAACATAAGAAATTTACTGTTGTCACCTCACTATAGCGATGAAGCTGAAACTGTGCTGGGTTTGACCTGTACTAAAGCTGTTTTATTGCAGGTGCTGCAATAAATACACTGCACTAGAGGAGAAATTGCAGTTTGTGGAAGATCTAAGACCACCAAAAGACTAAACATAATCATCATATCTACCTTTACTCTGCTCTTGGAAACACTGCCTGGAGGACTCGGGTTGTCTCTCTTACCTACTGGTATCTGTAGCAGTGAGACAAAAGCTGAAAAAAAACCCCTTTCTTTTTTCCTAAAAATATTCTGGTCCTGTATGAAAATTAAAACTTCCCTTAAGAGCTGAAATTAGCACCAACAACAGTCCAGCTGAGAACATCAAGGGTGTTTTGTGAAGAGCTATTGGCTTCCTGTAGCTAATGGAGCCTCTCTCTGCTCTCTCAAAAGCAGTAATTGCTCATCTCAGCAAGTCAAACCTCCACACTGGCCTTGGTCAGCTACTGGGGATGGCTCAGTGTAAGATCAGAGGAAACCAGATCTCTCTTCTAACATCTGCCAGACATAACTGTGAGAAGCACATTTACCCATTTCTGCTCTAAAACTGAACCTGGTCACTCTAGTGTCTGGGAGAAAATTAGGATAAATGTCATCTCCTATGAGACATGGTCAGCCTGGTGACAATGGCAGTGACACAAACTTGCAACACACCCAGGCACACCCTCATGCCATATCCAAAGGCAGGTTAATGCTCCAGCAGAGAAAAGCTCAACATTTTTGCCTCCACAAGGCACACATCCACGTTTCATGCTGTGGTTTGCACCATGCTAGACAAATTCTCTGCCAATGCCCATAACACTTTTTTGTCCATTTCCTTGGATGATTAAGTTATCCTTCTTGCATGAACCTTCTCAGCACAACGGACAACCCAGTGGCAATGTTCAAGGGCAGTACAGAAAATACATATTTTTCACAAGAAATATGATTATTGATTTGGGGTGCCAAAAATGTAATAACATCAAAAAAAAAATAAAAATAAAAAAAGGACCCTAGGGTCAATTAAAACAAGTTAATCATTATGATAGTGGCCAGTTCATGAGACAGTCTTCATCTTGACGCTTAAGTTGGCTAATTATAGCAAAATCCTGAATTAGGGGTATTTGCCCTGCAAACTGCTACAGCTCATCTTTACCAAGTGCAACCCTTTTGCCCATGTCAGTACAAGATTTCATGCAGCCTGTCAGGTAGGTAGTGTGGCAAAGATATTAAAAGATTTTAAGACAGATGTCAGCAACGCAAGTAAAATCCATCCCCATTTTTATCCTTTAAGGTAGTTTGTCCCTGCTTTGGGAGGCACCAGCTGCTGAGCAGACACAAAAGACATGAAAAACACATTAACCAACACTCATAATGAAGGGTGGAATAAGTAAAGCAAAAGAACAGCCCCGACAGTCATTAATGGCAGCAGTTCACTCTTCTCTGCAGTCACAGTGCAGAAAGCATCTGCTGACCATACACTGGCAGGGTTTGTTATTCGCCTCACAGACACCATGACCTTCCCAGGGGAGGAAAATAAAGATGCACATTCATCTGCTCTCTACACTGGATCTCCAAGTAAGCCGTTTTCTGCAGTAAAATTCATGCGACACTCGGGCACTGACCCTAAAATTAATACCTTCCTTCTCCTACATGTTCCTCTTTTAACACTCATTTATCCAAAGGAAAGGAGATTGCTGGTCTAATTCACATCCTAGTAACATATCTCCCTCTTTCCTTGCAGCAGAAGGCTCCCAAAAGGCCAGCTAAGGCTCAAGCCACCATTCTGTGAATGCCAGATAATGATTAGCAGCCAGATAACGATTAGCTGAAAGAACTACCCTTTGTGGAGCCACCAGTAGCAAAACTGCATAAACTAAGGCTGCACGAGCAACAGCAACAGGAGAAGAAAATGAACCCTCGCTCACTGACTTCCGTGACAGAAAATAACTTGTTACGAATGGGTTTCTATATGTAAACAGAAAAGTCAAAATGGCACTTTGACCTGTGTAACTGCAAGGAGAGAAAACATTCTTTAATTGACATGTACTTCAGCAATTGGCAGGGGCCCTGCTGTGGGGCTTTGCTGAGCCCTGGGCTCATCTTTCACTCATCTCAGTAACAACTCCAGGGACCTGGCACCACCTCTTTGCAGAGTTGTCTCTGGACTGCAGATGCCTGAAAGCCAAATGCTCTGAAAATGTGAACGGTGCCTTCCCTTTGTAGGAGGATGGCTGGCACAAGTACTCAGATAACTCAGAGCCGACACGCTGTAGTGACATTAGGTTATAATGCTGTTTCAGATCCCAAAATCACAGATATGGATTCCAAAATTAGGATAAAGCACAGCCGCTTCCAAGCCTTTCCACGACATGCCCATGTTTAAAGACTGTTGGCAGCACTCTTAACAAACAGAGCCACACATGTACGTGACAGGATCCTGCGCGCAGGCGACGCGCTCCAACTGCCATCGGTGACTCACGGCAGGAGCCTTCAGCAGATGGCACAAGATATCAGCCCAGCTTCCCGGTTCAGAGGCCAAACGAGGGCTGTGTTTACTGCCCAGCAGCTATGAGAGAAGATGCTCCACGATCATAGCTGCAGGGTGTGGACTGAGAGCTCATGCCAACGCAACACCATCTGCTCTGGGAGCTGCCTTGGCATCTGCTTGGGAAACAGCCTCTTGACTTACCTTGACTTACCTTGGTGTTATGGAAAATTATTTTTATTATCAGCTGCCTGACAAAGACAAGGCAGAGAAGAACAGGTTACCTCTTCCTGCCTGTTCTGCTGTTGTCTTTAAGATAGCCCTCGTAGCAGTGGCTAATGTCTCTTAGTCATGGCATAAAAGCCATTTTAGTGACAGTCATTTTGCCCCATCCCTGCATGCCTATTTCAGGGAAATGGAAGTGAACATTTTAAGGGATGATATGAAAATTCCTTGTAATGTATCCATTCTGATGTGCCACATGAGTTCATCAGCCTACCCCAAATCTGAAGCCAAGGTAAAAGAATGTGATTTACAAGATTACTATAAACACAACACAACACCTACGTGGATACCAATCAGTCAACAGGACATAAAGTTCTGAGGAAAACAGAAAACAATACCACTCTGATATCCTTATTGGCTCATTATTTCTGAATGACAGAACTTTCTCTTTAAGTGAAAATTCACAGAGCTCGAGGCTGTGTCTAGAAACATTAACCTATTGTTTATAATACAGCACCAGTTTGGTATCCATAGGGAACAACAGACAAGTCTAGGCAAAGCTATTTACAGAAGTCAAGACGAAGAAAGTAAAGATGTCAAGCTAAAGCACACTGAAGCCTTGCATGGAAGCGCTCCTTCAGAAGTACAGCAGCTTCTGTTTGCTTAGCTTAATTCTCCCTCAAAGGGATTAAGTTAAACCCAAAAAGATAATTTTATTTTTTAATAAGAATATCTACAAAGTGATTTTATGTTCTTTAATGTTATAGCAGTAATTAATTTCTCTTAGCCATACTCGGTTCTTGTATGGTCTGAGATCACAGAACACTTGGTTGCTGCCACTCTCTATGTTTGCTGTATGTTGCAGCTCATGGAAAATAACTCATGGGGTGTACCAGGTCAGGCAAGACTTTTCTGCAGTTCAAGCAGATTCAAGCTGCCCTCTTTGTGGAACACATTCCTGCAGCAGAATGCTCAAGAGGTGACCCCTGATGGTCACAGAGTTGCTTGACTTCTCACTTGAGCAGAACCACCCACCAGCACTGGGGTCCACACTTGCAGCAAAATTTTTAAGCTCTGGAAGACTTCCAGCTTCTGACAATTTTTTCCCCTGCAGGACTAGTTAAACCCACAGGATTTTCTTTTTTTTATGTCACAAAGAAAAGGGAGACAAGATAATTAAACCTGCAAAATCCTACATGAATCATGATATGGGATTCATTCTAGTGTAGCATATTCAAAACCATGACCTGGGAATGACTCCTAATAAGGAAAGCTGCTACTTTTAACTTTCTTCTTCTTAGTGGCAGGATGTATGTAGAAAGTAAGTTAGCAATAGCAGGGAGGAAAATCAGATGATAGAAATAAAAAACCTATTGTAAATGTACATTAAAAGTGATAGACTGCAGGATCATTAGGTCAGGCAAATGAATTATATATGAGGGCTGATTATATTGCCCCGGTATCCCACAGAGGATACTATGCTTTTTAAACCCCAAAGGGTTTGCCTCAAGAATTCAAATAATGCTACAGCAGGAAAGTGAGGTATTTATCAATTGACTATTGACTCAATATGACAGCATGACATTGCTAGAAAAAAAAAAGAAAAAGAAAAAAAAAAGATGTCCACAGTAACTGAAAACAGACAGAAATTAAAAAATTTTGTCAACTCTTCATCAAGACGCATACAATAACATTAATTCCAGTCAAAACCTACAGGAAGTAATTTGACCGGTATATTTTGAGACAACAGTTTGCTTCCATCCTGCCATTCCCTGTTCCACAACTACACTCTAATCCTCCCGTTCTTGTGGAACTTTCAATTTAAGAACTTYCATTGTACAGTAAAAACACCTATAATTAGTCCCTAATTGCAAGAAGCAAGAATTGCCGTTYGTTCTATTCAGTTTTTATTTATTCCATTGGTCACAGATACTCAGTTCTCCAGCTGATCCTTCTGTGCCCTGCAATGCTTCTCAGTTTTGCACTGTTGGCAAACTTCATTAACATATACATCCTTTTTTTAAAATATAAGTCATTAATGAAAACATGTGATGAGAGCACTCTGAAGATCAATCATGCAAGAACCCCTTGCTAAACTGTGTCAGACTCAGAGACTCCCTATCAGCTCTTCTTCAGCTAGTTTACTGSTATCACTAAAAAGTAGATTATGGCCTAGATTTATTAATAATTTGCCATGAGGCAAGCTGAGCTCTGTTGAGGGCATAAGAGAGAGAATATCTGATGACATTACAGGAACCCTTATTCAAAGTTTTCTCTCAAACAAGCCACAGAGAGATTTTTCTGATACCAACAACTCCTCTAGTCTCTGGACACAGCCAAAAAAGCTCTGCCAGAAACAGGCATATAGAATTCCTGCATTATTGATGATCTGCTCCTTTTCAGTTTTCATCACCAGGTTGTGCAAGTTTCAGGAATTAACACACAGAGCTCCCCACCAGCCCCAGGCTCCCAGGGCTGAGTCCTGCACTCCCATCCCATTCTCTGCCAGCCCAACTGGCACTCTGCTTTTCAAGGGAAAACTTAATTCCTTACAGGAAAGCCTGCTTTAGCATACACGCTTTTCTGGCAATTGAAACACCTTCCTCTTTGATTACAAAACTGTGAGTTACCAAAAACTGAGCAAAAATAAGAGATTATTCGCAGACAGCAGATGCCCTAACTGGAAGATGGTGGCAGAAGCACTTTGCTGTAAGACTGGAAACACAGCAGTCAATTGTTAAAATTATCTGTTCACTGGTTGTTTATTCTGGCTGCACCACAAATCATTGTAGACTTGTTTTCTGACTGGGGATCTGAATTATTTTCATTGTTTAATTTTTTTTAGAAAGCAATTTTCTAAGATCTTGTAGATTTGTCCAATGTTTTGGGGAAATACAAGCAGAAGTAATTTTTTCGACACACTCTGGAGAGGAAAACTGAAACATTTTATTGAGAAAATATCACTGAATAGATATCAGTTGTTCCTTCYGAGGGAGAAAAATCCAGCAATGTGAATTACTCAGCACTATAGCTGTTTTTTGCCTTTCATCTTACTGACAGCATCAGTGACAGAATGGCATCCAAAAAAAGGAGGGAGAGARAGAGATAAAAGGACACAGAGATATACTGCAACAACACCAGGTATACATAGGTTGAGTATTGATGCACTGTGAGAATAGGATGATCTGGAATGACACAATCAGGAAAAGGCAATGCCAAGAAGGGTTTTTCTCTTTCTTATTAATTGATTATTCTCTTTGCTACCAGAGGGAATTTAGGCCAACACTGCTGCTTTCCTAGTAGTTAGAGATATGATGTACAGTAAAGGGGGGTGTGGGGGAAAACACTGAAATAATTCAAACTCTACCTCCTTTTGTTTTTCTTAGGCATGGTACACTGCTGCTGGTTTAATAAAAATGTCTTAGGTGCTGCCTAACTGTGCCAAATTAACAAGAAGTCCCTCCTCTGCAGCAGCTAAATTCTGGCACCCTGCAAAAACATGTGTAACATGTTCCACCTTCACAATGGTCTAACRTATTAATAATTATGCAGAAATCAAATTTAATGTAACTTCCTATTATGAAAAAGGTGTGTTAAACTGAGGACTCTTCTCACAGTAAAAATGCCTTTGCTACCTAAAAATGGTATTTTTAATGATATGAATGCTCCTCCCTTCCCCTGCCCCCCTCTCCAAAGCATCCTCAGTGGATGCAGAAGATCCATATGTACTTTACAGCACAGGAAGTTTTCCTGGGAGGGAAGGAGAGGGGGAGGARTGGCAGAAGTACTTATCAACTCCACATGGCAGATGAGCCAAGGCAGGATCCGCTTCCCAGACACATCCACGCCTGTAACACTCCCGAGCTGCTGGGTGTAGGTACAGCTGCCTTCACACCGCCACTCCCAGCTCCTGTCCTCTCCCATATCACCATGGCTTTTCATATCACGCCAGCAGCACTGGCAATTCACGTGTCTCCTTGCACGCAGAAATGCAAGGGGCAATATGAACACAGCTCAAAACACCCTCTCCAGTAGGATCAAGGACAGAGGAGACCAGTTTGCTGTAAAAACTTGCTCAAAGCCTGCAGCTGGCAGCGGATGGCAGAGGGATGTTTTCCTTCTGTCACCATTTCTCCCACCAAAGCAGTGAGAGGCGTTGCCAGGCCGCCTCTGTCTCTGCCTACAGCCCAAGACAAACTGCACAGAGGTGGGTGAGGAGCAGCATGTTGAGGCAACTGAGAGAAACCTGGCCCCTTTCTGAAATACCTCTTCAGCTTCTGCTTAAGAATATGCTGCACAGMAGAGTGCATATTTTGTGATTTATTSAAGTTGCACCCTTTTACTAGCTATTTTTAAATAAGTATCTAAGCAGTCTGCACAATCCCTAAAATCTGGTATAATAATTATGTTACCAGCTATGGTAAACAATTCCCATAGTGATCAAAGGTAATAAATCACCATTGTGGAAATTTATTGTAGTTGCAGTAAGATTTTCAAAACATCTGATAGAAAACCAGAGCTCAGTTTCTCAAACGCAAAACAGATACTGCCAGTCTGTTCAGAAATGGTTCGACACAGAGCTCTCCAGCGCACTTACTGCTGCTCTGAAAAACTGACTGGTCAGGGGGACATGATTTGTTTTTAAGCAGTACTGAAATCAACTTCACTCAGTGTCTGGTATTAAAATTTACTTGGTAGCCTGTACTTTTCCAGAAACCTTTAGATATCTGAACTTTTATGAAAATGTTCCCATGACTGTGGCCACCAGGCTCTTCTGACATTTCATCAGAGCAGCTGCTTCCCTCMCTGTCAATCCCACACACTCAGATGCAACAAAGCCAGGAAAATATTTACATCCTCTTTCCTAGCATGCTTCCACATGACTGCTGCCTGCAGAACTCCTGGAGCAGTGGAGTAGAAGGGGGCAGAAGAGCCCACCTGTATGGCCCAGCCTCCCCTGCACCCCTACCCCATGGGTACACCAGGGAAACCCAACAGTGGAGCAGCAGCCCCTCTCTGCAGCACAGCCTTTGCAGCCCCTTTCACTCCCAGGTCAGCTCACTCAAGCATCAGGCTCAATGCAGCAATGCCAGCTCTCTATTAAAGCAGATTTGAGAGCACTAAGCCAGGCAGTGACACCATCCCTGAAGGTACAGCCTGACCCCGGCTCAGCATCTAAATGAAGGGGAAATAATCTCTGGGACCCTTGAGGCTGGGAGCTGTTTTATCCAGAACATTTTTTGACCCCTGATCCTCCCATCACTTCCCCATTCAATTAAACAGTACTCAGATGTGAACAGCCACTGATTTCAAACATTTCCTTGCTTGATYAAGGCTTGCTCATCAGGAACAATTCAGTGACGAGGCTTGAATGGATTAACTTAGCTAACTTGCATATACACCTTAATGCAGACAAATGGGTTGTTTTGTTCTTACTAATATCAGCTATTATCTTTAACTCTGCTTTGACTCATATTCTGAATCTCAGTCAAGCAAGACTTCTTGACTGCAGAGCAGAGCTGAGAAATTAGTCTTTGCAATTTAATGGAACACATATGTGTTTGCCTCAGTTTGATAATGTATGCAGACTATTATCTTGACAATAGTGGAAGAGCAGATTTCCTATTTGCAAATGACAGAAGGGAATAAACCAAAGGAAACATGGATCTTCATCTACCCACTGGATAAAGGACTGCTTTGCCCATTTCCATTTCCATTTCCATTTCCATTTCCACTCTCATGCTGCAGAGGCTAGTGCATTTGTTTCAAGGCATTTATGTGATCTCAGATTTAGTAAAACGATTTGGGGGATTTCTTCTAATAAAATGTAAACTTTGAACGAACTTTTATGCGGTGTTTACCTAATAAGCAAATTTAGAGTTTCCATTTTGTACCATATATAATACACACMATGTAATCTACAGCAACTGATACAAAATTTATAGCTGTCATCTAYAAAATAAGTCCTAACAAATGGAAAGTCTTCAAGAAAAATCTCTCATTTTGCAGGCAAACAACAAAACACTTCTGCAAAGGCTGTGAGACATCTCACACAAAACAACAGCAACAAATGGCATCTTGTAGTCAACATGCCAACAAACATACAGACAGAAACCCACAACTGGTGAATAGATATTTGGAAACTATACAATAAATCTTGCTATTCTCAAATTTACAAAGAAACTCATAACAAACTAACACACTTGGGGTTTATTACAATGAGAAAAGGTTATCTACCAGAACAAGATTTTCTTCAATAGGTATCAAAAGTGAAGTATATTTATTAGTAAAAAAAACTTATTATTATACATTTTTCATGGATACCCTTTTGATATAAACATTAATGTACTAAATTTGACAATGGAGTTCATTTGCCTTGTTTAAAAGTGAAAGTTAGAAAACATGAAGCATGCTTGCCTCAGAATAGTAAAACAAATCACTTGAAAAATCAGTTATCTCTCCTTTCACAAAAATATGTGTGTTTGCATTAACATCAAAAGCCAAGCAAATCAAAAAAGAAAAGCATAAAAAGGAAATTCTTACTTTAACTTCCACTGTCTTCCCACCTTGCTCGATATGCCTCTCAAGATATTCAGAAGACAGCAGGTCACTGCAAAAAGAAGAAAAAAAGAACCATAAGCCTCGCGCATGTGTTCTTGTACCTCCTCTCAGCAAGCACTGATTAAACATTTACATTTGAAAAGGGCAAAGCCTGCAGGWTACTTTTCCTAAAATGTTCATAAAAATCACTGAAACAAGCACCTCCAATGGAGTTACACAGTGCATGGGATACACCGAGTTTTAACACCAGAAGGTGGGACAAGGAAAACTGAGGGGAGTTTCCTCATGGAAGGTTCAAAACCAACCACTGGCACTGATTGTAATTCAAGAGACTTTTAGCAACAAATAGAAAAGTGAACAGCACAGAAGTTAGCTGAACTTCAAAAAAAGGGAAAAAAGGAGAAGGATGAGAAACCAGCTGGAATCTGAGGGCAAACGGCAGCTGCGTTGGCAGGCTTCAAAGGACACAGTGGCACAGCAATGACGTGACCTTGTACCACCACCATGGTGAGCTCAGGTCATCGCTGCACGGGTGGGCAGAGCCTGGGCCCCGGGAGCTGCAGCCCAGGCAGGKTCACATTCCAGGTGCACACACTCCACACATTCCCTGCGAGCCCTGCAGCTCCAGCAATGCCGAGGAAAAGGCTCTGGGTAACAGCAATCCCAGCCTCCAAGGACACAAGGACTTGGAACAAACACCAAGGAGAAAAAACAATCAGACCTGAGGCAAACATATATAAATTAAATGCAGGCTGTATTTACTACCACACTCAGATACCAAATCAGTCAAATCCTCTTCTGCATAGTTATTTTCTAGGCAAGCAAACCACAGAATCACAGAACTGGTAAGGTTGGAAGAGACMACATTATCTACACCATAAATTTCAGTAAGCATGTTCAAAAACTACAAATTACTGAGATGAGATTAGATTATGTTATATTTATAGCATAAAGTCTTGCTGTTCTTCCACCTCAGTGGCAATCAAGCTGGAAAAAATGAAGAATTGGTAAAAAAACCTGACAAGAGGCAGGCTCACCCCTGTGGCAGGAGGCAGTGAGCAGCACACCTGCTCGGCAGAAGAGGCAAAAATTGAGTATTTCTTCTTCCAACAGCAAAACACCTGAGCTAGACATGAACTGGCCTGGTGAGGGGAGGGAGGGCAGGAACAGCAGAGCAGCACCCAGGGCAGTGGCTGCTCAGCTTTCCAGAGCTTCGCCCTGGCCAAAAAGGCAGCAGGACCACAGATGTGTTTGGTCACATAAACATTGGTGACTGCCCTGAGTGAGGCCCAAGCAGGACAAGGTTGGAAGTGTGGGTCTTCCAGTATCAACTAAAAACTGCCAACTTGGTATTTGCATTAATAATACAGGAGCATTCCAATGAAATATGCTGATAACATAAAATTGGAACGCATAGAGAATAAAGAAGATTGAAAACAATTCCCATAGGGAAGACCTGGATGTTCTTCAGGACTGGATATCAGAAATGAGATCAAATTCAACTGTACAAACAGCAAATTTATGCACTTAAGTGCTGGAGAGAATTTCTGTAATGTTTTTTTGGAGGGCTTGGTTTATAAGAAAGAGAGACATGACCACACTTGTTTCTGGCAAAATGATTTGCCAGATCAATAGAACGTCTTCCTSAAAAACACAACTGTCATCCCAGAATACGTCAAAGAAGATGTATTTCCAGTCAAACTGAGGTAAGATTAATATCACTGCCCAAAGGAGACCGCTTTTCAAATACTGAAGACAGGTATTGGACAGCTTTGCTTACAAAGTTCCATTACCAGGAAGCACAGAGAGGCTCTTGAAGTCTAGCAAAAAACTGAGTTATGAGAGAATACAAATGCATCAGAGTTTACGCACCAAGATACAAAAGAAACTAATTAGGCTATAGAAGATTCTGGCAGAACCTCAAAGGTACAAGGATTGTCAATGAGTCAGTGGAAATTGGATGTTAAAACAAAAAGGACTCTATCTAGGTGTAAGGGGCAGAGGCAACCAAAAGTGGGATGCTAACAAATTTCTGAATGGGAGCATCCATGGGACAACTCTCCATGGAGGTGGCGTTCCCTCAGCCTCAGCAAGTTCACAGCTGGCTGCTGCTGAAAACAGGAAATCTCACTGCCCCTCGGGAGCAAGCACTGAACCCACCTTGTGCCAGCACAAACACTCATCAAAACACTCTCAGTGTCAGAGCTAACAATCATCAAAACAAGCTTGGTGCCAGCTCCGGCACTCATCAAGGTACACTCGGGACAGTTCAACAAACCCATGGCTTTGCTGCATTAGGTAACTGAAATCYCTTGACAAGAGGTACAATGAGCTCCAGATCAGATGCAAAAGTGGGAATGAACAGCTCTCAGTAAGGGTGAAAGAGAGAGTGAGTGATGACCTTGGCCACTGCAGAATCAGTGTGAACCCCCTTCATTCTGGTCAAGCCCAAGATCTACATTAATGCTCTGCTCAGCTGCCTGCAGATGACCCATTATTGAGGAGCACCCAAAGGAGATGCTGTTGAGTTACTGATTACAATATTCTGATTCCTCYTACAAGTGAATATTAAATATTTTGGATACTCATGCCCTGGGGGAAGCTCAAAGACTTCTATAAGGWCTTGTGTGCATTTTCCAGATTTAGAAATTTAGACAGATGTTCTCTTGGAATGTATTTAGTTTAGTTTGCTGAAGTTAGATACATAGCTTCCCAGCATTCACCACACTCTTTCAGCAAAAGTTTATGCTTCCATAAATTTAATAAAGATTCCTTTAGAGCTTAGGGTTCTACTTTTACTCCTTGTTATTTTAGGGGGACTCAGTAAAACCAACGTCGTCCGCCTTATCTGATGGACACAAAGGTTTTTGTGCCAAGAAACATTCAAGAGATTATAAACTGTAAGRTAGTAAAGYAGTTATATAGTACAAAGACYGAGATCAAACAGAATGGCTTAACTCATGGAGATTTTTACAGTTGTATTTGGAGGGATGACAAGGAGAAGCACAGGTTCTYCTCATGTGGGTCTGACAAAATTACTGCTTTTTAAAAGATACTGCTGTTAATGTTTTAATGTTCCAGAAGATCATATGTTATGTTCTCAAAAATCTGGAAATTGTGTCTGGCATGACAAAACAAAGACATTGATCATTCTCTGCCTTGTACAACACAATAATTAGAAGATAACAAAAGAGATCAGTAAGCTCAAAACTAATTAAAAATAACCTTTTCTGGCACAGCTGCTGATTACAGTGTGCAACATATTGCAGRAAAGCATGAATGCTAGAGATCTGTGCTGGTTCAAGTTGGGAATGGACAAGTTAGTGGGCATAACCGGGAGCTGCCAAACCCACAGAAACTGTACCTGACTCAGAGTGTTGGAGTCCTGAAAAAGGGCTCTGGAGCAGCCTCATGCAGGCTTGCTCAGCTCCTCCACTTTTCCTGAGCTCACCATCTGCCCTGGGCTACTGAGCTAGCACCCCCTGACCTGCCTGCACCCTGCAAGGCTCCTGTTTCTCCTGAGGTTGTGCAGGGTCCTGTGGCATCGAGCTGCAGCGCTGCTGATGGTCAGTCAGCTGCTTTTCCCCACCCTCCACCCCCTGATGGACACACCCAACCTGTTCCAGTTGTATTTAAGKAGGCCAAGAGAAAATTCCCAAGCAAGTCCATCCATTTTGTCTTCCTGCTCGGTCCTCACTTTACGGACAAAGGGGCTGGGAACATCTGGACAGCTCTGGCACTCCCCCTGCCTCTAAAGGTCTGTCACAAGTGCCTTGATTCCCAAAAGGAGCCTGACTGGAGGGGAAACACCATGGGGTCAGCTGCCTGCACAGCTCCTCGGGACTGAGTCCAGAGCTTGCAAACAGACCACAGATCTGGAATTTAGAGACATTTTTAAAGCCTATCATAACTAATGTGGCAAGATATGTCTGAGAATATTTTATCAGTAGAAAAATCCATAAATGTTATGGAAGTCATGTTATGTTTCACTATTATGATTCACTGCACTGAAAATATCAGAGAAAACASAACACTCTTGCAGAACCAATAACACAATCAATGCCATTAAAAATTAAGCTACAACTTAACCATTATRCACAATCTTCAAAACTCAGGCCAAAAAATATCAGCTTATAGGTGGAGCCATGTTTTGTCAGCAGTAATGGTACAGGCACATAATAGCATAGTTTTAATAAAAGTCTTTAAAACAAAMAAAAATCTAGATTAAAATACTTATGAAACATGATTAGAAGTATTTAAGCAAGATAAGACAATCAGCATTAAAATAATACCCATTTCAACATAAATAAATAAACACTTTCCTGTGGTAGAAATGAAACAGGAATAATTTAGTTTGCCTGCCAATCTATCCTAGAAACCATCTTCGTCAGCTTAAGTGGTAGTTTTAGTATTAATTATAAATAAAATTGGCATGTYAAAATTAAAAAAAAAATATTATGAAAAAATCTCTTAGAAACACAAGAGATGGAGGAAATTACAGAGAAAAGCCACCAACACTATAAYTGACAATATTGCAGAATTAGATTTTCAGAAACATTTGCTGAGGCATTGGTACAAAATTTTTGAAAAGGCATGACAAAAACCTGCATATGTTAAGACCTAAAAATAAAACATTTCACAGGAAAAAAGCACATGTGATCTGTTGCTTTTGCAAGGAAAAAAAAACAGTCATGCTAATAATTCTCCAGTAATTCTGTTTTCAGAGGTCTGAAATTTTAGTGTACACAAATGTAGTAGTGTCGGTTTTTTCACAGCAGCAGCATTTTTGAAGCATTATCTGAAGTCCATGAATCTATCCCATACAGATTCAACAGCATAAAGGTCAAAACAAAAAAAATGAGCAAGCCCCTCTTTGCTCTTCCAACTTTCCCAGTCAGAACTGTACACAAGAGGCAGAAGTGGGGGGAATTTTCTTACAGAATAGGGTTCCAACTAAGGAAATTATCCTTATCCAATATGATGTACACAAATGCACTTAATTCTACCTTGGATCAACTGTAGTACTTATATATGAGGTTTATTAAAATGAAGCTGGGATTGGGAACCCAGGAAAACAGATCAGCTTTGGATATAGATGGGTTTCCCAGCAGAAAGAGGCTGCTYCAGGAAGAAAAAGAGGTTAAAAAAWKKKGKKGSWARRRRAAAKRRKKSTKRARRAAAARRRRAAAAAAAMCMAGTGATTACAAATCACTTCAAGTCAAAAGAAGAAATAAAGAAGTGAGTAAAGATTTTTRAGAAAGGAAGAGGTTTGTATGTGAATATGAAATAGAGAAAAACCTGGGAATTATCCCTGAGAATTTAATAGAAACTTTCACTTTCAAACAGAGAAGGAAAATGCCTGTCAGCATGATAGGCATCTGAACAAAAATTAAGAAACTGAAAAGCCTAACAGTTATGGAAGAAAGAGAGCAGAAAATATCGGGTCCTCTTTAAAGAACACAGGAAGAATTACAAAGTTAAAAAAGGYAGAAATAAAGGGAGTTCATAATCATAGAATTAAAATGTATCTTTGTCAGCAAAGTTATAAATAACAGAAATTACCAACTTCATGATATCTCGTATTGCTATTGCTGTGTCTCCTTCAACACTGTAGGAATTCTTTATCATTTGTTCACCCTGATTTCTGTCTCCACAACTCTCCATGATGTACACCTGAARTTTCAGATTAAATATGGTGCCAGACAAGGACATCAAATGAGAGATCTGAGGTAAGATGCATTACTGAAAAGGAAGACAGGGTAAGAGTTGAAATCAGCAGAAAAGGTCTGGATGGGTCGAATGCCAGCAGGAAATTATCAACAGACACATGGAGACCTTCAAGAGAAAACAACAGTTTCAGGGAAATGATGGAGACACTGATAAGAGATAGCTGCCATAACAACTGCACAAATAATGCCAGCCCATGTGGCAGAGCAAGCTGAGAGAAGGAAGCCTCCTGCAACATCGTGCTCAAGAGGGCTGCAGTGAAAATGGAATGGGCATTGTTGGGGTACCAGGCACATAATCATGAGGAAGCTTCCCATAAAATTAAATATTTTCTCCGAGTGGTGTACATCTTCCACCAAGTATTAACAGGAATAATAGATATTGAAGGAGTGGCTATCAGAAGACATTTTGAGTTCAGCCCATCTTGTACACCAAGGAAGACAAGGAAGGTTGGTTATCATAAAACACAGAGCAAGAGAGTGGAAGATTGGACGAGAGGGAACAGAATGGATGTTTCTATCTGCCAGTCAGTAAGAATACAAAGGACARTTTCTATTACCTTGCATTGGTCCTGAAACACTTTCAGTTATCAGTCATGAGGTAACTAACACGTAAAGCAAGATAAGCTCAAAAAAGCCACTTAGTTGGCAGATTTCTGTATGTCACTACATAGGATACTTTAATTCTCCTTTATCCTCATGTCTGCCCAGAAACCTGCTCTCTGCTCATACATGATCTTTCTTTGCACTTCATGGGGGATTAGCTATCTCCATACTCCATAAACCAATCTGCTTYAATAGTCACAGCTCTGAAACTTTCATCTCCTCCTCCCCATCAAAAGAACTGCTGAATTTCTTTTTATGTGGCTGGTTAATTTAATTAATGACTGTATCTGTTAAGTTAGCCAAATGGACTMATCAATCAGAATTAGATAGCTACTTGTAGATATGGCAGCAATTTTCACAATGTCTACTCAGAGGAAGGAGAAAAACAGAGCCGGTTCTTGCCTGCACAAATTGAAGTTGAAGTTTCACCCCTTTTTAGAATATTCTTACAGTAATTTTCTGAGCTTATTGCAGCTACTATGAAAAAAAGGAGAAAGAAATTTCTTATTATTTCTACTCATTAACTATTTGGGGCTTTCTTCAAAAAAGAAATTAGAGACTTAAGAATGGTCCTCAAAGTACTATGTTTTAAATAAATCTAAATAATGCTCCCTACCCCAACAAACTAAGAGCAAAACATAGCTAAAGTAGCTCTAAAAWTATAATTTCAGGTTCTATTTTTTTATGGCAACTTAAATATTAACATTAATTTGATTATATTTCTTGTATCAATAGTAGTATTTCCTAAAATAAATACTGAAATTGGCAAATAGCATCTGATATGTAGTGAACACTTTTTTTTTTTTAAATAAGGGATTTTAAAATATTTTGTGGCACAAGCACTGCAAAGGGCACAAGTTCAATAAAGCAGTTAATTCGTGCTGCTGGGGATGGAGGGAAGGTGATTACAGCCTTCTCATTCAGACAACAGAGAGATTTCATCTACTGCCCTAACAAGGAAGCTGCACCCACACATAGATCCCTCCCTGTATCCATGGGAAGACACTGCTACTCAAGATGCCATAGTGCTAAACTAGAGACTTTCACAAGCAGAAAGAGCAGACAGCAGGTGTCTGCAAGATTCCTGTCAGGCAGAAAGTTTCCAGCTCTAAATTTCTGTTTTCACAGGCAGATTTGAAAGCCGTATGGGCAAAGTTCAYTTTGCTTCTTACCCAGCTTTCCTTACAGTAGTGATGGCAATGCAAGTGTCAATAAAACCTCATTCTATTCTTGCTGATGAATAATTTACAYCACTATTTCTTCAAGCAATTACTTCTTTTCTTCTTACAGAAAGTAAGAAGTCATTTTATTAGAGTGAACAGATAATTTTTTGACCGTGTTCATATCTTTACTACAAAGCAGTTTCCTCAAAGCCATTCTGCTCATTTAGTTGCTACTTAAAAGTCAGGGTAAAACCAGTTAATTTTAGCAYTTGAGAGCGTGGTAAATTAATAAGAAAGGGAAGAGGAATGCACACAAGAAGCACAGGCTACACATTTTCCTGCATAAATATACTAGTGTAGTCTAATCCTGTTTTTAATATGCCTCTGTGTACAGTCAAGATATTTTATACTACATGGAAAATCATTTCCCAAGTAAACTCACTTGTGATTTCAACCACATTTCAACCCAATTCTGTGTGTTGTAGACAAATGCTATATTGAAAGAGAAAAACTGAAGAATTAAATGCATTTTATTCATGGTCCCAGCACTACTTCATGCCATTGAAAACAAGCACACACATTTTGTACAGGACAGCTGTACTATTTGGTGAAAGGACTTGATAGTAAATATTTTTAATCGGTAGCTTCCTTTAAGATTTGCACTCAGACTTTATTTACTGATTACACAGTCTTGCCCTGGAGCAAATATACAAATTATTCCTGCACTCATGAACGTTTCCATGATGCTCTCAAAACATTCATACAACACAGATACTGAGTCCTCTACACTGCCCCTCAGGAGAGTCGGCATTTCCTTCAGCTCTAGAAAGCTGTGGAATATCTGTTTGATTTGGGTGCCCAGTTTGAAAATTGACAGGGACATCTATTGAAGAAATAGTGTCTTTTTCATCTTAACACATTTCAGATGTGTCCTGCCCTGTGTTGTAGCCTGGACAACTCTGGAGCTCTGGAAGCTCTTCAGAGCTGATCCCAAGTGTCCTCCTCATGTTGCACGTGGAGAACAAGGAACTGTCACTACAGCAAATGGTGAAGGCCTCAGTTTGGGGGGTGTTTGTCCCGAGCCACGCAGAAAATCCCTGACAAAGTGACCAGGCATCACTCCTTGCTCTGCACATACCCAATTTACAACCCAGAACAGGCAAACTGGGRCTGTCCAGGAAACCACCGCACTGCCAGCACAGCCTTGCTTCACTCCCAGACTACTTGRCATTGGCAACAAACAGTGCATGATTACAGAAATATAATAAAAAACCTTTAAAAGCAGAAAATAGGAATACAAAGGAGGCAAATAATGCTCTGCTCAGCATCTGCCTGTTTTATCATCTTCTTCCAAAGTCCCCCCCACCGTAGGTACCTCCCTCTCCCGGTCACATTCCTCCGCCTCCTCTATTCCCCAGCCCTTCACCCCTTCTTTCCAGCCAGAATTTCCATRCCACTGCTTCCCACTTCTGCATGATGCCAGAAGAAAGACCAGAAAAGGAGTCAGTATCTTTTCAAGGGAGATACACTTTGGCACTAACACTGAACGGACCCACCCTAAAATGTGCACCCTTAATGACAGCAAAGCTTTCCCCCTCTGCGCTGTCATTTCTTTTATAACCATTCAGGATGATCGTTCCCTTAGCACTCATGGTTACCTGCTGCTTGAATATTGCATTTTATCCTGAATATGTGAAAGCTTGCTGGTGCCCCAAGAATCTTTTATGTAGCAGTCACCAAGAATAATTTCTTCGAAACTGTGAATTTTTATATAATTATGGAGTATTCACATAAATGGATTGAAAAATTATAGAGAAGCATGGGGTTTTTGTTCATCTTGCAATTGCATCAACTGCTGAAATACCTGTGATGTTTCAGTGAAAAAAAAGACCACAAAAAATGTTTACCACTACTTTTACCTTTGCTCACAAAAGATGTTAACTTTAGAAAAGCGTACACCTGAAAACAGTTTCAATTTGAAACATAGCGAACTTTAAGTCTAGGAACTCWATTTGTTTCCAGAAACTATTCTGAAGAAGATAATATGTTAGAATTTCAAAAAGACAGAAATGGCCTTCAAACTCTWAGACATTGAAAAAACCTCCTATTAGTAGAGGGGCTAAGAAAAAAAATGAGTCATGACATGAAAAACATTTTCACTGACGGGCAAATTAAAGAGCAAGAAGCTGAAACTACCTCCTGTAGCACTGTAATGTCTCTATTTTGATAAAGAAGGTCAATTTTAATAGCACAGATCATTGTGTGGATAAGAAGTCAAAGGTCTCACACCTCAGCTGTAGGTGAACCAGGATTTTAGCCTGAAACTATGCAAAAAAAATGAATTGCATAGTTAGGAGAGACAAGGAAAGRAGTCTCTTGAAGAAGCAGGCTGCCTTACTGGGAAAATATCTCAAAATATCCACACATGATAAATGACACAAAAGTTTGTGAAATAAAATTCATGGCACACCTCAAAATTGAATGAAGAGTGGGAAGACAAGAGTCCCTTAACCACYGAATCCTCAGGAGCCAGATTCTGAGACAGCACTAATCACTTAACCACAGTCCAAGAATTATCACAGCTCCCTCAAACTTACAATCATCAATCTTCATTTAGCACACACAACTACAAAAGTACAGCTAGCTTCAGAGAGGCAAAAAAATCCATTTCCTAATGCTGTTCCAAGTAAAATTTGTCAGGCTTGCCAGATGGCTCTGGCATTGCTGATGACCCAGCAGGTTATTTTTCCTCCCTGTGTGTTACCTACCAGTAAATCATCCTCTTAAACTCAAAAGGCTCTTCAATTTGAAGAGAGGATGGGGTGAGGATGGGGGAATGTGATAGAGGTTTTTAATACCATGTAAGCCATAGACAGAATTTTTACAAAGCTGTTATTCACCTAATTCCACATTAGTAAAATAGGGAAGTACTTGAAGAAATTAGAAGAGCAATTTAAAACAGATCAAAGAAGGCACGATGTCACACAACAAGTTGTGAATCTCTGCAACACGTCGCCACAGGGGGCTGCACAGGCAAACAGGGTCAGAAAGCATCTCTGAAAGGGACTGAAGCCATGGACAGTGGGTTCATAAACAGGTACCTTATAAAAGGCACACACAGGGATGTGCCTTCTGGCGTCTGCAATCAAACAGCCATGAATGCTGGGGGGTGAGTGGAGTGGAACCTGAAAGTGGCCCAGCACATGTGCTCTCTCACAGCATTCCCCGTTTCCAGTGCCAGGACAGATGGACCATTGGTCCAGGATGCAGTTTCATTTCTCTTGTGTTTAATCACTGTCACTGCTCTTAGGGTGAAATGAATACARTAATTTGCTATTTTAAAATTACTTTTCTACCCAAAGTCATCTTCCAAAACTGTAAGAAAATACATTTGTGCTTACAGGATGCAAATTATTTTTCCACAYATTATCACAGGATTGCCTTTCAAARCATGATTCATATGCACATCATGTAACCTTCAACAGGTTTACAGTGACCGGCATCACCCTGCTGGTGGCATCCATTGCAGAAACTGTTACACATCTGTAAATGGAGATCCATTTCTGTAAATGCAGCTATGAAGGTCTCCATCTGCTGCAGAACGGATGGGATAATGCTTCAAGTCATACTGACAATCCTACAGCAAAACTCCTGCCGGTTCAAATATCTCCCCCTTTTCTTATCACGGGTATCACATCCTTCCTACCCTAAAAGAAGCTTGATTCCTCTATATACAAAACTGCCCACATTCACACCCCTAAAAGACAACAAAACCCCGCATTAAGACCAGTTATGCTGGTASGTGGCATAACTATGGCTGGTTTCTAAGAAGTAAGAAAGGGAACAGCACGAAATCCTTGGCATTACTAWTGGGGATCATTTATCCATCTAAACTGGTCCATTGATCGGTAAAAGTTGAAAATAAAATTCTAAGGTTTGTATCCAGTTCAGTCACACAGGATTGGTAGTTCTCATTTGACTGATGCTCTGCTGCKACCATTCATTTCTTCTCTATTCTGTATATATATATACATATATATAAAGCTCCTCTATATGCTATATATCCATTTATATRGAATAGATTTTACATTCCTAGGAGGCATCTGTCAACAACACACTCTGCAAGAGGCATCCAGATTGTTTATTTGTTTTCTCTTGCTCCTTCATCACACCTTTTTCCCAWCCCTTTATTCTTATCTTTCATGTCACCCTCTCTTAAATAAGGACCAATCCATAGCCTTGCTTGCAGAACTGTCTGTATGAAGAATTCTAGCTCAAAATTCTRATTATTAGAAAATAGCAGACTACATGCTGCCTTTCTTGACTCAAACACAAACCAAACTCTATTATCCTGTGTACCTACCACTGTGTCTAATGTGCTAACAGACATTTTCAGCATTTGACTTATTTGACTCAGTCATGCTCAAAAATAAACCACCTGTAACTTCTCAAGCTGCCATCTCAGTCGTGGTTTGAATTTCAGAAGAGACATATCCCATGCCAGGATGGAAAAACTGGCAGGGTCAAAGCAGATGCAAGTCTATTGAATTCTTCCCACAGAGTTTTAAATCTGAATCACCGCCTCCTTACATCTCCAGAATGCCTGCCACAATGAAGCAGCCTTATGATTTCAGCACAGACTCAAAATTTTCTTTTTTTGTGATAATGCAAATCCTTATGACTATTTTGTCTTTTCCCATAGCCTCTCATCTTTYAGCTGTGATATGACTATAGAAACATTATACACCCATTTATAATGAGAACAGATTTCTAAGAAATACCTTATTTATTATTATCTATTAATCTTATCTATTTTTATCRTGAAGTATTCTCTTCAGGATGAAAAGGGATCTTCATACTTGAGCGTGCCAGTTCCAATCACTACTTTTCAAAGAACTAACCTCTTCATTTAGAGGTTACTTACCCATTTCTTTTCCAGGACTGTCATATTTTCTGTAGGTCTGGCTTTTCAGACCCGGGCATTCTCTGCAATCTGGCAGCTACCTGGCACTAAACAGTTACATTTTGAACGTGGCAGAGCAAAGCACTACAGTGATGGTGTAAAGTGCATCCTGCAGGAGGAGATGAAGTGTGCAATCAATTCCAGCAGATGCAGAAGTGAGAAGGAACATATTCTGCCATTCTGGCATACGCCTTTTTTTCTTTCAAAGGGCTCCAAGTTAATGACTTTCCAAACAGCTGAATATAATAAAGATGAAAACTTAAGTCTGTTTAGATAAGAGTTAATTTTCACAGAGCAACTACATAGCCAGATGCTTGTCCATTAAAAAAAAAAAAAAAGTCGAAAGKTGCAGAACAGCTGCAGACCCTTTGAAATGCCATAGAGCAGTGTGTTAGAAAGCCCTGAAAGAACAAAAAAACTGCCCTGAAGAACACAGAATAATATATTCCCCCTCAGAGCCTTGGACTCCAATCCTGAATGGCTCCTTCCATATCACACCTGACAAGGTGTGTAACAGCCTCCTCAGCAAAGAGACAGGACAGAGACCTCAGTGTCACTTCTGAAAGCCACCATTCCTCCTTGCAGTCCTGTCCTTTTGCTCAGCAAGYGTGCACTCACAGATGCAGAGGGGAGATGTGGGACACAGGTGGCTGATGGGGTCTGTGGCTGGGAGCACACCCAGCACCTGCAGAGCCATCCCCTCGGTGGGGACACGGCCACGTGCAGGTGGCTCTGGCCATGATCTGCCTCTGAACGTAGAGCTGCCTCTAATTAAAATTTTAATTCMGTGAATGACGAGTCTGAATTTGACCAAGCATTTTTACAAGAAGCCTGCTTTAAAATCTCCTGTCATCTTTGCTTGGCAATCTCAGTGATGTGCTCACGCTGTTCTAACAAAAGAACTGCTCCAGCTCCTCCCTTGTCCTCATCCCGAGGTAACCCAATGTCCTAAAGGAACCTCCGCWGCAGAACAAAGATACAGAAGGACTTTTTAAACAGACAAGGAAATCGTCCTCCCCTTTCTTCACTCTGCTGAGCCATGGTGAAACAGGGCAGCCAGCTGGGAGCTGGTCCCCATGGGATGCCCTTCACAACAGCAGAGAGAGGGAGCGGCTGCTCACAAAGACAAGGCACCACCCTCTGCAGCAGCCACTCTCTCCCTGCTTCCTACAAACATCCTGGGAGATTTGCTTCCTAATTTAGGCACCTSTGAAAATCAGGTGGGGGAATACCCTGGGAATACAATCCAGCAGAGCTCAAGAGCCTCCCTCAACAGCTCATCAGCTCTTAAGGAACATCACATGCGGTTTTGACAACATTAATTTAGATTAAGGGCACCACAGTTTATAGCTACAGCTCACACTGATGAGCACACACTCAAGACTGTATTCTCCTCTTCAGTACAAAAATGTATAAGGATATCCTCATTATCGTCCTTACAGCATATTTATAGAATCTTGCTCAGTACTTTAAATTATTTATGTTTCTAAAAATAATTCTCCTAACATGTCATGTGTTACTTATAATAAAAGCCGGATTTAAGGCTCAAGTTCTAGAGTGCAATGCATTTGATAAACAATCATCAGGGGGCCAGTGTGGCTTGCAGAACAAGAAAAAGTCTTCCAAAAGCTCCACATAATATTGTATAATTTMATTCTGAGCTAAACTATAAATTAAAGCTAACCAACCTCCAAGGATGCYAATGATTTTTAAGTTAGAAAACACTGAGGGTTATATACATTTTTACACACCCTGACTTTTTTCCCCTCAAAAAACAGAGCTGGATATATTTATAACTGTACTACCAATTAATCAGTTCTGTAATGCWTTTTCATGGGAGTATTTTCAGTACATCTGGTAACACTGCTAGCACAACTGAAATCTGCAGCACTCTATCTTAATATTTGGAGATGAGAAATAAACTGCAATTCAGAAAATATAAATATAGCTGCCTCTTAAATCACAAAGACACATGCATTGATGAATATTTTCTTCCAGGGCTACTGACTCTGCATATTGCTATCATTGYTTGGGGAGTGGTGATGAAATCTCAAACATTGATTGCCATAATCAGAAACTTAAAAAAAGATAATCCAGAAGTAAAGTGACCAAGTTTAAGGAATGCTTTCACAGGAATAAATGAATTCTCCTTTTACATTTGTTTTCCTTACAGACCAGTGATGTGTGAAAGTGGAATCCATAATGCTGTACAGCAGTTAGAGAATTAGTGAGTAAGGAYAGACAGCAAGACGTCCTGAAAACAAATCTGCTTAATTAGTGCTGGCCAGGAATTTCCAACAAATGGTTTCACACCAATAAAAAAAATTCCTCCAACTTTTCCAGAGTGAAACATTAATCCAAAACATAACAGTTTAAACAAAATGTGGGGTTTTTTTGGGTTTTTTTTTGTCTTTTTTTTTTTAGAAAAAAACCACCATACAGCCAAAAAACCAACTCTTTACACTCACATTCAAAGCCCTGATGTGCTTGATTCAGATCAAGGAGGGTAACTGGAACATCTCTAAAAAGATGTGTTACCTAATCATTGCTCTTCAGACTACACTTGGATTGTAATCAATCCCATCATTTCCACTCTGTGCCACACAAGTGATACATTAGACCAAAGGATGCAAAAACAAGACTAACTGGAAAATGCTGGCATATCTAAGATAAAACAGGCTTTGCTTTAAGTCTCCTGGGCTTACTGTCAGTTCTCTTCCCTCTTTGTTCCCAAAYTGACATTTTATCTCAAGAATTTACRCATGAGATATTTTGAGCTGCTAAGCATTCATTATATCCATTAACAAAGCATTTTTGAAAACACAGCACTTTTAAAAATCAGTTCATTATCCAGAATATGCACTGTGCATATCAGACTTACATTTTTGGCCAAAAATACACAAGTGTTAAAACATTTGAAATGAGAATACARATGTGCAAGGGAAACCTTTAAAGGAAATTCAGTTTTCAGGAAAGCATGGTTAAACCAGTGGCAGGTGGGTGATGAACTGCAGAACAGGGGAATCCCAGCTCTTCCAACACAGAATCATCATCTTACTGAGTTCAGACCTTGCACAACAGTTTTGTATTTTGGTTACAAGAGCACAGCAAAGACCTGCTACAACTTCTGCATCACAAGAAGTGCCTGTCATCACTGATATCTACAGACTTCACATTTTCTTTTGAAATATTGTTAAGGGAAACAAATCTTAAGAGATCAGAACCCTTTTCTAAACACAACAGGCTTTCTCTTGATTGAGGTGCACAGTCTCTGRGGTATAGACAAATTTCTCATGGAGAATTCCAGCATTTTTGAAGCTTGCTTCATTTTGGTACAAAAAACCCTACAGCTTTTTATTGTGGAAGGCATGAAAAATAACACAGAAACTACCCGAATACATATGTGGGTGGTTTTTTTTTGTATTGAATTTTAATTTAAAATCTCCTCAAACAGAACTCAATTTACACTCAATTTACACATTTCAGGAGCCAACTCCTGAAATGCAATGATACATTCTCTACAGAGTCCTAATCCATATATACAAATAGTATAAAATTAACATTATTTAAACAAATTAAAAACTGGAGATGTGTTCTCCCTTAACTCAAACATCCTATTATACACCATTTCACTTTTTAACAGTTTGCAGTCTAAAATGCTCTTATGTTCAATAATGCATTTTCAGAATTAATATATAATATCAGCAGGAGGCAGAMATTAAGGACAAGGTGAAGAGAAAATATTTTCATCTTAGAATGAGGKAACTGATAAGCAGGATATGAAGTAGTGCTTTTCTAGGTATTGCAAGCTGTTTGAAAAATTTTCTTAATACACAGGAAGATGATATTGTTCTGAGAGATGAAGTCCACACTTCAGTCCATGTAATCTGAGCAGGCAAAGGGAAGGTGCCCAATTCCCAAATAAATTAGTGGGAATCAAGGGCCCTCAGCCCTGGAGGATTCTCCACCCTCCGAGATGAGGCAACACTCATGCCAGATTAATTTCAGGTTACAGTGAGCAGGTCCACAAGCATTCCTGAGTATGCCTGCCTGAATCCATGCACATGCTTTTGCTTCATTCACAGAAAATGAAATGGAAGGTGACACTCATTCAGAAAATGTAGACTTAGACTTGCTATTCCAAAGCACTGGCATGGAGTAGAGCACAGGAGTTGCTCCCTGCAGCAAAGCAGAACCCCAGCTTCACACTCCACAGAAATGATKGTGAAAGAATGATTATTTATACTGTACAGCTATTATCTATATTTATATTTACATATTTATTATTATATCACTTATACTCCAGTTGTACTATAATAAATTAGTATTATTTATACAACCACACCATCTCCTCAGAAAGGTGCCAAGACGTGTAGAACTCCAAATAAACCAAAATGGGAAAAAACAGGAGCAAGCAGAGAGCAAAACCATTCAGTGTCCCAGAGGTGACCCCATTCCTGAAGCCAAAGGAAACCCCTGAGCCATCTGACCAGAATTCTCTCTCCCCACTGTCTCAACACAAGTTTTTAAAGGCTTTTGCCCACAGGATATTGATACAGTTCTGTGCAGTATCGTAATTTTCGATCCCAAAATCCTTTCATCTAATTTTCCARTGTATTTTAAAACATAGAAAATACCATACAGTGAAAGTTCAGAAAGTTCTGCTTTGTTACCATCTTTGCCATGCCCTAAATGGATCATAAATAGCACACAAGCTTTACACTCTTATCAGTTTAATCAGGAGTTTCCGTTCTCTAGTGGCAATTCAACACACAAATACCAGACCCCTTTGTCCAACAAGAAAGAATTAACATTTTTTTCCAAATCAGTTTTCTCCCCCAAGCAATTCCTTTTTTAAACTTCAAAGATACTTAAATAAGAGAAGCACATCAAAACAGAATCTTATTCATCTATTCTAAATGAGAAACTTGTTGCAATCAATTGGAAAACAATTTAAAATAAGCAATTATTTTTTGCTACTTGGCTACTTGAGCCCCAGCAATTTATTCAGGATACAAATACATATTTTAGCAGTACTATTGATAAGGGTTTATAAAAGGACATGGAAAAAAATCATGAGTTACTATCCCAGGCCCACAAAATATCATTTCCAAAAGCACAATAACACTCTTGTCTCAAACTCAATTTTTTCAGAGTTTCAGAGCACAGAACCCTACACTACAACTGRAGCAAAGTCAGTGACTGAGTAACAACAGCAGACTAAATAGTGAATGAAACACAGWGCAGTTATTTCATCCAGGGACAAAAAAAAGAAAGCTTGTAGAAATAGAATACAACCAAAAGAATGATAAGAACAAAAATAAACTAGTTCATTAAGTCAAAACTTGTGAAAGTGTTAAAATGTTGCAAATTTTTTTTAATCTAGACTTCAAAAGCTTTTGTAATTTTTAAGGAATGGTTTTGTTTGCCTTTCCTCCCACTGTTGCTGTTGCTCACCCATCAAGAAAAAAAAAGAAACTATTGCCAAAATTAAGCCCAAACTCCATTATTGCTGTTGGTTTTGTCAGAAAAGCTGATAGATTAGATTGTGTTTTGGCAATCATACACATTTTTTTTCCTAACAGAAAGTCATCTTTGCTTTACAGCAATTATTTATTCTAGTTTTGATAAGAACACAGATTATCACTGGCAAGCCTACTGTAGAATTTTACAACAGAGTTCACACAACTCCAAAAACTAACTAGACAGAATTTTAATTGAAATTGCTGAGACTTTTAAACGTTTRTCTTACAGATGAAAAATTTCTACCATGACCTGTTCAGAGCTGGCCAGAACTGTGAGGTGAATTTGTGCCTCCATGATCTTCAAGGACCAGAAGGCTTTCCATTTWAAAAAATACATACATCAACAGTAGGTTTTATTTTAGTCTAAATAAGAATAATAAAYTTTTCAATCCATCTGGGACTAGAGACTGAGAGCAAGGATTTCTCAGGGTAAACTTGGACTTTGGCCTAAAGCATCCTTTTAGGTCTGAAAATGAATAAAATATYACAAATAACATACAACCTGAAGACATGGTTCACCCAAAATTTTTTAGTGCCCCAYTTGAAGCCACCTGGAAAAGCCAAAGTGGAGTGTCAATTCTTTACCCAGGCCACAGGGCAGGAGCGACAAGGCTGTTGTGTTGTCACTTCATCTGGAGCAACCAGATTGAAGAGAGAGGAAACAACAGTGCARCTCTGAAAGAATCCAGCAGGAGACAAAAAGGGGCAGGAAAAGGGGGAGGAAAAGTAGAGGTTCTGGGAACAGCTGCAGACCAGCTGGGCATCCTAAAATACAGCCAAAGCTGGATGAGAGGCACAGCAGGGAGCACTGAGCACCTTCTGTGTCCTTAGGCCTTCGGAGTGAGCAAAGACAAGGGACACGTGCACCCTGTGAGACTGTAAARGACAAAACCCACCTGAGCCAACTGTCCAGGCTGCCCAGAGGAGAGTGTGGGTCAATACTCACACGAGATACACACATGCAGTGCTACAAAAACAGAGCACGATGTATTTTGCAAGATGGAGTCAAACTGATCCCTTCTCCACAACCCCCACAAGACACTTGGTAATGGACACGTGGATTTCTAACTGGAGCCCTCRTTCCTTCCTCTTCCCATATAAATGAAAGAAGATGTTCTCCAGCTCTCCACTGGGATTCATCCTGAAACACTTCAGAGTCCTCCCCTTGACACTAAACCATGAGCAATAGCCTAAAAAACTACATGTACTACACCCACCACTTTATGCTTAATTTTTCTAAGTTAAACAGATACCATAAATTGTCACCCATCAGTGACATAAAAAGGGGTTACAAATATTCTTAAAAGGATTTGCTGTGCTGGGATAAGCTTGATGATTATTTTTATCTCTTACATCAATTACTGGACTCTGACTAACATACTGGTACTCCTTTCATTTCTTTAATGTTAATTCATTAGTATCTTAAGAACAGACATTCATTAGTACGCCTTCTCTTCCAAAGACAATCAACAGCAGAATCTTCTATATTAGAAATTCTTGTAAATTTAAGGAAAGAGATAAAAAAGAATTTTTACAGTGAAACAGTTCCAAATCACTAACCATGTCACCCAAAATAACTCACMAAGTATTAAAATAATGTATTTGAAAACCAGCACAGAACTGTAATTTTTCAGACAACCAGAGTGCAAATTATTTCCAAATGTACTCGGGGAAAAAAAGCAGTGCTATCTTTCCGCACATGAATATTTATTACTGTCTACACGTTAATAYAAAAGCATTTGACATATGTGAAAGGGAATAAAATCACATGATTGATACCAGATCCCTAAACACTCTACTTCTCCCTCTTTTCCCCTTAAGATCATTAGAGTTCACTTTTTAGGAAAAAAAGGCAAACAAGGATTACTGGAAACTGACATTTTCCCTTTGCTTCATTTAGAGGTCTCATTAGCAAAACAAGAACTGGATGACATGAAAAATGCAGCAGACCTAAATCCCCTGGGAACACTCTTAATTTCACACTCCTGCTCCACCTCTAACTTCACTGCTTGAGCCCCTTTTGGGCGGAGCAGAGCAGCCTGAGCCCTGCAGCCCAGGCCCAGCAATTCTGGGAGGTTTTAGGCAAGAGGGACCAAAATCAGGTCCTGCTGGCTCCGGTGKCTCCCKCTGTGCTCCTGACCGCAGAGGGCACAAATCCGAGAGCTGCCAGCAGAATTAATCTGTCCAGCGRCTCAGCCCCTGCAACCCCTGTTTTCTCAGAGCCAGATAAATTGGTCTGGTGGAGACAGTGCTCCCAGCCACCACTTTGCCTTGATCCTTCTCCATGGATGCGTGCCAGCTACAGAGACAGAAGTGTGACCACTGGAAAGGGCTACAAAAGGACGTAATCACCACTGCTTGCCACCTTTCCTARGTTTTCCTTTTCCACAGGCAGCCTTTTCGTGCTTCAGGTTCATGGAAATATGAGCTGTGGTGGTTTGGCTGCCCATGCACGGGAGCCACGGAGCACACGGAGCACAGATCTGGTGTGGCTCGGAAAAACAAGAGTGGCTGCAGTTGCACAGCTCAGCTGAACCATCCAAGCAGATTATTCCCAGAGGAAAAGGTTTTTCCCYGCACTCCCCCTGACATACTAAGGTGCCAACGTACTTTACAGCAGGACTGGGCTATGTCAAAATAGAAGACCCACAGAAGGATATACCTCTCTCAGCAGAGRGTTTATTCAGTTGTTTTGACTGGGRAGGCACTTTGTAAATGAAAAATCTCAGTTCAAAGASAGGAGATTTTCTCTAAAAAAGGAATTTTGCAAAAGATGTCTGGAAACTGAAGAGACAAGTGTGCTCTGTTCCTCCCAGAGACCCTCCTGGAAGCAGATTGGGTAGGATTTTCCGGGTTTTTTTAAGCTCACTCGTGGTTTTTTCCAGTACTATAAATCTCTATTGTTAACTTATGCATTATTTAAAAGATACCGAGTTTAAAAATAGCTCTAACCCACCAAGGGAAAATGGAAAAAGCAGTGAGCTGAAAGCCACAATGTTTCTCTCACCGATTGTTTCAGCATGCAAGACATCACAGCTCTCTCCCATTTTCGTTTCAATTTAGCAGCTGTATTTGACATATGCCCACCCATTTTTACCACCAAAGTATCGCTCATTCCTGAGGGTGCAYATTACAAGTCTCTGTGCACCACTCAGACAGCAAATTACTGCCACACTATGTACTGGGATAAATAGATATATTTAAGTTAAAGTCTTTGTGTTTGGAAGGTTTGCATTGAGCCCCCAAGGTCTGAGTTTCCCCATAAGGTGAGCAGCTCAGCTGAACCATCCAAGCAGATTATTCCCCGAGGAAAAGGTTTTCCCCACACTCCCCCTGACACACCAAGGTACATATTAAAGTGTTAATAACACTTCAATGCCCACAACGCTCTCTCAAGCCACAGATTGTCCACCACCCTGCTTGGTCACATGGACCAGGTTACAGCGGGGTGATTCGCCCAAGAATGTAGGGAAAGCAGGAGTGGATGTGGGGACTGCCCACCCAGGGGTGCTTGTGGCTACTGGATCACCTTTCCTCTCCCTTCAACTGCAAACAGCCCCTGGACACGCAGGATGGGGGGGCTGCCAYGGCAGCTCAAACACAGGAGCAGCTCTTGCACCACTGATGTACACCATGCAAACAGCTACCTGGGGAAGCACCAAGCCTTCCTCAGACACCTGAGACAAAAAAAAACAGAAGTGTGACAAAACTATGGATATCCTGGGGCATCAGGAAGCAATTAGAAGTGTCTGAGACCAATCTAAAGTCAACAGTGATCCTGACTCTCTATTTATTTTGTAAATTGAAATCCAGAGGAAGACAGGCCTGGAAGTACTTAATAACCTTTTGTTTATAAAAGTAGCAACACTGAGCTCCAGAGCAGGAAAAGAGCAATCCTCAGGTAAAAACTGTGCACACGTCAGAACTAGAAGACTGTTTCACACTGCAAGAGAAACATACATACATTGATTTTAGTTCAAAACATATCTCTGGAGTTCACCGGTGTACTGAYCTTATGCACTATATTAAATGGTATTTGTGAGTGTTTACTCCCAAAGAAAGGAGAAAAAGGACAAAAGGGGAGAGGGGGGCAGGCAGGAAGGTTTATCCTGTTTAAAATAGAGCAGGTTGTTCACATATCTCAAAATCCATCCTGTGATAGGTATTCCTTTGTTAAGAAACAGTAATAGTTAGAAACCTGTATGGACAATGAACAGTATGACAAAGGCACAAGAAAACAAAGCTACCACTGTATAAATAAGCCCATGGATAACAAGAAGAGTGTTCTAACAGTTTGAAAACATAAAAATAACCCCAAATGAACCCAAGACTTCTGAGGGCAAAAWCCCCACCATCACCATCAAGCTCCTGACATAGATCTTGGACAATTCAAGAGGGGGTGGTGAAGATTAAAGCATTGGGGCTGCCGCTAAGATAACAACTTGATATTTATGCACTGAGCAGAGTCTTAGAGAGTCCTTTCCTTACACAAGTTTGCAAGCACAGAGACTGTGACCTTGAACAARTAGGTGATTGGTTTTGTAAGTCACCCCTTGTTATAGAGACACCCCAAGTTATGAGAGGTAGCAGAAATGCTGAGCATGCAGTGAAAACACCATGAGGCTTCYAAACATAACAGTTGTTAAGGACAAAACAGAATAAAAAAAACAGTGTTTGTGTATAAATATATCTATTGGTCACCTTGAAATTTCCCCTTTTTGAACACAGAAATATGCTCTGCAGTGTTTTGGCAGAATTGGTACAGGACTAAGATCCATACAGAGTGCAGCAGGTACCACATGGTACCTGAAAGTTTAAAAATTAAGAGAGCCTCATTAAAACTTRAAGCAAAGGTTGAAGGCAAGATGAAAAACCCCTTTGGTTACTTAGATCCCTCTGTCTCCAGTGTGGAGACAGTTCACTCTTTCCAAGTGCAAACGCAATTTTAAATTAATGTGCAATTAAAATTGAAGGACATAAATGTCYTGGACCTGATGTCCTTAGCAAAAAGAACCATATGTGAGAAGAGCCAATGCAGCACACGAGCTAAGAAGACAGTCAGGCAAGGTCCCAAGGGAAGGAGGAGGAGAGGCATTGCTGAAAAAGTCACTTGTGGGACTGCAAGAGCAATGTCATCCTGCTCTTGATGTCAAGCCAAGTAAATGCAGTACTCACACTGGCAGAGTTCAAAGGGGCRCCTGATTAAGGGTATACTTTCCTGTATCAATATTCTCAAGACAGTTGGAAAGTGYCTAATTCCAGAGATCTGTCACATTCAGTACCACGGAGCTGAAGGAAAATTTTTCACAAAGGCAGCGCACCCATGTGACACTGAAAATTAACACTTTTCCAGCCACGCAGYTCAAAGTGTTGCATGTGACTGTTGACAAGCAGAAAACAGTGCCTGGGCTAACAACAAACATCCAGGCTCAGCCTGGATACCAGGAGAGCAGTATGCATGTATTCTCTGTCTCTAAAAAAAAAAAAAATTAATAGAGAACATTGACAAATTCAATCAATGGGAGCAACATATAAAAGATAGGTATAGAAAGGATGCAATGGAAAAAGCAACAGTGGTGACAGGTAAATTCTTGTACCACGTTACAGCAAGGACAGAAAAAGCAAGCAGCCATTTTCTAAACTTTTTGAGATTTAGCAATACGAGAGCGAGAAGGCAGATGACACTATCAACAAGGCAGCATCAGCTGCCTCCTCTGTAGCACAGGTGCACCGATGCTGAAAGAGATCAAAAGCTGTGTGATATTTTGGCAACCAAGCCTCCTTAGAGGACAAAGGAAGAGTCAACTGAAAATTATAAGATCCTGTTCATTAAGAACTGGACACCAGCTGAAAAACAACGATGACATTTTCCAAAAGTTGTTAAACCTCTCCTGGTTTCTTACTGGACGTTCAGCTTGAGACTAACGGGTGTTTACATTATTTTAATGCTGGTTTTTTGTATCTATATTTTGTGTTTAATTTTTTTAAATTAAAAAAATTAAATTGTAGAAAAACTTTTTTATAAAATTTTGCAATTAAACACTCCAATAACCCTGAAGACATTAAATTTGTTTTAAGGGAGAAAATTACCTTTATACAAAGGAGACTAGACAGGACTACTCAATCTTGTCTTAAAGGGAAAGGGCTTCTTTGGATCTTTACCAGAAAAACAAGTTCTGAAAACATTCATTAGCAGCTAATATTCAATCACTCATTGATGGCTGCAGAATGAGAKTACAAACTGGCATTCATGCACACCACTTAAACCAGCCCTGGAATTATATTAAAATAATCTCATTACCCATTTATTATACAAATTGGGAATATGAACATTTACTTACAAGTTACTAAACAGGGTCACATTTCAAATAATAACAATTATTTCAAGGCATAGCTTTTGTATCTGCAAAGAAAAGCAAAGCAAGAAAAGAAACAATTCATAAACAGGAGTTTATCTGTTCACACCCTCTAATTTAGTGCAACTTTTGTTAGTCACTAAAGCTGCAAATTCTTGTTGTTCTTCAGACTGATGCTGACAGCAGCCTTATCACCAGCTACCACAGATTACTGAAGCATTTCTCTATCTAAGGTCAGCATCTATCCAGTGTCAATTCTCACACAGCAACAGACACCTAAGGAGACAAGACAGCAGACCTGTTTTAAAAATCCCTACTWAGGCTGATTTGCTGAAAAAAAAAAACCAAACCTTAAATCAGGTTTCTCATATCCCAGGCAGCTCTAAAGACTGGGCTGATGGAAAGCTTTTGATTTGCTACACATGCTCAAGAACCATCATGCCTGAAAGGCAAATTCTGCAGCCAGCCACTCGGGTCCCCATCAGGATGGCAAACTTGGTCCAAGTTCTACATCAAGCACTGGGAATTCTCCTTCCCATTAATGAAGAGACTTGTAGAAACACAGAAACATTTCTTATTGCAGTTCAGTTCAGTGACAGCTGTGTCCCCAGCAAGCAGGCAATCCTGCTTTGCCCATTTACAACAGCATAAAAATATCACCAGAATCTGCTGCGAAATAYCTAACACAGCTTCAGCCTTTTAGCTTCTCCAGGTGGTCCCTCTGAATATTGATTATTCCTGGCTCTGGCTTAGTCTTTCACTGGCAATTTAAATTCCTTTGTCTCATGGCTCCTTTGTAGTGAACGGGAAGATTCTGGTTACCATATGGTCTAAGTGGAGGGGAAAGGATTTCTGATTTGTGAAATGCTCCTCTGCAGCTCCACTGCTGACAGCAGTGAGGTGCCCCCCACAGACTGGGGTTCTGCCTCTTCCCTTCAGTAACAACAATAACCCACAGCAGAGGTAGGCAGCTGCATTCAGAAACCCCAGGGAAAATGTGACTGCACAGTTACAATACAATTACAATAAAAATACAGCTTAAAAATTATACAAACACCTAACAGTGTCCCAGTAAACATATCCATAGCAGCTTCTACAGACACCTGGTGTTTAGGATCACTGTGTCTGGTTAGGGTGTTAATTGTCCACACAGATTTACAAGATCCTAAATGTTTTGGCTGAGTAGCAGTAGATTTCAGGGCCTGGGATCTCAAAGGTGCTCAAACATTGGCCCCTTATTACCATACATTGTTTAGCTCCTTCTGTTTGGCTTCCCAAGGTCAACTGAACTTGTTAACAATTCTGGTAACTTCTGCACTTGGAAGCAGGGAGATGAACATTCCTGGTATATGCATCAAAAGGGGTTTTAGGTCCAAGGCAAAGTTCTTTTTTTAGGCTGTTTGCTTACAGCTCCTGCTGAAGTCAACCAGAACTACTAATGTTCACCCAAGGGCAAAATTTGACATATAACATTATTTTTTGCTATACGCAAGTCTAAACAGAAATATTATGAAATGCGTAACTGAAAACCAGCTACTAGGTTTGGATAAAGCAAAACTGAAAGGCAGCAGTTGTGCAAGGGCAGGAGCATGATTCATTTGCCATAGCCTGGGTGCTATTCCATTACCATTCTCTTTTTCTGCTGGGTGATACTGCTGAAATGAGAGTGTTAAAACATCTTTTGATGTATTTTCATTTAAATCACACACAGATTTCTGCCTAGAGATACTGAAGGACTAGTGGGCCAGTAGTACAGAGAACTCAGGATTTGTTCATTCCCCAGCCATTCCCCCAAGACCCACACTGACAATTAGATATCACCATGGTGGTCTTCCTTCTCCCAGTGGGTGTAGGAAGAATTTTATGCTATCAGCAACATGGTGKGAAGGGATTATGTCCTCAGTGATTTACACTGACCTGCAAACAATTCTGAAAACAGTTTGAAGCTGCTTTCCATATTATAAGAATATTGAAAATGCCCACATCTTTTCCCTGTTGAATGTCAACTTGAATATATTTCTTATTTTTGCTAGCACAGCAAAGCATCAGCATGTTGCTGCTTTTATTTATCCATAACTGAAAGAAGCGCAGTGAGAATTAACAAAAAATTTCAATCACATTGTGCTAAACGATTCTACTACTTAAAGGCAAACAGTTTCTTATGACAGGCTTTGCAAGGACCACRCAGTAACAGCCTTGTTTTTCTCATGTTCATTTTGTGAGAAATTAGAGTTGCTCTCAGGAATCATCTGCATGATTATCAAAGGGAGAAAACTGAAACCAGAATAAAAGCAGAGTATTCAATTTAGGGAAAAAAAAAAAACAAAAACAAAAAAAAAATTAAACCCACAAAAAAACAGTTTAAAAACACCAAAAACCATTTCTCTTTAGAATACATCTGCAAAAGACACAAGAGTTGTAAAGATCTTACTCCTCAGAAGTGTCAAAATGTCCTCTTGTTCAATCTGCTCATTTGGGGTGAGAATTGGGATAGAAATGGAAAGCAGAAAATTTGAAAGGATCCCACTAGGAGGTAGATATTCATCTCCCATAGGAGAAGCCAAGTCCAGAATTTGCATTACGTACCTTGCTCTACAGTCTGCACACTCAGACAATGTCTAGACAATTCCATTGTAACAGCTGTTCTATGCTGCTATTAGCAACAGGAGCCATGCAAGAATTACTTAAATATTAAATGCATCCCTACCTGTGCAGAGAGGGAGGGAGGGCAGAAATACCCCTGTGTTTATATGTGTGTATAAATGTACCCGTACGTGTGTACGTGTGCACAGATTTATTAAAACAAAGCACAGAGGAAGTTACTACAGACAGTAACACAATTCATTGGGTTCTTTGTGAAGAACTGTCAAATAATAAATGTTTCTTTGAACTTTCTAACAGCCTCAACCCATTCCAACTGAATCACACAATGAACGAAAAGTGGAACTGTACTGGTCTAATCCATGGCACCAACAGGAAGGCTATCAAAACAATTCCAATATAAACATATATTGATAAACTAAATTTTGCTTTATGTTTTTTATTTGATTGAAGGTAATTCCCTGTACAAAGTCCAAAAAGTCAACAAAAGCAGCAAGTACTCTGTATCCCTGAAGTTTAACTTAGACTGCATGTTAAGGGAACATTCAATGAAGTTTTCTCCCTTGTTTGTACTTACATGAAAACCTTGTTTTAGTGGATGTTCATATGAGATTTTAAGGAAGGAGGAAAAGAAAACTAACTTTTCAAACATTTAATGTCAAACTCTTTTTACTGTATTTAAACAATGAGTCCATCCAGGAATAAGAGTAAGTTTGAAAAAAAAAAAAAAGAATTAAAATATTTAACAGGCTATTTTGGAAAAAATGCAACAGGATGTCAATGAAATTGACAGAAATTACAGAAATTACATTAGACAGCAAACCTGTATGCCTGGGGGTAAAGTACTGCATTTCTGCTGTCCAGACAGAGCAGGACTGGGATTGAGGTGAACTCAGGTGAGCTTCACAGCTCAAAACCCCTAAAAATACATGCAAGAACTATGTTATCAAGGAAAAGGCAGAAATTTAGAAGAATCAGCTCCTAATCTTTCAGACTCCCAGCTGCAAAACTGTATCAATCATACCACCAAATATGGAAAACAAACACATTCCATAAGAAGTGATGAATTGCATCTTTTAAATTGCCACAGTCTATCTAAGAGAGGCAAAGGGAAAAGCAAAACACGATGACAGTGTAGCTGCCTAATTCAAGTGGCAAGACATTAAATATTTGCAGGCCATYGGAATATTGTTCTATCTGCCTATTGTAAAAACTCCAGCACATCATAAATCCATTAGCAGCGATGTTCTGGCAAATCAGCAAAGAGAAATACATCCTCTTATAGCAAAAAAAGAAATTAAGATCAAAGAATGATTAGGGATAAGTAGAGGCTAAAGATCAGTGAGTGAGCTCAGAAAATACATTGTAATGCAAGATTTAACAATTCTTCCAAAAAGAGAAAGACAAAAGAAACCGTCTAACTTTATACCAAAGCAATGGCCGTGCACATATAAATTAAAAGCTCCAGCCATCGTTTTTCATTAACACTAGAAATGTATTTATATTAATCTCTTTAGCTAGACTTGGCAGCTTCTTTACAGTATCATATTCAGCTCAATCTTGCTGTTTCTCTGCAGCTTCACATTTCCTTATTGCCATTTGCTGATGAGCAGCTTTCCAGAGTGAAGTACAATGTACTATTATTTCTCAGCTAATTTCTAGGAAGTTTCTTCTGTAATCAAATTGACCACCTGACATAGGCAGAAATTCATCAATAATGCATTMATCTGATGCTTTTGGATGGATTACCATCTCTCAAGTAATTGGAAGAATTCCCTTGCTTTTACAATTAAGCAAAAACAGAGGTGATGCTAAAACATATGGCTACAAAACAAAAGCTTTTTGTCCTTTCAATGATACATAGAAATAGCTGTCCCTTTAGSAAGCAGAGTTGCATCAGAATTTCCTTACTTCTTTGCTCTGAAAACATGCACAATTCTATTATAGAAATATTACATCAAGCTCATTTTTTCTCCTTTCCCTCATCAAAACTTCATTGAGTACTATCTAAATTTGACAGACCAAATGGAAAGCRTGATTCATTACAAGAGCAATAATAAGCAGTGAGACAATTGTAATTTTACTGTCGCCACCAAGGCTGTCTCTGTGAAAGGAAGGCTGAATGGGTGCCACACAGAATTACCATWTTCACAGTCAGAAAGGGCACAGTTTTGCTCTAACTGAACTGTTTTGTAGAGAGAAAATCTTTAAGATTTGGTACTGAGTTATTTGTACCATGATTCCGTCTCAAAACTCTCACTATGGTATATTTGATAACATGCAACCAAGAGCCTAAAATCTGTCATGCCCTTTGGACATGAATGCTTTAATGTTGTTCTTCTGAAGCAAATTTCACATCTTTGRTATTTAGGCCAACCTTTAGTACGTCATCAGGAGGGGTTTTACTCTGGGAGATTATTACAGCCTAACATTTGCAATTCTTCCTTTAAGTTTATACCCTCCCCAATAGATCCTTCAGCAAGAACAAGATTTGATATGAGGTAAACAACATTGGAYAAAAATAAGTTCAGCTATTAAAAAGCTATATTTTAAGTGGTTATGTTTCTCTGGAAAAAGAAGGGAAGACGATCAAGAGCAAAAATGTTTTTTTCTTTTCAAATGACCTTTTACATCTCAAAAAAGGGCAGAAGCCCAATTTAGAAGAMATATCTCTTTGTAGGTCATCTTTAATAAAAGTACAAGATGAKTCTTCTTCTTTATCTCACTGTATATCACACTAGATGACAGCATTTTATTTCCTTTGGGATGCTAGAAATAAAGTAAATGGAACAGAATAAGGACACAWGATAAATACTCTTTTAACATTGTTTTGTCTTTTWTTTCTTTTTTAAAGAAATAGAGTTATTATCATACAACCAGTACTTCAGTCAATCGATAAAGGGATCTTTTTTGGCTTACATGAATTTATTTATATTTCATAGTAATACTAGCAGGTTCCATAATCTTTTATTAAAACATTTCAAAGAAAAGCAAAAAAGGGGTTCCTTTGATAAGGTATCTCTCACTGCTTCATACATCTACTACTGTTTCATAATACAACTTGGACAGTGAAGAACTAAAACCAAATAGGAAGCAATTAGATATCTGAAGAATTTTAGAGACACAGCGTGTTCTGTTCAAATCAGAAGATCATTTAAAAGAAAAATTTGATTACCACACAACTGAAAAAAACAGAGAAATAGACGGTCCCTTACAGAAGAATCACAATAACAATGAATCACAAACTGTAAAGTTCAAAGGCCTGTWAAGTATCAAAAGAGTCCAGGGGTTTGAACTGAGAAAGTATCAGGTTACAGCCAAGCCAATCCTCATCTACACCACATAAACAGAGAATCTTTTGGTAATACCAAAGTGAGAGGTTTACCAGCAGAATATTTGTCTACCACAAGCCAGTCTATAGTTCCAAAGCATCCTCCAGGATGAAAACCCTGTGACWAAAGGCCACATATCCCTGACCCAGCCCAGCGAGCTGCTGGGAGCAGTGGTACCAGTGGGACAGGACACAACCCCAGTGGTGAGGGGAGCTTTGGGCTTCCTCAGCCACAGCACCCCTGGGAAACAGGGCAAAGAGCAGCATCAGCACTTCTGCCACATTTGCATTTGGTAATTRGTGCTTTGGGATTTGAAAACCTGATTATTGAGCATGTTGTGGAAGAGGAAAGAAGTCCACCCACATAGAGGGGTTATTAGGCGGGGGTCGTTACCTGCTGCTTCTCATGCTAATATAGCCAGGGAGAAAATTGGAGCACTGTGTGCGAAGCCTTTCAAGCCAAAGTGCAGAATTTGATTTGTTTGTGGTTTTCTTGAAGGAAACTCTTTCTGCACTAAGGTGACACAATTGTCTGCAAWTGCAGTTTTACCCACTAGCAGGTCCCAACCAAATGCAAACAATTACATTAAAGACCACCCCATARAGAACGTCTGGCAAAGAAGCCTATTTCCAGCCTGAGTGAGGCAACATGGGCATGCCCATCCTCAATCTTAATAACAAAACACATTAAAAAATGCTGTATAAATTCCACACAATCACAGGAAGAAATAGGTGTAGGCTTCAAAGGTGCATCTTACATCTATAATAGATACTGCAAAGAAAGCAAAGAAGTCCAGGAGAGTTTATGTGTGCAAGCTGAGCACTTATTTGCTTGCTAAGATGTTACATATGTTAACAACAACATATTGTTTTAAAACCACCTGTTGATTCAGTTTCTAGACTAAAAACATTTCTTAAGAAGGACCACYATCCTGAGCAGAAAACAACTGATTAACCTATTCCTCATACAATGATCTTAMAGAATTAAAAACCATGAGTTTGTATGCTGATGGTTTTCCAGCCATCCATTAGCTCCTCCAATTCCCCACCAGAAAGTCTAATAATTTTTAATATTTTCATTCTTCATATCTTCATTTCTAGCTCCATGCATCCCTTGRCTCCTCCTTTAGAAAAGTAAATTTCAATCCATTTCACTGCTTAGGTGAGGAAAGTATTTAAGCCCCGAGCTAAGTCCTCCAGCACTTCCTCTGTTTCTGTAAGTGCTATTTTTACAGAAGGTTATGATACCAAAGGAGTTCTCAAGGAGAAAGTTAAAAACAGGGCAGAGTGGCTGGACAACACTAGTAGAGTGAAGGGAACTGTATCAGCAGGAAGGCTGATGAATCAGGGAAGGAATGCCCTATAAATGATAGTAGAAAAAATACCTGCTATTCACATTCCATTTCATGCATTTTCCTCTTTACTACCCTCTTCCTTTGTTTTACTCTGCCTGCTGTTTATAAGTACCAATTCACAGGATTGCAGTAGTGGTGTAGCCACGGCAGTCTGAGAATCTCAGTGACAGAAAGCAAGTATAAAAAAATAATTGCTCCTATTAGACCAACTTGTATGGCTGCTACTTGCTTTTGTAAACATGAATCCTGTTTTAGCTGTTAAACCATAACCAAATAAAGAAATAGTTGGAAAGGTCAAGGGCTTGTTTTGTACTATTTACAGATGTGACAGTAATCTAAAYACAAACAAAACATTCAAGAAAAAACTCAGGTGCTTAAACTGATATTAGCATATAAAGATRTAATTCCATTTCAACAGTGAATCCAGAAATTACACTTTGACTACCACAGCCCCTTTTACAGGCTAAATCAAAAATACTATTTTTTTTAAATCTCTCACCATGGCTAAAGGTTATTTGACTGTTAAAGTTAATGTCACTTGGAGATACTTGGCACTTAGAAGACAAATTCATAGGTGCTGAAATGTTATTTGATTCTTTCCCTAGTTTGAGCCATTTTACTTTTAAAATATGCTATATATAGCACATGATTGAGCTGTACATATGAGGTATCTCTGTATATGTGTGTGTAAAATATATTTCTCCTAAATGACCTGGTAATCTAAAGTACATCATCAAGAAAGAAAAATACCATGCAATAGAATGATAATATCTCTCCAGAATAATTAATCTTTTTTTTTCCTACACACACTCACAAATATACAGTAATGTATTCTCTGTAATTATCTTTGTGTCAAAAAAATTCAGGCCATGGAAAGACAATTTACTTAGTGCTGATAATTCCATATGTTTTTATTACTCTAAACCAACAAACACTGCTTCCAGTAAATGCAATTGCCTWAACACAGTAGAATACTCTTTATCGCATCCATTGAGAGGAAAACAAAGAACTGACCTTTTCAGAAACGTTTTTTAATGGGCCAGGGAAATATCTTATGACGGGATGCACAGTGACACACTTGGAAACGCCAGGCAAATTAAATAAATTACTTTCTGTTCTCATTTTAACCAGGATGYCAATTAAGCATGCACAGGAATTTCWCAGACATCACTTAAACTTTTCATATCCAGCTGAAGTCAGCAGCAAACCTGTGTTGATTTCAACAGCATTTACCAGTAGCTGGTATTAAATCAACAAATCTATTGACAATAGTGGGGAAATAAAGAGTAATTTGTTAATAAAGAGAAATTTGTTAACCTAAAACTAAATTAAAATATAGAAAACAAAAYATAATTGAGTTATYAAAAGCAATTTACCCATTCAAGAGATGTWTTAAGCATAATAGAACAGTGTACAAAATAAATTGAAGGAAGGTGATTAACTTACTGAAAATCAACATAGGCTTATCGAAAATTTTTCTTGTCAAAGTAACCTGTTATTTTTTTGTATGGCATTACAAATTCATAAGATCAAAGAAAACAGCTCATACTTAGTAAACAGCCAATTCTAAGGTCAGGAAAAAAAGAGTTTAAAAGCAAAAAAAAAGTTTGGAAACAATGTAAAGAAGGATCTCAATTAGAAATGTGAAAGGTATGCTGCCTTTACATGTGACACTGACAAAAGGCAGTAGTTAATGTACAATTCAGCAAGGATACTGATACACTGGAGAGGTCATCAAAAAGACACAGAAATTATTCAAAGTCTTAAAAGGTGCCATTTTATCAGAGATCCAGGAGCTCAGGCTCTTGAATAACAAAAAGAACTGATACACTATACATACTGCAGTGGGAGGAAAACTCAGTGCTCCAGAGCTTTTTCAGATTGAAACTGTGGTTCAAATGTTTAGCAAGTAGGGTAATTAGCTATCAAAACAATTTATATTTTGACAAATTCTTAATTCACATACTTCTTAAACAAAAAAAAAAAAAAAAAAAAAAAAAAAAAAAAAGAAAACAACCACAAAAGGCAAAAACCCTGAGTGATGATGCTACAAACAGGTCTAACTGCATAATCCCAGGCATCCTCCCCAGTCTCAGGACGTTCGGTCATACACTAGTGAAAACCTGAATTTTTGCCTTACCCTTCTTTATCTTTCAGCCCAAACAGAATCAGTTGTCAGAAATCTCTGCAGAATCAATAAGCATAAAAAAGTCATTTTTTTGTACAAAATATGTGTTTGTAAGCCAGTTTGTACAAAATATGTGTTAGCAACAGAGTAATTGCCTCCCAGAGAACAAAATCAACCTTTGAAATCAAGCAACAGTATCAGCAAGAAAGTGCATGTCAAGTCTGGTTTGCACTTTTGAGCATACATGATGCTTTCCCATCACAGACTGGGATGGGGAAAGAATTACTTCAAAGGAGGGCCGAGAAAAAATAAAATAATCCTGCTGGGTCAGCTGGGGTCCTGATCACAGAGCACATAAGCATTACTTAACAAATAAATCAAAGATACAGAACACAATTCAGTACCTCAATCAGAAGACCTGAACCCAGTCTATATCATGCTACTATCATGCTAATCTGTATTATGCTAAATTGATAATAAATATTACAGTTAAATCTTCAGAGCACTCTCATAGGGTGAAAAGGCCATYATTTAAAATAAGAATCAATTACTAAACTGTGATCATACCCAAGTGGGGCTCCTCAGCCTGAATGCAGCATGAACAAGGAAAGTGAACATTGAATTCCTCCGATCCCAGTAAATTCCAACCACTAGGGAGAAAAATTAGGACTGCGTGCACCCAAGACATTTATTAAAGTAATTAATAAGGAATTGAGTTGGACTGTAGGGAGGCCCAAAATGGCTCAAAGGAAGAGCTGTTCCTSCTCAGGTTTGATCTGACCATCACTTGCCACACACAGTCACCCGAACAGTTACCAGGCATCACCTCAAGAGTAGCAGAGACCAGAAACCACGGAGCACTTTTAGAGAAGGAAAGGAAAACAGGTTCTCTCAGGATTCTCTCACTCCTTTCCTGTGGGTGACCAGGAGAAGCACAAGACTCCCGGGGCAGCACAGGAGAAAAACTCACCAAAAACTGCAGTAGCTGCAAACAATCCAACTGCATTTTTTAAACCCCGTGGGTAAATTAATCCATTTGAATTCCACAGAGCCAAATGTTTACAATTTAGAGCAAATTTAGGAATATGTTTTAGATTTACAGCTTACATGACACATCGATATTAGTGTTGGAGATCATTTGCCAAGAGAAATTACAGACAAAGTTTCAGCAGTTTGCCTCATGAAAAAGCTGGCACTTGTCTGTCAAGCTGCCTTTTATTTTGCTTTTCTTCTCAGGATTTTTTGATGGAGTTTACAATCTGATCCTGTAAGGTTTGCAAAACTCTAGTGAAAAGATRTTCCTAATAAACATTCCCCATAAGGTATGAGGAATGTCTGCATCCTTCTCAGCAGAAGCTGCAAGAAACATTTCAGCGGCGAAGGAAAACAATTCAACTCTTGGAGTGCCAAGAACCTTCCAGTATCACTAATTAGAAAAAATTTCAATTAAAATTGATCTATCAATATTTTCTGAATAAGCTTTTTTTGCTTTGTCTACCTTTTGATAAGCTAAGAGAAAGGGGTGTTTATTTTCCATATAGGGAATAGAATGACTGAAAGGTTTTTAAAAATTGCCTCATATGTAGTTTTTCAGCCTTCTTAAATTATCATCACAACCATCAATTTATACAGTGTGCTGTTATTCCTTTGGGACAGGGCCAGGTGCTCAGTGGGAACAGATGATGTGTGAGCTTCCTGAAGTGGCAGAATTTCTGACCACATCTCACCCAGCTTCCTACTCCTGTACAGATCATCTTCCACCAAAACATGGACCAAAGGAATTCAATTTGTGTGRCAAGAAGAGAAAGCAGCTGATGGTCATGCTCCATCCCAGAGTGTCACCAGGATGGACAGGGTAATCCCACACCACTAAAAAATGGACCAAGCMAAACCASCACAGGGAGGAATTGAAAGAAGGAAATGAGGAAGAACACTTYATTGCCGTGTGACCCCTGCACAGGTTTGGGTCAGTGGCCAGAGCTGGACACGTGGAGGGTGGGAAGGCTGGACCAGCACCTGCCTGTGCCACTGGCCAGCCCTGGAAGCACTAATGAGGATGGCCAGAGAAAACAGCTCCATTAGATGCAGCCCTGAACACATAAGGATACCGAGGCAACCGACTCATAAACACACCAAAGTCACTAATGCATCCCTAACCTCTGCCTAAGAGATTGAACCTTTGAAAAATACAGCTGATTCAGTCTGAAAGCTCCTTTGTAAAAGCTTCAGCCAGTTGAACAGGCAAGGAAAGTTAAAAAGAAACACTGTACCTTAAAAAAAGCTCATTGTAGAGACACTATGGCAACTCAGGGGAAAAAAGGAGGAGAGAAAGAATGGTGATGTACGTGGAGAAAAATACTACCATCGCTGGGAATTAAAAAAAAAAAAAAAAAGGAAACTACATTGTAATTTTAACAGCTTATTATTACTTTTTGTCATTCCAGGTTATATGTCAGCGTATTTTACATCTGCATTTAATGTGAACAAATGCACATCGCAACAAGTTGAGATCCAAAATGAGCAAGAAGAAAGCACCCAGATTTCAGTGTTAAATTAGACTGCCACACTTTAATGCCAGTTGGAAATCTTTTCATTTCCTTCCTCTCACTTGCAGCCAGGACTTGCAGAATGCYCCTGTCCCGGCCCTCAGTTTTCCTGATGTGTGAAATGTCGGTGTAAGCTCTGCTATTTTATTTTCCTGTACCTTCCCAGCTAGTTTCACTGCAGAAATCAGTGAATATTGGTTGCAGGCCATTGTTGTGTGAGGTGGCAGAAGAAGGGAAAGTTGCTTCAACTAACACCCCAAATCAATAGCAGCRAGCGAAGTGAAGAGGTAAAACAGAAGGTGGCAGGCAGTGAGGGAAAGAGAGAAAAGTGGGAGACCATTAACATTCCTGACAGCCTCAACTGGGAGTGTACACAAAGTTGACAATGAAAAGTTGAAGAAAAATAAGATATTTGTGCAGTACCTATGGTGATGGCAGAGTGGACAACTATTCCCGGTGGAAAAAGACAAGAGAGAAAAGCCTGTCTCTAGAGAACTGAGTAAGAACAGAGATAAAAAATACACAAACACAACAGAACCTAAAATAAAATAGAAGACACAACAGGAGTATGTATAAAATAGCACAGGCCRATGCAGCAGAGGGAACAGAGAATCTGACAGATAAAAAGATGGATTTGAAGGGAGTAGAGAAAATAACGCCCACATGGAAAGCAGCACAGGACGAAAAGCTATTTGCAGACAAACATCAGGAGTCGGGAGCATATTTTAATTTCTGATTTTTTTAAGCTCCTTGTTTGCTATTCTCATTTTAATTTTGAACTTTTTTTCCTCCATAAATTGGGAAACCATACAGAAGAATGAACACTTTCACTGTGACTGACCACCAATGATATYGTAACTACAGATGAGGCTCAGATATATTCAGACTCACCAAGCTTTAAACAGCAGGAAGACAACATGAAAAGAGACTGACACAGGCAGGGAGTGTCCCTCCTTTCTGATAACCTTTGTATTTTAAATTACTTCCCCCACTCTGTCCTCCATATCTCCTTTAACACTTCTCAAATGTGTATTACATGTAAGAGAGAATTTTGCCACAGGGGTCAGCTTCAGCATGTTTTAGATAGGTTCAGTTATAAATACTGAACTGATATTTTTTCCACAGGATAACTAAAATCTTGAACTTTGCTGCTTACAACAATTTGACTGCTTTTCAACTGTAGAGCTACTGTGGTCCAAATATACACACAGAACATAATACGGAAAGTAAGAACTGCCAAAGAGAAAAAGCATTTACAACCCTCTGAATAAAACAGATTTTTTCCAAAGGAGTGATAATTCAGAATACATTTGAAATGTTGCTCTAGTATACCTGGCCCTCTTTTTATTTGATGATCTGCAAATTATAATTCAGAGGTAGTGTAAAAGTTGATTTAGATATCATGACAGAAGCTAAACATCTTGATTTGCCTGCAGCCTTCTCCTTTTCATTTTGCACAATTTGTGCTTGAMCTTCTTTCATACTGTAAAAAGTGTAGCCCTTCTAAAAAAGTTCATATTAAGTTGCATTCTGTGACTCTTAAGAACAAGAAGAAAGCATTTTGACAGTCTTACCATACACATACTTGTGCAATATCATCCAAGACAATAAAGGAATGACACAAAAATAGCACTCAGCTCAAAACAAATAAAATATTGAACATATGTTTGTGTGTCTATATGTATATTTGAATAAACAAAAAAATCTACCTACAAGTTTCCTAAACATATAGAGCTGCAGCTTATAAAATCTCAGCCTTAACTTCTCTTTTCAAAGACCATTAGTAAATGTGTTTAGTTTTTTCATGATGACCTGAAATTCATACTGTAAGGACAACACTCTCCTGTTGGAAATGAACTATGATCACACCATTAACSTGCCAAATTAAAACAGGTTTGTGCAGCCTGCTCTCAGTAAGGTATAAATACSTATACAAAATTGCTACTTCTGAGAAACATTTCAGTGTTGAGGATTTGGTGCTTTTCAGCAGAATATTTTTCTTCTGTAACTGTTTTAAAGTACATTTGTTATAAACTCATACTTGTAAAAAAGCTTCTTCCCTGCTCCTTCCAGCAGCACAACATCTCCACTGTCTGTAACCAGCAGGGATTCACATGCGTTTTTTTAACCAAGGTCAGYGCATGTAAAGAAATTGCCACTGTTTCAAGTATGTCTACAAGTGAAAAAAAAGAATCTGAAATTTGAGTGRATGTCATTGCAACCCGAACAGTTCATCTTTACACCAGAAAAACTTGTAGAATTGGACACAAACACTTACTTCAAACCACATAACATTGTGTTCAATTATTAGGCACTGAATTACTTAACAAAACACTTCTATTTACTACATTATTTATTCTCTTTTCTCTTCAGAACAGAAAAGCAAAGCAAGCTCTATTTTAAAACAGTTTTGCTAAAAGACTACTTCAAAAACTCATTACTGAAAGCCACACACCAAATTTCACTGCAAGCTTACTATTATTCAGTCTTTCCTCATRGCCTGAAGTTCACAGTGCTACTGCCTTATAATGCTTCACTGTTCCCAAAAGGCTGTAAACGCATCTGGAGAAACTTCATTCCCAATTATTCATTGTTTTTTGAGGATTAGCTGTTGTGCAATTGCTGTTTCTTCAGTACTCTACGCTTGGCTATTAAAATGCTCAGAGCTACCAGWTTTTGGCAAATCCATCCTTTAATATCCAGTGAGGCTCTGTGTGAGTGTAGTGATCTGCCTTTATGATAAACTGGCAGAACCTGGAGTGCTGTGTCCAGCTCYRGGCTCCTGAGAACAGGAGAGACACRGAGCTCCTGAAAAAAGTCCATCAGAAGGCAATAAAGATGATTAAAGGACTGGAGCACCTCTCTTAGGAGGAAAGGTTGAGGSAGCTGGGCCTGTTCAACCTTGAGAAAAGAGGGCTGAGAAGGGACCTCACCAGTGTCTGTCAGTGTCCAAAGGGAGGGTGCCAAGAGGATGGACCAGGCTCTGCTTGGTGGTTCCAAGCAATAGGGCATGAGGCAAYGGGCAGAAACTGAGGAAATTGCACCTAAATATGAGGAAGAACTTCTTTACTGTGTGGGTGACCATGGACTGGAACAGATTGTCCAGAGAAGGTGGACTCTCCCTCACTGGAGATATTTAAAAACCATCTGAACACAATTTTGTGCAGTGCGCTCTGGGATAACCCTGCTTGAGCAGGGAGGTTGGGCCAGATGACCCACTGTGAACCCTTTCRACCTGAAACATTCTGTGATTCTGTGAAATGGAATTACACTATTAAAATGTTAGCTATACTGGAATAGCTACCAAGTAGTGACAGTGAGAATACCAAAGCCTAGAGTGGTGCTCGAGAAAGTAACAGAAGAATCTACAATATACCACTACAAATGAACTCAATAACTAAACCAGTATTTTYGCTATAATACATCTTCTAAAATCTCCACTAGAAAATTACATTTCAGAGGCATCAGGTCTTGGACAAATGTAGAGTAAGACACAGCCATTACTTACTGGTTTAGTGTCACGTCTAAGATGAAAGATGATCCAAAAGCATCAACCTGGAAGCTGGCTCGAGCAATGTGGGTAGACTGCAATATGGAAAAGACAGGAATTACTATTAAGTCATGGCAAAACCTATTGTACAGGTTTGTGAATGCAGAAACAAAACATATACACTAAGTAAAAATATGTCATTAACCAAATAACATTGCATTGAAAAGGACAAAGCAGTCTATGATRATGAATATCAGTTTTCTGAATCTACAGAATAACAGAGTGACTCAGAGTAACCCTCCCATCTTAACCCATCTACATGATATGAAATGAATCTTTGAACCCCCATCCTGGCCAAAACTCAGGGCAAAGGGAGGTGAGACCTCCCCTGTCTTGTATGTTCCTCAGCCTGACCCTGGGCACAGACCAGAGGGAACGGCTGAGATATTCCTGCCTTGGTCAGACAACAACACACGCAAAAATCTCACCAACACTGCCTGWAAGAAACTGTTCATTCACACAGACTCTCATTTAAGTCCATATAGAGAGGGGATAGCAATGGCCTAAAATATAATTAGCAGCATTCTCTGTAAAGCGGACTCACAGCCCTCTAAAAGGTTCCCAAAACTCCAAATCCTTGAGCAGCTACTAAAACCAAAGAAAAATGGGTAGMAGAGAAACAGCTTTCTTTCTTTCTTTTCTTCCTTTCTTTGCCATATATTCTCCCCAAATTAGCTCCCTTAATTCAGTGCTACAGAGGGCAAACATGGGAATACTTTGTAACTTCCAACTGCCAGAAAGGGTTTTATTCTCCTAAAAGTGGAAGAAAACACTCAGCTATCCAACAGAAATGCAACACTTGTTTGCAGACCTGAAAACTCCCAAGAAACAGAACAGCCATGTTATTTAACTAATTAATAAGGACAGCTACTTGGAGACATTTTGGAGCAGCATCAACGTTGTTCTTATTTTCTTTCCATTGAAATCTGCACATTAAGTTTCGGAGCATGTAGACAGAGGACCAAAGAGGAAACGCTGAAGAACCACTTACAACTCCAAACTACACTTCTCCAAATAAACACAATGCAGGATAGTACAGCTGTAACAAATGATTTACTGAAAACTCTGGGAAACATGGGACAGGATGGCATAATGCGAATCATCAAATTCACTCTTTCTAAAACTACTGGCAGGCCTTCAATAGGCATTAAATCCAGAAAGGCTAAGAATACCAGCTTCCTTGGAAAAGAACAGCAGCAATGAAAAGTTGAGGGAATCATGACTTTTTTGTTTATTACATTTTTAGTTGCTCTACAGCAAAATTTTCTTTTTATGTCTACATATATAAGCACAAGTACTAATAAATAAAAAAGACAGCAACCATGAATACATATCCACAAACASATGAATCCTTTAAAAATACCAGAAGTCAGGACAGTTCCTCCTACTAAGGGATGCTAAGGGCCCTCTATAAAAATGCCTGGCTGTGTCACTACTGTGGATATGCAGCCAAAATTGCATGACAAGAAACTCCACACATTTACATTATACTTCAGAAGAATGCAGTAAAATTGGAAAGCTCCTTAGTAGGCACCTCAATAGACATAATTCAGTGTCAGATATCCTTCTGGCTATCCCCACTACATCTAACCTCCTTTGTGACAGGACACCAGGTCATGCTAAGTGGTTCTTGTAATTGCTGGATCATTTAAGATCATCCTTTTTCAACAAATGTACAGTTTTCGACCAAATCAATATATATTTTACATCTAGTTTACATTATCCAGGTAACTAATTCTAGTGGTTACTTGACATCAATATTAAAAGCTTACTTTCTAGCAAAAATACATAAAAAATAAAAAATATAAACAAACAAGAAAACCACAGSCAGCTGGCATCTGCGATGACAGACACCCACAGAATGCAGACACCCACAGCACACACGGCACCCACATGCAGAACCATCATTTCACTGCTGCTGCTCTCCGCAGCAGACACTGCAACCACAAATACAGCAAAAACAACCTTCATCAAGTTATCATGTTACCATTGTTGTTTCCTTTCCCACCTCTCAGGCAGCAGAGTCTGCTTTGAATGATTTTAAAATTTCATCTTCTCTTGCTAGATGTGAATTTTTAGGCTGYTGTTCACACACAAGATGTGACAGGCCAAGAATCAAGTAGGGAACAAGGGAMCAAGGGCAGCTCTGCCACTCCCTTGTTCCACTGCAGCCCCTTTGCCAACTTTAAYCAACCTTCATTCACCCACCTGCACTGCAAATCACCACTTTCTGATCAAAGGAGTAATGGCAGCCCACTTTTTTGATTCTCATCATTACATTATTAAATGCAAAGAACATTCTACAGCACTTTATTAATCCTGCTTGTTAACAGCACGGCTAAATATGCCATCATTTAGAACTCTGTACACAGAATAACCAAGTCTTCTGCATGACCATATGTGGTACCAGAAGAGAATCAGTGAGTAAGAAAGAATATAAAAAGCTTGGGTTTCTAAATGTACATATACTAAATGTAACATTTGTCATTAAAATCTATCCACCCCATAGATCAMAAGAGCACAAATGACTCTGTTGTTTTGGTTTGGTTTGGCTTTTAACTGCCAGGTATATTGCACCATATCGATTTGGTCTGGGAGATTTCCTCTGCTGAACGCAACTCTAAGATAAACAATCACAAGGCTAATGTATTTCTAAGGTGACCCTGGAACACAGTTATTCCCTGATAGAAACTGCTAATGTAGATTTTAGGGAGAAAATATGTATTMATAAATTATTATGAAAAACATCACACAGATGCAACCACTCCCCAAGACACAATGCAAACCCAGAAATTTACCATTAAGTTTAAGCTCGAGTGCAAACAAGTGTATCACAAGGATATTYCAAACCTACCAAGATATCAAGATATTTTGGATAGCCTGACAAACCCTTTCCAGAAATTGCATCCCTTCCTGATATGTGTTAGTAAAGCACCATCACACTGCACACTGTGGGCTGCTGCCAAAAACCAACAGTTCTGCCCATCCTGACCACGTGTTCCCACCTACTGTCCCTTGTCAGCTCATGTGGCTAGCCAGAAAGTCAGATCAGCAGCAAAAAATTAATCACCACTTAGAGTGGGCCTGTTTTTTGTCAGGCAAATCAGCTGATCTGAATAAACCACGAGGTAGAGGCAACAGAAAGAAGCCAGAGGGAACACACGAGAAAATGATGAAGAAGACAAGATTCCCCTTTTCGATAACAAACCTTATCCAGCCTAACAGAAACCTGCACTTAAGAATTCCAGACAGTGCATTTTTTAGGGTAACGTTCCTCTGAATATCAAGTTAAGAACCACAAAGGAAATGGATTTTTTAAAGTCGTGGCTCTACATCATCTTGAAGCACATCTACCTGCCTGCTCAGCGAATAGGTAAAGTGTCAGCTGCACAGGAGCTTCCATTCACAGACATATGTCAATAAAAGGACTCAAAGAGAGGAAATAAGTACTTTTCCGCCTATATCACCACAGTCAAGCAGAAATAACAAGAGAGACACCTGCAAAGGCTCCTCTAAACCACTGAAGCAAGACAATCAATTATGCCATTCAGTTCTCAAACCCAGGAACTTTCTCAGAAAACTTGAGGCTTTTTGCAACAACCATCAGCTTGACACATGAAGGGTTGACAGCTGAGTCATAAAAGGGGAACTCCTGCAGGCCAGAAGATGCACTCAGAGCAGAACATGAACAAGAGCCAGGAAAAGAAATTCTAACAACTTAATGGAAGAGCGCAGTGCCATGCCTCCAACACAATCAAAAAGGTCTGAAATTTTAATGTCATGCAACTGAAGAAGAAAAACATCAATAACAGCTCTGAAACCAGCTGCAGTACTTTCAGCTGCAATTTCTAGTGCTGCATAAGTGTACTGCACTGCAAGCCCCACTACAGAACATACTGARCATCCCATGCACCTAATTCAGCCAYRCAAGAGCTAACTTCTGTTAAAGACTGTGAAGTTTGRGCATCTCAGTGAACGTCTGAAAGGAATCAAGAGTAAATGGAGTGGAAAAGATTATTTCAAATCACTRAGCACAAAGATATTTTATCTAAAACAAAGATTAAGAGCTTGAATTCTACAAAAACAAAAAGGTATGCAAAGCTTCCTGCCAAACCAAGAGCAATGTGATTCCAATTATTTTAAATCACCTGCTCCATGCCTCAGGGATCACTGCAGTAATAGAGGAGGTGGACAATCAGTACCAAGTATGACTATTTATTACTACAAAGAAACACAGCAGAATAATGATGTCCCTTCAGTTCTCCTGCTGGGGATCAGCTTTCTCCAGAAACTTTGGCCACAAAGAACGACCATCTGCAAARGCAATAAATGTACATCAACTGCAACCAACACACATCATTGCAGATCAACATCAGTGCACTGCTCTGGAGGTAACCTTAAATACATTTCCAAGATTTTCATTTCTAACAGGTCAAACATCTTAGCCACCMGTGAAACATTTACAAGCCATGCACTTTCTTCAATGATCAAACAAAAATTTTGAAAGGAAAAATTTAGACATTTTCCTCACATTGTGTATAATCAGCTTTGTGTTGAAAGCAGCACATGATGATTAATATTTTTCCTCATAAGGTAAAATAATTAAAAAATGTTGTGATGCARTGTGGAATTCTTCATAACATGCTTCTTCCTCCAGAAGTATCCCTAATAAAACACTTTATAAAGCTTTTTAATAAGTTTTGCTGGTAGAGATTACAAAAATTTCTGTCAAAAAAGATCAGTCTTTCATTTAAAAAAAAATTGAGAAGAAAATCCTATTTATATGTTCGCCCTTTGATGTAAGGAATTTTGTACTTACTACTATTTATAGCACTGTAGTTTCTAATTAAAAGATTCTGATCAAATTTGTAGACTTGAAAGAAAAGCATCAAGAGAATCAAGAGATAAAATAATACGGGATGTCACAGGAAGAGAAAATTTTTAAAGTGTGCTTCAGAGAGTGTAAGAACAGTGAGATTTTCTAGCAGAGACATTTGGGGAGTCAGTCACATTTACAAAATAATAGATTCCTTAGATAGCAATTTAATTCCCCACCCTCTCTATTTCATAGAACAGAAACCTCAGCTTGTTAACAATCCCTTAAGTGTGTATGAAACAACTGTTTCTCAAGCTCAGTAAGGACACAGATAAGCCAATGGGAAATCAAAATAAATATAATCATGAAATTAAATGAAAAATATGCTAAAAATCTTATGTAGATTTACCTACATAAGATGTTTTGAAAATAATCATTGCAAGTAAACTTATGCTAGAGTAGAGAAATACAGTGCCAAACAGCACCTTTGCACCACTATAAAAGGACACCTAAAATATATACGCTCTAAAAGGACAATTTTTAGTCTCAGTTTTGTTGTAATAAATCCAGAGCTATGCAGTACATTGTTACTTTATGTAAAATAAGAAATCAGTTCCAAAACTTACTTTTTTGTACTTATACTGTACTTGTACTGGGAAGAAAAAAAAATTAAAATTTTGCTTGGAGACAAAATTCAGAAAAAAAAGGGTAGATCTAATATTAAAAATATATATCCCAAGTGAAAAAAATCTTTTAAAAACACACAATAAAATATAACTGCAACATGATTTCCCCAGGCTTTCTCTACTGCCATTTGCAAATATCTAATTTTAATCAAAAGTTCAGGATCACTGAACTGGACCCACATATCATCGCATATTAAACAACTGCAAAATCTTCTTTTTTACTTTCCSTAGTGTTCTCATAATATTTATAGGCACTCATTTACTGTATTAATCATCATTATTTGACATTCTTCATGCAAGCTCTCTTTTTATCCAATGCATAAATCTAAATATCTTTGGGGCATTTGGCAGGGCGGAGTTTATTCAATGAAAAATCTGCAGAATAGAATCATGGGTTGATGAAAACACTTTTACAACTATCTCTTTGGGGCACATTTAGTAAATCAGTTATTTGTTCTGAGGAAAAGCTAGAAATATGAAAATATTTTAATAGATCCATGTTCATTTTTTAATCCTGGATCACACATCTGCTCTCCATGCCAAGTGAGGGTGGAGCACAGGGAGAGCTAAACACCCTCAGCTAGAGTGTAGTGCCAAGGCTCAGTTCACTATGGTCGTAAATATGACCCAAAATAGCTTTTCTTCATAGAAACAGTGTATTATCAATTAACTCCAACTCAGAAACAAGAACTACTTGTACCTCTAAAATGCCAGTAAATAATCTTCTCAATGGGATGGRGAGTAGGAAAGAAAAAAAAAGGAAAGAAAAGGAAAAAAAACACAATAACCCCCCATATTTTGTTTATTTGTGTGTTTGTTTTATTCAATATTTATGGGGGAACAGCACCAGGAATAAAAGACSCGAGCACAAAGTGATGCAAGGACGCAATGTGTTCCACAAGTGTGACTGCTGCAGAGTCAGCACCTGGGGAGCAGCGTGGATCCTTCTGAGGTCCTGAAAAMSACCCCTGAAARCTTCTCTTCTTGCTCTTCTTCCTCACCTCCACTTCACCTTTCTCGAAAATTCACCCAAGGTTAAATGATGGAGCAATTAAGACAGGAAAACTATTGGACTGTCACTGCCAGCAAATGTAGCCAGGGCTTCCATTTGATCTCACACATCTAATGGGACAAATCTGAGGAACCAAACAGGCAAGATGCWGCTTCCCAAGAGGCAATCTCACACTTGTTTCCAGCACCAGTAAAGCCCYGTGGCACCGGATCTCACATTCGTTGCGCTTTTAAGTGTAGAGGATGGTGTTAATTTGATTCTAAAATCTTGTTGATAACTTTTGATTTCCTATGAGACTAATTACTGCAAGTCWTCAAATCACTGTGAAAGGAAGAACTGCAATAAATTTTGGCAAGTCGTATTTATTTTTTCCCCCTTTTGTGAAAGGAAAGCACCAACGATTCACATACAAAAGGTTACATACAGCCAATGTGCAAGAGGTATTAAATGTATCACTACCAGGGCAAAACCAGAAAAAATGCTGACTGCTCAACCTCCTGTCTTTAAAATGCACTCAGTAAGGTTCTTCATCAAATACTAATGGCTAGGGAAACTATGATCAAATAGATTGTCATTAGTGTGATTAATCAAATATAGGGTTGCATATAGAAAATAAAGTCATGAATGAAAACTTGGAAAGTTAAAAATCTTTTCCTGCCATAATTCACAAAAACCTTGAAGACCATTGAAGATCACACTTCTAAAACTAAGAGAGGGAGCAGAGCAAGCAGAGACTCACCCTGTGACCCAGAAACACCAGTTTCCATTGCTCCCCACAGTGACTGTAGCTTTCAGAAAGCCAGATCCAACAGGAAAAGCAATGTACTGGGATGTCTAGGAGTCAGAAAAAATACTACAACAGCAGTAGTGCAACGCATCTCTCAGCAGCCCTGGACCGGGCAGCAGTCGGGGAAAGTACTTCCTTGGGAAGAAGAGTGAGATCAGAGGGAAAGGACTCCAACAAGGACCACCTATCCTTGGTGAAATCCCCTCTCCCAGGGATGCCWGGCAGTTTCAAGCGGGCAGAACCCAAATGAGCCCCCACTCGTGCACAGCTGCAGCGTGAAAGGCAAACAAGAGGCACAGTGCCCATCTGCAGGGGATGAGGACACAAAACAAGGGCACAACACACGCGCCGTGGGCAGCGCTCCAGCACGGACCCATGTGGACCACTGTGTCATCCCTGGAGAAAGGGCTACTGTCCCAAGAGCAGCATTTGGGCAAGAAGGAAAACTCAATGGATCCAACAGTCAGGAGGAGTGAAGGCATTTCCTCTGCTGAAGCAGATGGTGCCTTGAGGTCATTTCTGGCTGCRTGTTTTCCAAGCTCTGGAAGGAATCAATAGCATTTAAAGGCCCCCTTTTCAGCTTGTCTTGTAGTATTCAGAAATGAAGGAACCGAGCTCTACTACGAGAGGAATCTACAAAAACTCTTCATTAAGCCGCCTTTACCCATTACAAACAAAGCATTAAAATGTAGTAAAAACAGTCCACAAGAACTTTGCTCCTTTATACAYGTATCAGTGACCAAAACATTTTTCATCAACACAGTGACATATTCCAAACATTTTCAACTGTTCTTACCTTTAGTTTGCACACAAATGAAAGCTTACTGCCAAAAGATTAGYTCTGCCCACTGAAAATGACAACCACTGTTCAATACCTGAAGGCCACCAAGTTTACTAACATCTCRTCAGCATCAGAGACTAAGAAGAGCTTGAGAAAACTTGCAGACTCTCAGGCATGCCAATACATTGCCCAATCGATTTCACAGAAAATACTTTTTAAATATGACTCACCCTCTACATTCAAGTATCAAAGTCCTGCTTCAAGTCAGAAAGTGCAAGAAAAGCAAATTTCAAAACTCCTTTTCCCCTTGATACAGCCTAGGAGATCAAAATGAATCAACATTTTCACTGTGTATATTTTCTGAAACAACTGATGGACACTTTTTTTTCTTTCCTACAGAATTTCAGGGGTTGAAATACTCTGAGGAGACATTTCTGGAACAGAGTGTATTCCTACATACTGTTATTCTTCTGGGCAATTTTTGAGCTGTAAGTCGGGCCTGTAGCCTCCATGCTCCTATACATCACACTTCCATTAAATGGCATTTACCCACACAGATTCTTCTAAACTTGGACACATTCTGGAATGTGTTTATTTTCTAAAGCATGGTCCCCTGCTACAGTTTTCTGGTCTGGTAACACCCATTTCATTTAAAAGCAAGGAAGAGAGAGAGACTTTAGGCAGACAAATCAGAGCTGGTCAAATTACAAGATGAATCACCAAATTTCATTGTCTGAGGGCAAATGCCCAGCAGCAGTGCCGTGCTTCTTAGCTTGCATTAGCTGAATCCAATTTTCAAGCTGGATTGCGAGTGACTCTAGGGTTAAAACAGCTCTACATCATTTRCCACTTTCTTTGATTTCTACATAATTCTTAAATTTCAGGTGACAGTGGCTTTCCACTTGGACTTACCCCAACCAGCCAACCCATGGCAGTGCATGCTCAGCCTGGCAAACACATCCTGTCGATGTGCACATGCACGTCAGCCACCACTGCTGTTCAGTGCTTACCAATAAAGTTTCTGGGAAAAWAACATAACCCTTCCCTCACAGAGTCCTCCCACTGAAGTATTAAAAGCTTGCACAGATGTAATCTTCAGTGTCCAAAGCTCTCGTCTGTACTGAACACGCTTCCATCTGAGGAGATGTAATTCCACATCCACGCTTGGCTGTGGCTCAGCGCAGCTGCTGCTGCACAGTTCCTCCCTGCAGCAATGATCTCTCCTCTGCAGATCAGTGCAACTGTTGGAGTGCCTTCTGAGGAGTACTATCGGGGAGCCTCTGCAGCTATGAGGAGCCCAATTTCATCTGACAGGGCCCTGCAATCCTATTTGTGCTCCAAAAGTCATCTCCACCGAGCAGCGAATCCCTTCCCTATCTAGGAGACCACTGGAAAGCTGAAGGAAAGCAGGTAACCAGAAGGGCATTGAAGGCTTTCTTGTCTGAAAGTTTTCCACAGACAATCATAGCAAATTTGATGATGTTTAAAATAAATTACGTAAGTCAAAACTAGAGAAAAGGAGACAGGACGCAGTCACGGTGATTTTTGGAGACATTAAACAGCAGTTTTGGTTAACGTGTAAGAAACAAACAATTACGCTATTTCTAGGAAATAAAATACTGAAAAATTATCTAATGACAAAAATATGACCAAATCATATCAGTAGATGAATAAGTAGGAAGACAACACAATCCTGKGTCCAGTCTYGATCCTCTGACAGTACTGGACTCTWYCCTCCACATCCAGTTATCCAGACTGAGAGAATAAYACATGGGCCTGGGCTGACAACCAAATCATCTGACAACATGTGAGCTTCCCATGAAGCAGAAGAGCACTTTGCTTGGGAGGAGATGCAGCCTTGGCTCAAACCCATGGGAGTGGAAGACAAGGATCCGTGTCTTTCATCCTCTCAAGGGAGAGAAACCTTGCACCAAGTGGAAGGATCACAAATCTCAGCAGAGTTGAGAGGAGAGGGAAGAGCACTGAGCCAGTGCGAGCTAGAAGGACCCACAATTTAGAGAGCTGAACCTTATCAGGCTTTTGAAGGTTTTATACAGTTTGATTGACCTTTAAGCAGTGTTTGACAGGATAACTGTGATAATGTTTTCACAAGCACAGCCCTAAAAAAAGTTGTTAGTTTTGAGTCACTTAAAGACTGGTATGATTATTGGGAAAACTACAAGACAGACCTGGACTACCAGAAGGMTAATATATCTACCATGACCTTTTAACACATATGTCATAATACTCCTGTGACAAACATCTCAGAGCAAATGTTAACTTCACGTGTGGTTCCTTCAGAATATGGATAAATCTCATCAGAGTTTGTCATGACGTTGCTCAGGATACAACACACTTCTACATCCAAAGGTGTTATAGCTGATACAGCTGATTAGCCACTGYAGGGGTCCCAAAACAGGTACACAATGAAACTGTGGCAGAAAGAATACTCGGTGTSATCCTGCCCTCAGGGGCACCAGCACAGAGCAGGAGTGAATACRGACACATTCATCACCAGAGCTGGGGAGGACACCTCTGTCACACTTTGCAGTTACTACCCTGATCATGGCAACGAGCAAATGTTGAGAAAATACTTTCCATACAAMTTGTTACATCTGAGCCTTTAAGATCCTTTTTGGCTCCATATAAGCCTGTTTTATGAGGCTAAGCCAYAGCTTTAGGAATATCTCTCTTTTCCGCTGTGCTGTGGCACAAGCACGAGAAAGAAGATGACAAAAAACAACATGAACTCTGAAGCAGCAGCTACCAGAGATTTTTTGCTGGGTGCTTTTTTAGACTTCTTATACATTTACTGTCATAACAAATCTCATTACGACTTTTCCTGGTATGAGCTTGCAAAGAAGGATAAATTAGGAATTTGAAATATTCTTTGCCTGCAAAATACTAAAACATGCTATGAATACTTTATAAAAAGGTGTACCWGAAAGTGCCTTCTACATCAGAAATCAAAGGACACTCTCAAATGTCCTTAACATCATTCAACACACAATCTATAGCAAAGTTTGGCTTTCAGCACTTTTTTCCTCTTCAGGAAGACCAGACCTGTTTCAAGAGTATGAATATTTTAACCATCATTCACATATTCACAAAATGTTGCTATGTTGATGAAGTATCTTATCCTATTGCAGAACTGCATACACTGAACATAAAGCACCACACACGTTTTGCCTAATGCCTTACATACCTTAAGAAAAGAGACAACCAGGCAGGAAGAAAACCAAATTCAGCACTAAACCAAATGTATGTTATTACTCACTATAGCCCCTTTCCCAGTTTAGCCTCCTCCCCTTTGGTTTTGTTCAAGATGATCAAAAATTGTACCTAAGTTTCTCCAAGAGACAGGAGTCATTTGATTAAGTGGACAGAAAAGAATTTTTTTTATCAGACAATTCCTCATGAAACTTCTCTTTCCAAGAGTCACCATCCATCAGTCCCAAATTCTAGAGATGTTTTATAAGCCATTCAACAATCAGAACTCTTTTTTTTAAGACAAAAATTACTGTTCATTGGAGCTACCCAACACAGTAACTTACAATACCAACAGAAGCTGACAGCATCAGAACAGAAAGCAAGAGTCAGCAGTTTCAGAAACACCTGCAAAGAGCAAGGATAACCTCTCTGAAGACTRGAGCAAGACAACAAGAAATCAGAAAATCCAAGACTATACTAGGCAACACGTGAGTAACTAATGAATATTTCAAATCCAAGTGCAAGCAGAGCCATGCAAASTCAGCATGACAGAGCAAAGCTTCTCTGAAATTGATTATTAGCAATAAGAAATCATTTAAGAAATCTGCAAGCCATGATTCCAAATCTGTGTATGCAAGTGTATCATTAGGTCACAAACAATGCAGGTTGTGGAGACAAACAAGTGCTTTACTGAAAACTACTGACTCACTCTGGACTACAAACAATATTGTGCTTCTGCCTCCAGACACAGCTCAGCCCTGGAGATCCTTCTGGCCAGGCTCCCTACAACCAGGTCACCCCTTTTACTGTCTCAGGAGGAATTCTGCATCCCTTCATGACAACTGAGCAAGTGAAAAACAGCTTGAGAAACAGAAATTGCTACACCATGAATATCCTTCACAACCAGCAGAGATGAGTAAATCTCTGTCCAGTGTAGGTTAGAACCTTGTTCCCACTGAAAACCATAGCAAATCTCACAAATTTCCATCTAACACCCAGATATATCAAAAAYGGATAATGCAATGAAAGCTGCAAGAGGAACAATGCTGTCCCTTTTCCTGTGTGTGCACACCTGCAGCATGACCACAAAGTGCTGGCTCTAAGGAGCACTGGGACCCTTGCTGGTGTTGAGTGGCAATCTCCAACTGAGAGCAAGATCAGGGCAGAGGGAAGGCATCTATTAGGTGAAGGCATGTAGTGGCCTGGTACTCTAATCTTCAGCTGAAGAATGAATCTCATCTTCCCAACCACAACACTTGATCCACTAAATATGATTAAGAAAAAGGTCCCCCAAGCCAAGTGCTGATGTAGAATACAAACCCAAGTTTGCCAAGGCRTCCTTTGTGCTCTGTTTTGCTTTCCTTCAAAGGTGGAGGAACAAATACAGGCAGTGGGGAGGAATACACATTCCCACATTTTAACAAAGAACATGACTGCAGAATATTGACAAAAGGAAAATATTATGAAACTTGTGGTTTCCCACGTGCTTCTTACAATGGCTTAAGGCACAGAGTTAAAAGGCTCCTTATAAATATCCAAGGTGGGAACTTTCCTTCTTTTAAGAACAAAAATCTCAGATTAGCCTTCACACCCTGACATAGAGGACTTTCATCTTCTAATAGGCTTYTTTATGCAACAGTAAATTAGATATCCATTGCTAAGATCCTGGATTGAATTAATGATATTATATTATTCATGTATTTTTAGCTATATCTTATCTTGATTATTCTATAGACTAAGTGCTGTGCAGCTGCTAATAGACCTCCTTTGGGCAACGAAGRAATTGAAATACAGGAGTGTCACAGATACCAGCAGTGACTCTATTCTGCAACAAAATTAAAAGCAGAAACCCAGAGTCACAAGAATTCTCCAATGTCCACTAGATACATACCCAAACTATATACTATGTACATTAAAACATTAATGACACAAACATGCAATAAATAGCCTACAGCGTTTGCCTTGTGCTATGTTCTGCAGTTCAGCAATCTTGGACAACTACAATTGTAAGCACATTAATTATGTTTTTTAAACAATTACATTCTGGGTTTCTAGGATGAGTGCATAGACTATTTCCTTTACTACTGGATAGTAAAGCGTACACATAGAGAAGTCACTCAAAGAGGTTGGTAAAGAAAAAGCTCAACAAATGCTGAAAACAAACCATAATTTTTTAGAAATCAGCCATCCATCACTTCTGCCTTCAATTATCTCCTTTCACTCCCTTTTCTCRTATTACACTCTTCTGGCCCAGCTCCAACCTCTTCTAAAACTCCTGATCTGCAAAGGCCATGCTTTTCCACTACATTCCCCTGCATGATCATCTTCATTTCCCTTTGTGCAGTTCTGAACTCAGGCTTGCATCCTTCTTGTTCAACTTCTGCCCTTTCTGCAGCAAAGCTTTTATCCAGGAATTAAAGGAATCCAATCCGATTTAATGCGACTTCCTTCTCTCCAGCTTATCTCTCCCTCTCTCCCCCTTTCATCTTTATCCGATTCAAAACACAACTAMATTGTTTTGCATTAATTCAACATTAATTCAACCACAGCCTTGTTGTCTAGTCCTCTGACTGCACTTTCCCATTCAGGTATCTGTTTTTCTAGACATGGTTGCTAGTCCTTCACTCACCGAAGATTCCTTTTGAATGTTTTACCTCCTCAAAGAAGCATCCTCGGTTAACTAACCCAGAATGCCATTAGCTTTGGTTTGAAATCTCTATTCAAGACCAGTTTTTTTAATTCTCATATAACAGCTATTCAAGGACCATTAGCAATGGATAGAACTGGGCAGGGAGACAGAGTGSATTTAAATAAAAATAAATAAAACAAACAAATACATATGGAAATGTTATTGATGGAGAGGGCACTTCTGTTCCCTCCTCTTTATATGCCACTGAGTATTAACTTTCAGGGGTCTCTCCGTGTACAAGCAGAACCCAGCATCTTTATACTTCATGTGATATCCACCAGACAGCAAAAGCAACCATAAATGTGAACTCTCTGAAGTCAGTCCATAACTTTGATAAGTACCTTYCTAAATGCACTCCTATAAAACTTCAGTTCAGCAAAGTCAGCCACGCYGCTGCTCCATTACCGCCGAGCTGACTCAGATCCCTGGGCAAGGGATGCTATATCCTGCAATTAGGATGTAACCATGCTCTGTGCCAGAATCACGGCAAATCTGTACTGCTTCACTCGGTTCGGCCTGCTTGGCAGTTTTCTGTGTCCTGAGCACTGTCAGCTACTGTATCCTTCCATGAGTAACAACCATCAGATACCATGGGAGAGACTGGGAATACTTTAAGCAGCAACAAAAAACTTCTTGATCAGGAAGAAAAGTTGTAGTAGCTTTACACACTTACATCAGAGTTTTTACACATTTACAGTGGAGGCGATTGTGAAATAAATGCATTTATTTCAAACCACTCATTTTACTTTTTTTCTTTCTCCTTAGAGTAATATTCRTATTAACAACTTAACTAGATGAGGAGGACTTGAAAATTTTATGAGCATAAAATCTGGTGAATAAAAGCTGAGACATTCAGAAAAACAAAACCCATTAATTAGTAGTTTGGTCTGCAAGACCAGTATTGAATCCTAATCCTAAAGCCAAATGCAACCATTACTAAGTTTTGGACAGACATGTAACTAAGTGTTTGAACTTGTGACTCTTCAAGGGTCTTCAAAGGATCCTGAATGTCTATGGGATGTTGTTTTTTTTTTTTTTTTTTCTTTTGTCAGCAAAGCATTATGGAACTTTGAGAATCCTATTCTAGTGTATTGTAATATGCTCTTCACATTTGAAAAAATCTTTACATAGTGTAAGTTATAATCAGAGGTAAATACATACACTATGAAGAGCTTGTTTATTATTACGAAGAGCTTGTTAATGCAAGTTATCAATGCTTATACTTCATGGATTGAAAAAAGAAAGATGAGACAATTTTTTTCACTTATTTTGTTTTTTAAATGCACAGTAGTCCATTGGAAAGGGAGGGAACAGAGGCCTGCAACTCATCTTGGATGTCAGCAGTTACCTCAAATGCTCAAAWTTTATGCACTTCATCTATAAAACATAGACTCAATGGTTTTTTCTCTTTGGATGTAACAACGATGTATCACCACAAACAAAAGGGGTCAAGATGAAAATTACTGTATTTTAATACAAAATGGGACTGTCAAAAGTTATAGGGATTGCTCTTCATACAATAGAAATATGTTTTGCAACACAAACAGTACCAGGTTAATCATTGGGCTCGATGATCTTGGAGGTCTTTCCCAACCTTAATGAGTCTATGATTCCATGGAATTTGAAAATATATCCCGAGTTGGGTAGCAAGCAATGTGTACGTTAAATCGCTGTGTTTAGTTCAGATGTTACATTTCAAGCAATTCCCTCCCGACATCCAACATCTATTTTTAAAATCGCATGCGAGTCCACAGAACACAAACCCACCCTTGCCCACGCTTCAGCCTGAAGCCGAAATTAAGCCGCAGCGTCTCAAGCCCCGCTGTCGCAAAGGCACCGCAACTTTCATTTTGGGTCCCCCGGCCGCCGCAGGCTGTGCCCGCCCGGGCCCCCGCAGACGGCCGGGGGAGGGCATTGACGGGGACAGGGGCACGGGGACCATCTTAACCCATCGGGGCGCCCTTGCAGCAGGACTGGCATCCCCAGCGCTCCTGCGGGAAAGCGAGCCGCGCGTCTCCCGAGCATCGCTCTGCGCCGAGCGCTCTCCTCCGGCGGTGCAAACAGCCCTGGCCGAGGATGCGGCGAGGCTCCGCACGGCCGGCCCTGCTGCTGCGGGCCCCTGTCCCCCCGCCCGGCGCTCACCTGTGTCCGCGCCGCCTCGCTCCGCACCCGCGTGCTCAGCGCCGGCCACCGCGCCCCGCCGCCGCCCTCGCCGGAGACCAGCCGCAGGGGCCTGATGCTCTCCCGCTCCGCGAAGGGGCTCTGGCCCCGCCGCCCCGCTGTCGCTGTGGCTGTCGCCGCCGGCCCGGCGCCTCCTGCGCAGGGGAGAGGCACTGTCACCCGGCTGCGCCCTCGCCCCCGGCGCGCAGGCTGCAGCGGGGGCTCCGTTTCCATGGGGCTCCGCTGCAGCCTCGGCGCGGCGTCCCCCCCTCCCCACCGCCACCGCCACCGCCGCCCCCGCCCCAAGCGCGGCGCCGCTGCCCCGCGGCCGCGACTCACCTGGGGCTGCTGTCAGGGCGCCGAGCGCCAGGCAGAGGAGGCAGGCGGCAGCCCGCATGGCGCTGCCCGCCGCCCCGCTCGCCGCCGAGCGCCGCCGGCTCCGCGCCTGCACGGGCGGGGGTGCTGCGGGGCCGTGGCTGCCGCGGGGCCGGGGCTGCCGAGCTCCGCCCCGCCGCCGCGCCGAGCCCCCTGCCAGCGGAGGAGATGGCGAGAGCCGGCGAGGCTCCCCGCAGAGCCCGCTCGGAAGAGGGAAGTGCTGGGAAATGTAGTCGTTTGCCAGGGCGGGAGGGAGCGGGGCGAGAGCGGAGGGGAAGCCCCGGAGCCCGGGGAGCGCCGCAGGGATTCCGCAGTCGCCCCCGCCCCGCGGGGCCGCGCCGGTACCGCACCGCCCCGGTACCGCACTGCTCCGGGGCCCAGGGAACCCCCGCCGCAAAACTTGCCTCGGCTGACAGCTGCGGCTGAGGGCGGGGGCTCTCTGGGGAAGCAGTCGGGGCGTTTTCCCTCCCTCCCTGCCCCTACGGTCGCCAGCCCCTCTCTCCTCYTTTACGTGTTCATTTTCAGAGCAAACCTTCATTTCCTTCTCTATGACCTTTTTTCTTCCTCCTTTCTTAAATTTCTACTCCTTCCCTGCTTTTTTTAACAAAGGGGGAAGAATTACAACGCAGAATCATTCCTTTGGCGTTACAACACGCTCTCCTGGACTAAGCAAGAGGCAGAAGTGTCAAGGAGTCCCCACGATGTCCGTTCCCTGAAACGCGAGAATTACTCTCCCTCAGCGGAGGGATGGCTGCATCTGCAACCCAATTCTACACTCCCACCTACCGGGAAGCCGAGAGCAGCAGTGCTGCCTCTCAGCAGGGTGTATCTCACCTTCCTTAACTACATTTCTTGACGAAAATGGGACGAGAGTGGCTATTTGTTAAGGCGGCTGTTGCCCCGCGTTTTTCCGAAGGGGCGACAGCAAGGACTGCCATGGCACGCAGTTGAGGTGAGTGGAGAGAGGAGGAGGAATGTCAGGGCACTGGGCAGATGCAGTGCGCTACCGACCTAGGCAAGAGAATGCAAGGTCTGATTCCCCACTGCAAGTTKTAAGTTGTAAGCACTTAATAAACGAGGAGGTGGCATCACAGACAGTCAAAGATTTAAAAAAAAAAAAAAAAAAAAAAAAAAAAAAAAAACCTTTGTTTTCATCATCTTAAAACCACTATGCACATCAATATTAATCGCACTGTTCGCACCGATAACAGCCGGGACACCCGGCACCTCCATTTCTGCTCTTAGGAGCGTTTCCACCCGCCGGGCTGCCTTCTGCCTTGCTGGGCTCTCCACGGGAAGGACCGTGTTCCGGGCACAGCGGCTCGGCAGCGGCTGCCTGGCTCCCCRGAGCCACCCGCCAGGGAATGTCGGCGCTCCTGGCCCCATTTCTCTGTAGGGCTTACTTTACTTACACATAGCATCTCATTACAGGAACTAGTCAGAGGATAGATGAAAGAAATTCAGTTTCTCRCAGTTTGTTTCCGTGGTTTGAAATAGAAAAAATGACAGTCCGGGCTGCAGAGGAGAGGAYTGCATTTGGAAATATTTGGTAATTTTGAGGAGAAAGTGGCTAATAAGTTTTGTGCTGTCCTGCTTACACTGCAGTCAGGTACTACAGATAAGATGGAATATTACCCCAAAGTATCCATTAAATCCTAAAGCAGCTGTTGAAACAATGCAGTTATAAAACTCTGCTTGGGGTGTCAAAAAGACCATGCATAGGGAGAGTAAAGAAAATGAGYAAGTGCTATTTATAGCAGGAAAAATCAGTATTATAATACAATGTTTCAATCTTCTTACAAAAGTCGTAAATCCTTACATTTCAGGCTGCAGCCATCCTCTGCAGTTATTTCAGTCAGACCAAACYTTCCCCACTGGCACATATTTCACAGCTGCTTCTGTCAGTATTTCTGTGAGAATTCATGACACTGGGTATGTATAACACCCRTTAGGCAGTAGATACACAGTGCAGTTACACACTCATTTCCTCAATTACTACATCATACATTTTTTTTCTCTTGCTCACCAGTGTTCAGATTTAGTGTAGGTGTTACACGTGGAAGATTSACCAACCCAGCAGCAGCCAAGCGTTGGCTGCTTTAGGCCAGCAGCTATGAATGCAGAGTGTTATCCAGCCTGTGTGCTCAGCAGRTATCATGAGGTATGATACATATGCTTCATAAGTGCAGTCCTTTTTTTAGTATRCCAATTCTATTTTGGTCAAATCACTAATTTTAAAAATAATATTTATAACTTTTTTTTTTTTTTTAGAAATACAGCCAAGTAATACAAAGATAAATGCATTTTTAAAGTGTGCATGCTAGAAGCAATTAGCCAAAACAGAGCTAGAAAAGGTTTTGTATTCCTCTCCCTGCAAATCTCTCTTGTTTACATCTACTATTTGGCTTATCACTTCTTTGGTCAACACTGAAGATTAATTCTAAAGAGAAGACTTAAATAAATTGCAGAAAAATTTGATATCATGTTGAAGAATCTAAATCACAAGGATGTAAATCCTGATCCATATGTCWGAGATTCCTCCTTATTGTACACATTGATTAGAAATGGATGATTTGATAGGCTTAATCCTTCGGAGAAATAATATTTAGATTTTATTGATGGTGATTTCATATTCATTTGGGAAATCAGGAGAAGACCAAGATTGAMCTCCTAGTTTTACTCTACCGAGAGTTCCTCAACATTGCTGAGGACTGTGGCAGACTATTCACCTTTGAGTTCTTTCACATCAGGGGACAGATTTTTTCTTCTTCTAGCAACTCATAGAATATCTCATGTTGGAAGAGACCCATTAGGATCATAAAGTCCAGCTCCCTGATCTTCATGGGGTGACCTAAAGGTACACCAAATAACTGTGTCATGCACTCCTTTAACTCTGACTTCAGGACTGCTTCCCTGAGGAGCACGTTCCAGTGACCACCCACCCTCAGAGTGAAGAACCTTTTTCTGATGTCCAGTCTGAACATTACCAATTGCAGCCTCCTACCATTTCCTTGTGTCCTATTTTSTGGCCCCAGAGAGAGATTAGCACCTCCCACTGCACAGGCTGTAGTACTGAAAGGTCACAGAGGAAGTCGGGTTTCTGGCCAGCTATCTACAATACTCAACAAATATTAAAAACACTGAATCTTGAAGGAAGATCTYCCCTCAACAAAAAACAAAGCAAAACAAAAACTTTTTAAAAATTATGTAAGACAGCCACCTGACTCTACAGCTTCTTTATCCCAAATGAAATTGGACTACACCCAAACACCTGCTTTGCATATTTAGTCTTCTAGTGAGATATCTGTGATGTTCAGTATTTCTTTTGGATAGCTGCATGATCTAAAGCAKAGAACCAAAAAAGCAACATTTGCAGAATTCATGGCAAAAAAACCCAAAATATTCATCTCATATCACCTTCAGAGATGGTAAGCTGGTTAATGAATTTTACTCACATTCACTTTCACATATTACAGGTATCAGTGGTGACTCTGTGGTATTACCAACAGGATTTATCTTTATTTATGCTAGCACTTAATAGCAAAAACAATCTCCTCACAGGATCCAGAGAACTAGTTATGCTAAGAAATAAATTTTGATATTCAGTTTCTAGTCCCCCGCCACATATTCTGTGTAAAAAGCTGTACAATTGCTCTGGATCAATTGGTTGCTAAAAATTCCCCTAATTTGTCTTCAAGTGTGGTGATTAGATGCACATGAGAGTTACAGCTAAACTGAGTGGCAGTAAGTACTTGAAAGAAAATAGCTTCTTTTCCAGAATATTTTCATGAGATGAAATTAAATGGAAAAAATGAGAGGTATAAAGGGGAGTCCATTTCCTGCTGTGATGCAAATAACACCCAAACTAGTCACCCAAGAAGGATATGAACACCTGATCACATTTGATTATAGTTTTATCTTACACTTCACTATTTCAGGAATTTCCCATAATTCCTTATACATCTAATTGCTCGTCTCAATGTTCTCAGATTCTGAGTATCTACAGAATGCAACCAGGGCAAGGAAGTGCTTTCCACCTTTGAGTAGACACAGTGTAAGACCCAAGTAGACTGATGTGATGGTACTGTGATGTCGACTGTCAACATGATCACAAAGCCCAGCAAGATCAGCCACCAGCCCAGAGGCCACATGGACTGTACAGCTCACAAAGATCCTCCATCTGGAGAACATGGAGGGATCCATATTTTTATCCCGTGTCCACATGCCCCACTGGAATTACACCAGTTAGAGCMGCTACCATTCTTKCATYRTTCCTTCACTCAGAGGCTGCCMCAAGAGCCTCACARACACCAKCACCAGCTCCWTTAGCTGAGCACYGCAGAGCTGAGGCTCTTCAGATGTAGTATGACACCTTCACAGGCGGATCTAAGGAGGCAAACAACTTCAGATTGTTACAAACTTTCCTGCAAACTAACAGGAAAGACAGCTCTACAGTCTCCTCTTGCTTTGTGTCAAATGTTCTGCAGTTGGATGATGGGCAAGAGAGATTACTGCTCAGAGGTCCTGCTGCAGAGCATAGGATTTACCTGAATGCGTGAATCTCAGAAGTTACTGCAGAACTCCCCTGCATGTGAGTAGTGTTGGAGTTGCTAGTCCCCACAGGAGGATTGTACACCTCCATATGTACACCTCCATCCACACACATGGATTGGGAACCCTGTCCTCTCAGCTGCATTGTAATTTATCTGAATTGACACAACGTTTCTGCTCCAGATAAACACACACCATGGAGCAAAGCCATATGCAATGCTTGGACATCCACTGCAAAAAAACAAGCCTGTGGTRTAGGTACGACTGAAATAAAACACTACTTCTTCCAATGTTTTGTTTCTAAAAACAGCTTTCAACACCTGTATATCTTTAGATGTCTTTATTACCATCCCAACTTTGCGTTTTCCAGCTACAGTTCACACAGTAAAAGTCTTTACTGAAGACTATTTTGCTTTCCCCTGGTCTGAACTCACCCTTACACTGAACTACTAAACCAGTCTGCACAGACTTTCAGCACTGGCATGTGTGTGTGTGTATGCACATACCTCCTCATGAAATATTTCACATGCCCAGAAATGTGCTTGCTATACCTATGAAACAAGGAAGATTACCGGGCCACAAGATAATAACTTCAGTAAGAATACTTTTATGATACAAAAATCTAGTGGATATTTTTTCAATCAGACCTTAAAAGTAGCATCTGTTCTACAACAAGATTTTTTTTGCTACTCAAGATTTATATGCTTCATTAAACCTTGGAATCTCACACTGTGTATAATATGCTGCAGAGAGTATGGGAATAGAGCTCCAAATGTGTCTAACCACCAYAAAAAGGAAGCAAAAGTTAGAATATTAGCAACTGGATTTGAACAGAATTAAACATTACCTAGACCTGCTTCTCAAAGTCACAGAAAGCAAGACAATTCAAAAATGAAGTGCATTAGAAGAAATCTAYGTACTTATTTAGAGTTCAAACTGCAATGATATAGTATCTAATTATCACAAATACACACTCACAGATAAAGATTTGCCATTAGAAGTGCAATTTTAGTGACCAGAGAGGTACTTGTGGTTGTCTTTGCCTGAACTGATTGACATTTCTCAGAATCMCTGCCACGTTTTGAAAATATTCTCTTCTGTGTGAGGAAATCAGAGAGATGTTCTAGTAACTACCCTTCCATAGTTATTTTTTCAAATTATACTTTCAAATTTCTGTAAAAACTGTTGGTTTGTTTTTTTGGTTTTTGTTGTTTTTTTTTTTTTAAAAACAAGCTTAAAAGATAATAAATGTATTAAAATAATTAAATATGCTGAGTAAATCTGTTTTGGAAATAGTTAATAGGCTTACTGTAGCTTGTGATGCCATCTGAATATACTACAAAGGGGGCTCTAAAAACACACTAAAGTGACCAGTAAACAAAACTTGCATTGTGACCTAAACTGCCTTTTGCAACCGCTAGAACTGACTCTCCTATCTTGTTCTGGATGACAATGAATAGTCTTCACATTTTAATGACAAATTTCTGACTTTTTTTCCCCCTTCAAGATTCTAAAGCCAGATTCCAAGGTGTTTAAAACTCCTATTTGCTGTGCCTGTTGAGCTAATATTTTCTAGGATTTCATCTAGTCATATGCAAGGCAGGTTACTAACAGTGACTTCTTCTACCCTGCACACTTAACATCACTTATTTATACATATTATGTGTATCAATAGCCATGCACACACATCTCAGTCAGACGGAGGCTGCCATGCCAGCTAAGGAGTGAGTATGTGCTTCAGGGATGGGAGCAGGGAGGCAGCTGCAAGAGATACTCACTGGCAGATTCTTACAACGTTTTAGGGGGAAAATGGAATTTTTTCTTGATTTTACTTTTAAGATTGAACCAAAAGCTAGAAAAAACCTGCACCCAGAAAAACTCCAACCAACCAACCTAAAAAAGAATTCCAACAACAAAAAAACTCCAACCAAACAAAATTATCTCAATAGAAGAAAAATAGTCAAAACACTTGTTCCTAAAATATATTGCATTCATTGAACCAGARAGCAATCATTTAAGTGTCACTCAAAATGAAGAACAAAGTAATTGCTTCAATGTTCTAAAGTCCCAGTCCTAGAACACTATATACTGGTAATTTACAGGCAAAAAATAAACACAGACACGCACGTTCAAGAGCAACTCCTTTTATAACGTTAATTTTGCTCATTTCTGTCATGGCTTTCTGTATTTTTATGGATGTGAATCCAGATCAGAATTAACTATAAATCAAGTCACAGAAGTGATCAGTAAGATGGAGAAGCCAAAAGCAGTCCTTAACAGAGTGTACATGAAAATGCATTAACAGGGGAATAAGGAATGTCACCTTTAAGGTGACAGCAACTCCCTAAGCAGCTACTTTCATCATTCCAATTCATACGGCCTCTAAAGGAAAGTAATTTTATGTCACATTCATCACCCATTCCTGCACTCCAAGCTGCTTTACCTACCCCCTCACAGAAAAAAACCTATAAAGGACATACAATAGCACACAACATTAAAGCACTTTAAGAGCACTAAGTTTGAGAATATTAAATGTGCAAGAGATGAAAATGCAAAAAACAAGTAATTTATGCAAAAATTAATGAAAGTAATTTCTGCTGGTTTAGATCTCTTCTATGACCTTAAGGGACTTTACATTTATTAATAAAGTTTTGCCTCTTGTAATTTCAGTCATGGCCTCTCATGATTTACAGATACAGCAATTCTGAAAGAAACCAGCTCCRGTAAAGATCTGCACTATTAGAAAAAAGTCTTCCCAACTCTCACTTGTGTCTTTCACTCAGCCTCTGAGTAAGCCAGTCGGACAGGCTGGCTGAAAGAAAAAATCAACAGTCCCAGTCGATCAGAAACCTACCTACCTGCTCTGTTGGCTTTCTATTTCCCCCAATGAAAATATATACATTTGCTTTCTTCTTAGCTGAAATACACAGCAGAGCTAGTTTTAATTTTATAATAATATATCAGAGTAGTCAAGGACTGTGATACATTTTTGTTACTCCGTTCTCCATTAAAGCAGCGGAAGAATCAGGGAAGGGAAGCAACCGAATGTCCACAAAATATCAGCAGTCTGTGAGTAATCAACTACCTTATTTACAATGGAACATCYAGTTATTTTAAATGTGGTTACTTGGAATGTATCATAACCAAGGATTTCAGAAAATTACTAAATGCGGCAGCATCATGCTTTGCCTAGCAATTAATTTAAGCCAAATCTGGGGTCAGAGCCTTTTACCAGTCATGAAAAAGCAGTACCTTTAAAAAAACTCCAACACACATGACCAAAACCAAACTTGAGTTTTATTTTTTGTATTTACATATACTGAGGCTTTTGCCTTACAAAACTTGAAAACCAAACAACCTGTACATATAATACAGCAGTTGAAGTCTTCATCAATAGATCCTTAAATTTTCAAGTCAATTTAAAAATCACTAATAACAAAAATTACAAAATATAAAATCACAAATAAACCAGTATTAAAATCCAAAAAACTGGGATGAGGATGAAGAGGAAAATAATGACCATATAACATTTGTATTCTGCCCTTCACATCTATCATTTATGCCCACTGAATATTTATTCTCAGTGTAACTTGAAAAACCTCCAAGTTCTGAGTTTCTTTCACTTGTCTGAAATAATTCCAATAGGGCCTGCAGTGGTGAACTACAAGTGCTTCTCTTCTCTTCAAGGACAGACAGTCCATCTGTATTCTTTACACATAACTCCATATTCTGTTTCCGGGTTTCTCTTTTATTCCTTCCCAAGTTAAGCTTCACTTTTCTGTGCAGCTTTCCAGATGGTGAACTGTGGGCAGTGCTGGCAGCTGATGCATCAAGTTCTTTGTTCACAGCAGTATCAGATACCTCAGCCTCCAGAAAGACATTGTGCTGCATTTGTTGATGATTATCACACAAATCATGATGTTTCTTGACAAACGTAGGATTGGCATCTGTTTTTTTCAAACACTTAGCTGGTAGAACCACTGAATTATTTAATTTTCGTTTTTGTTGCAATAAGTTTTTATCTCTTTCATTAAAATCTGTAACTTGGGTTTGAGAATATAAAGTATGCCTTTCTTCCTGAAAACACCGTACATTCTTTTTACTTGCATCTGGTTCCAGTATTTCCTTGCTGAATGGCTCAGAAGCTCGAGACAAGTTCTCTGYGCACACTTTGTCAATTTTCTGAAGGGGTGGTTGAAAGGAATTTGATGATACAACAGTCTCTCTTAACTTCACAGCACAGGAGCAATCAGTCTTAATATTTTCATTATTAATTCTGAACTTATTTTTTAGTTCTGAAGGTTGTGACGGGTGGCAATGAAGAACTGAACAGACAGGTGCAGAAACACAGGTAGGTATTGGCACAGAATTTGGTTGTACTTCTGCAGGCTGACGATCYAGTTTGAGTGCCTGCATTGCAGTATCCTTCCACGAATAAGTCTTCAAAGAAATGCGCTGCTTTTTCAGTCGCTCTTTCAGCTCATCTGGTTTGGTTATCTTTCCAATAATAGGAGAAAAATATCCTGTGCTACATTTTGTCCTACAATGAAATTATTTAAAAATATTAACAAACATAAAAAACCCCATGCAATGTAACTCCATAGAACTGATTCTAGAAAAGCAACTGAACTGATAAAGAAGTTTTTGTTTTTTTACTCTTCAACAAAAGATTTATTTAGGGTGGAAACACAAAAGGAAAGACATATTTAGAGTAGTAAMACACTATTTCTACAGGAGCAGAGTGCCTTATTGTCAATTTTAATGTTTTCTTRCTGATTTCTACAGCTCATAAAATTGTTTGAAAAACACAAAAASTAGTCTAGTATTTCAGTAAATCTCSATTTACAGTGACATTAAGAASAAAAGAAGTTATTGAATATAATGCAATGACTATAAATACTTACAAATATTCTATAATATATACACAAAAAATTAACAGGATTTTCTTGGCAGGATTTCAAGCCTAACGATTCTAAATATTTTGAAATCACGAAAGAAATACAGACTTGTTTTCATTAGGCTATCAGTTGTTTGATTTCATTTGCATTTCCTTTGATTTCACTAAGAATACTTTATTTCTTCATTACTTGCCTTTTATTTTTTAATAAGCAAGGAAGTTATTCCTTATGTCCAGATTCATTTGCAAAAAATCAGAGCACCCTTGAATAGTGTTACTGTTTTATGACACAAAGACCCTGGTGCCTACAGTCCAAGACACCAAACCAGTCTTTCTTACCCTTTCAAGCTCTTGAGCAATGAAGAAGAAAGGAACATTTCCTTTCTTTGTCCTGCACAAGGAGCATAGAAGCTRAAAGGTTTAGAGCAGAGGGAGGAAGCTTTTTCACAGGTAAGGAGGTCAGATTGACTGATTTGCTCTCTTTAGACTACTGAAAATTATAGAAGGCATTCAGAGCAAGATGTTCAGTCATTGCTGTCTTCCTGTTATCAATATTTCAGTCCAGTAGACACTGCTTTCCAGAAGCTGAAGATAGGTAGGACAACTTCTGGCAACATTCTATCTCATCCTTCTCTGATGTTATCTGCAATTCTGAGTTTTGTTTCTAAGTTCTGCTTTACAGAACTTATTTGCCAGGTACAGCTGCATTGCAAATTTCCAYTATTTATTTCAGACTTTAAAACATGAACTTATCCTGTTCTATTCAGATCAAGAATTTCAGAACTATCTTTATGCTCAATGTGTTGACTCACAGTTTTTAAAATTTACAACATGTAACTCACCTTTTTATTTTTCCTATATCATCGCCTTTGTACGCAACAAACTCATAAACTAACTTTGAGATTATATCATCAACAACTTTATACTGTGTGCTTTGTGCAAAATTTCGGTGCCGTTCACTTTCAAGATGCTRCAATAAAGAAAAAAACATGAAACAAATCTAATACTTACAATATACAAGTCAGCAGTACAAGGATCAAATATCATTAATTTACTACCAGCATCTCCAAGACCTGAATTATTAGTGCCTTCAGCTATTATAGATAGGTTTTAACTCTTAACTGCTGCTTCTAACATGGAAAAAAACCACCCATTTCTGGTTATTCAGAAAAATACTTGAAAAKAAAACATTATAAAGAAATATATGATACCACACTTTTATAGTGATACCACACTTAAGATACAATAGTATCAAAACATATACTTGACATTTCACATACTGTTTGCAGATCTTCGTATTTCTTTCCACAACATTCACAATATCCTCTCCTTTTTTTGTCCTTCTGAGGAAACTGAGCGGGCATTCCACAGACCTTGTCACTGTTTATTTTGTTTCTGTTAAGAGAATATTAATAAGCCTTAAATACAGATCTGAGCACTCAACTTGCCTCTCGTAGTATGTTCATTCTTATTCACTTGAAAAATAGAAACCCAAACCAAACCTTTATTTTCCTTTAAACTACTAATATTATTTTAGTCAATAATGTTAGCTTAGAAAAAGGGAAAAGTTCTGCACAGATTTAAAATCAAACAAACAAAATGCAGAAACTGCAAATTTGCTGTTAAGACAGGCAGATCCAGTGGAATTGTATGTAAGCATATAACATCCAGGTTAATACAGATGTACTAMTATCACTAACTCAGAATAAATAATACAAAATTGCTAAACAAATAAAAATCAAAGGACATTTACAAATCTCTGGGAACAGATGATAAGAGCCAAACCAGAAACGGAAAAAGAAAAGTGTTTGAACACCCACTGTCAATATTTTTGAAGCTTGGAAAAGACACACCTGGTCTAAGAGATGACTTCTCATTCTTTAGCAAAAGTAACAGCCTTATTTGTTGGTTATACATAGATTTTGAATATGCTGACAAAATGCCATTTTGTCCTATTTTTCTAGGTACAGRCTAAATAGGAATGCAAAAAAAAGTGAACCTAAAGTTCTTCCTGGAGATTAAAATATGAAAAGGTTTTCAAAAGCTGCTCCATGATCTTCAGAGTCCTCATCTGGGGAGAGCTACTGCTTGTTGCAATCCAGTATTAAACCACCTAAGGTTGATATGCCAGCAGTAAAGCAAAGTCATCAGTCTCTTTTTACTTTAAAGGAATAGTGCCATCTCCCTGTTTAGCCAAAAATCACACTGAAGGATTTTACCAAGTGTCTGCAGGGATGTAAGCTCAGGACTATACATCAAAAAAATCTGTCTTGAAAATTCTCTAGCTTATAAAGCATAGCAATGTACTGTTAACACCTGCCCCAGCATTCCTTGGGCTCCCCAGGACAGGGAACCCTAATGTGTGCTACTGTTAATCAGCCTTCACACCTTCCCTCTGGAAAACAATGAAACTCACAGAGAATCAGTAAAGCAGGATATAAGCAATAGAATGGATAATCTATTATCTGAATAAGTCTGTAGGTCTTGCACAATGCAGAAGCAAGTAGAACTAACAACTCTGCTTCAACAAGCTTTTTTCACAGGTCTCTCTCCCTCCCAAAACTGACATTGTTCACATTCACCTGCTGAGTATGAAACAATTTCCCACCTAAACATCTCTTTGGTATGTGCCCACCTGAAATATTAATTAGGAATATTTATTCCAACATAACTCCTGAAATCTTTAATGCATCATAAGCCTTAATCCATCTAAACAAAAAATGCCTCTTTGTTTTTTAATGCCTTAAAAAGAATGGGCCTTTCCAACCTCCTCAAAAATTGCCTTATTAATACAGCAGTAACACTTGCAATGWATGTTTTTTGCTTTTTCATACTGCTACCTTCATTGCAATTAAAAAAAAAAAAGCACCACAGCAACATCAGCTGAAACTTCCAGCACCGTATTAAGGCCAAGACTGGACAGAACTGTGGAGAAGCCATTTTATGAAGAAAACATGTATCACAGCTAAGTTAAGTCCTCAGGCTCAAGAACAGAAAAGCAGCAACTTACTAAATACATAAAGTTCCACATATAGCAAAGCAAACTTTCGCTTAAATATTCTCTCACATGAATCAATTTTAGAAGCCAATGAAATAAAAATTTGTTTCTACCTAGCTTAAAACCCACACTGATTCACAAAAAACAGTTAATTAACTCTTACATAGTTCCAAATCACACAATTGATTTGCTGAAGTTCTAACTGCATCTGTAGTGCTSAAATAGAGCCTGAATGCCAAACTGTCACATAAACACTTGCTGTAAAATGAACTGYAATTCTACTGGGAAGCTGGCATCCACTTTTCATCTCTGAAGAGTTAAAGCAGTATTAGCAGTCTAATTTCTAAAAATTTATCAACAATACACACTATCAACAATGATTATGCTCAGTGATTGAGTATCATTGCTTTAAAAAATTTTGGTTCCTACTTCAGCACTATATGGACAAACACAAGAAGTCTTAAGAAACCCACTTCATATGAAATACTTACTGAATAGCATCCAAGATGAGCACAAAGAAGAAACCAGTGGCAGAAAGGAAAGAAATACCTTAAGCTGACCCACAGTGAATGGAAAAGTCCACATTTTTGGATGTATGCATCTGTATGCCCAAACAAATTTCTAAACACGGGATAAAGAGGGTACACAGAAATAGACAGACACCAAGAGTGCAGTAAATACATCAGCTGAGATATGGCTAGTAGTATTAAATAACACAGAAAATTAGAAGAAAAGCAATTGTTTTAGAACACAATTACTTATGAAATAATTTARAGAAAAATCCCCTCCTCTATCTACACCTCAATAACAAGTTTTCAACAAACCTTTGCTTAGACTGAGTTTGCTTTGGACCAGCAGSATACTTCTTATCCACCTCAAATGGACTATATGGCTTTGGAACACAGTAGTTCAGAAAGGGAAAACTCAGTAACTGCAGATAAAATGGCCGGTACTGSCTGTAGTAAGACAAAATAAGTGCATGAGAACCATCAAAAATGGAAAAAGTAYTTCATTGCATACATTACACAGGTCCAAAATCTTGAAAAAGTGTTTCTCWTTCACATATGACATACACAGAATGATAAGCAGATATGTATCTTAGCATAAGSCATTCATTCCTTCCTTGATACTTTCCTTCMGTTTCCRTAACTGTCTTACACATTCCCTGARATATGACTTGTGTGCCTCCTAGTTGTTGTGAGCTGGGTAACCAACAACCCTAACAACAATTTGGACAATTTGTGCTCCTGAGAAGTAGCTACAGAAGCAGCCAACATCCAATGCTTTTTCATTTTACTGTTTTCTTTTTTTAAAAAAATGAATTTAACCAATTAGGCATTCAAAATATAAAACCTGATCCTTTCATTTTTCAAAGAAATAGTCTTCCTGTACTTTGAGAGTACACCATTCCTGTACTTCCTGTACACCATTGTACTTTGAGAGATACCAAAACTAGCAACCATATCAGCGCTTGGAACATAATTAAGAACTTTTAAAATAGGGCATGGCAAATGTTCACATATTGAATAATCATTTGAGTGAAACACTGATGGCAGAGTTCAGTCTTTTYCCCCCACATTACTATTATAAGCTAACCAGGAAAAATTACAAGAGCAAGTCTGGAGAACATAATAGCCACAGCTAAGCATYTTGTTCTGTTTCTGAACTGTTACTTTCATTGCATAAACATKAAAAAAAWACATAACATAAATAKTTAGAAGCCCTTTAAGTGTYTAGTAGTCCATTACATTTTGAAGTCAAATTTCTTGTCCGTACAACTGTGTTGGTTCAATTCACCCTACTATCCTCATGTCCCTCACACCTATTGCACCTACTCACAGTGTACAACCAGGTTTATATCTCTTTTTTCAATTCAGAAAAGTGTCAGACAATCAGGTCAAAGAATTTAGCGCTTATAAATAACATCATAACTCAGAAGTTAGTTAGCAGCTTAAAGGYGAAAATCATGCTGTGCAGAACCAGAACTTTTTTCACAATTCACTGTTCTTTCATCTTCTGGCTAACTGGCATTTTCTTCCACAACYAAGACTGACTGATTACAGGAATAAAAAGAGGTGAAATTTTTCAAGGCTGAAAATATCAGATTTCATGCTATTGTGGATACTGAAATCAGATTAATAGCTTGCAACTTTTCCTTTTAAAAAGAAACGACTGAACAGGAAATTAAACCTAATTTCAATTAATTATTTTAACTAAAATCTTCCCTTACATCTAAAGGGCCTCAGCAGGAGATGAATGTGAAGGAGTTGAGACTATAGGAATGGAATTTAGTATGCAAAGTTTTACAGGCCTTTTGGGCTACAGGATTTGGATCTAAGAAAAGCTGTAAAGGTTCAGGTTTCCCTTTCATTCATATAGCCCTCGGCAGGAAGTAACCTGAAGAACCCACTGTCATGATCTACCAACTGGAGTTACCCAYTAACTTTCCACTTCCATCACCTACTGCAAGTACTCCCTGCTATACTACTAYTTGCTCAATCTCATTCGGTGGCTTAATACATTTGCATGTTACTATAACAGGGCAGGAAGCTGAAAGAAATTGAGATAAGGACACACTTCCTCAAGTAATTCTGAATTACTCAGTTTGAGAATCACATTACTGAATGCATGAAGAGAACACTTACCGACTCCTGTCCTCCACCCTGATAAACGGACTTTTCAGTCTACCTGCTCAAGGGRGAAGAAAAGGAAATTAATAAASAATTACTTYTCATCATTTATCAAGTTACTCCAGTAGCTTATWAAACAAGTAGACTTCATTTTAGAGCTCATTATGTACAGGTTTTGACAAAGTCTTGATCTCCACAGAGTTCTTCTACATGCTTTTCTTGGGCATGCAAATTAGAGCACAGCACCATATGTGACCACATGAGAACTGCAGCACATTTTTAAGCATTCAGAAAATAAGCCAAGACAGAMACCTCTACAATTATTAAAGTACTTACTGTTTGACTTTTGAGCAGTAACGTGTTTTCCCTATTGAAAAAAAGAGAGATGGCATAAAATCCCCATGAGTATTATTTTGCACTTTAGGTAAAGATTTAGTTGTAGATAATTTACGATATGACAGCCTCCCTGCACTAATCATGACTTCATACAGTCATGATGAATTTTGCAGGAAACTAAGCTCRTTAGTACTTTGAAATAAAGTAACATGTTTCCCAAATAAATAYTTATTCCTAAACTGAAGAAGTGTTCTCCTCCAGATGCCTCAATTATTTTTTTCTAAAAGCAAACCTAATCAAAGAAACCCAGAAAGGTACATTCATACACTTACTCTCTCCACCCTGAAAATACCTTGCCATGGTTGAAAGTTCAGTGTTTAATACAGATAACATTTTCACARAACTTTATACATCCTAATTAACTGCAAGTTGCAAAATGCCACCAAACCTGCAGAAGAGCAAGTATCTCCAATGAAAACACATCTTTTCATTTTAATGGATTTGCACAGGCTAGGTCTTCATTATTTTTAGCAATGAAGATTAAAATTGAAAGAAATATTTTGTCTTCAGAAAAAAAGTTAAGTTTACATTCAAACATCAGCTGTAAATTATAACTGATTCTGGTAAAGGTACAAACTTATTTTGTACTATTTGCAAAAACATCTCACCTCCTATTCATGAACACAGTGATGATTTGGCAGAGAATTTCATAAGGCCTTAATAACTAGCCAGTATTGTATTCCAAAATAACATAACATACACGGGGCAGTTTGCTTCCATTTACTTATCAGGGTCCAATGACTAAATTAGACATTTGTGCAACTTCACGTGTTTAAATTACAGAGCAGCTGCAGATGGAGCACACCGGAACTACGAGCTTTAATGTCTCACTATTATCATAGACTAAAAACCTGAGAAACACACCAACTGCAAATTCTTAGAAAAGCTTAAAGATGCTTTATGCTTGTTCTTTATGAAGGAACAGTTGCAGATTCCCCGCACACACAACTTCTCCAGGAAATGTAAGTATGATTTTTCCAAATAGCTCATCAAAATGAAAGTTTCTAGTCACTGTGTTACAGGGAAAATTATACAAAGCAACTTAGCTGCCATCTACATCATACTAAAACCCCAATACATTTTATTACTGATTACTTTTGAGGTAGGCAGAATGGAAATTCCAAGACAGTTCAGCACTTCTAATTCTTAGATATCCTTTGCAAGGTCTACACATTATGGAATCAATCCTGCTATTAAACTGATTTTTAAATAACGTTGAAATATACAGCAAATACTTCRTATTTTTCAAAGATGGTTTTTTAAATCAACTCACAAAACATACCAGTCTGAAAAACTGAAAATGAGCAACACCTTCATTAAAATAAAATCTGCAGCTTCATAGTAGGCAGTACTTAGTACTTTAGTACTTACTGTTTTCTTAGTTAATGAAACAAATCACATTTTCACAAATGGCAAAGGGCCACTTACCACATCTTTAGAAGAACTGCCTGCTCTTTTGATTAAATAGAGCTCCCTTTTCTTTTGTTCAATGCAACTCTTAACATCTGGCAAAAAGAAAAATTAATTTTTAGTATTTTGATTTCAACAAAACAATAGTTAAATGCATGTTACAAGAAGTTCAAGTCAGGCTTTATCCAACAAAAATATTTACCATCAATATGAAGTATCTTCACTCCCCAGCTCAAAGCATTGGACAGTATACTACCAGAGGGAATTAAGTCCTGCAAGCAATAAATCATATTAATAATCTTAAGCAATCCATAGTAGATTACTTAAAATAATTGCAAATACATTGTAACATATAGTATGAAAACTGAKATTAAAACGCAGACGCTTTGCTTCTAGCCAAAAGAGTACCACTCTCCTAGACTACTCTCTATTACAGTACCTAATCATCAAAAGAACATATTTAAACCTTCAGAAAGCCAAAACTGTTCCTCACAGTTACATTTTATAGTAAAATTTGAGGACAGTGAATTTATACAATAACTTCATGAGCACCTCTCAAATGCTAGTTATATTAGCAAACCTGACAAATTTTAATACTCATCCTAAGACTCCAGAGACYTTGAATTCTTCAGAAAGTACCCGGAAAACATAGCTGACACTTTTACTTAGGACAATCCCTCAACTTCTGCCTGAGCATTCCATGACTGACTTCTCTCTAAAACCACTAATGACACTTTTACTACTGCTTGTTTTCTAGAACAAACCACCAAAGGTTCTGAAGCACTAATTTGTTATTTTTTTGACTTACCTGTTCTTTAATTGCTTTTTCAACCAAGGATTTTCCTCTGCTCATACGCACCTACATTAAAACAGAAACACATTTGCGGCAAAGTGAGCCAATTTAAAATGCTCTTAACAAATACATTTGTTAGTTATGATGGTGTCCTTTTGCTCACAGTACTGCTAGTTGTTTAGTAGTATGCCTCTTTTTTACAGTCATGGTTGATACAGTGTAAGGGGGAAAACCTCAGAACCAAAATAACCCAAGAAGTAATCTTTTTCAGCCAAAGCAGGCTACTGCAATGTTAATGCTGGAACAACACATGGTGGGAATAAGACTTAAGTGGTGGGACACATAGTGGGAATAAGACCCAGCAGCATGCACCAGAAGATCAGCTTTCATCAGCAGGGCTTGTGAAAAWTAAGCTAACAGTCATTAATATAGTCATAGCCTCTGTCTTATCCCCTGCTTTTGTGTCAACAGTGCAGGTCCTTTTTTAACTTTTTGCTGCTAATTCATAATGAGCTGCCTTTACCTATCGAGGTTATTTGCAAAATGAGGTGTTCTTAACTATGCAATGCAAAGACCAGACTGCAGCCTGGCTCCATCACGTTTCTAAGTAAGTACCATATATACAGTGCAGCTAATTATTTTCAACTGTATTTTGAAAGGACATAAGACTTGCCCATGTAAGAAACTTCACATAAACCTGAATAAATTCAAATACAAACTCTTGCAAATAATGTTATCCCCTAAGAGTGAGCTCAGGAAAGCTTTATATTCATAATGCTCAATTTTAATTATTTCCTACTAGTATCAAAGAGTGTTTCTGTGGATATCAGCATGAACAACACATCAGCCAGATTTTAATAGGCTGTGTTGCTAGAGAATCACTGGATGCCAACACATGCCTGATCCAGCTGTCAAATATGAAATCAATGTTGTAAGTCACACATGCTACACTAGAACAGATTTTAATGTACCCTGCCTATTTGCAAAAATGGCTCCTTTTTAAAATTAGTTTCAAAAAAAATGCTGAATTAGTTTGGGTTAGTTAACAAGTTAGCCTGAATAAGTTTAAAAACCCTTATTCACTCAAGAAACTGCTGCCACCTTTAGGAAACAAAATAGGAGAAAAACTGTAAGAGCATAKCTCATAAGTTAAACCTGATTTGCAGTATTATTACTAGGAAACTTACTGCATCTACTATCTTGAATGAACTTCCATCATGCCGATCTTTTCGGTTGCTAGGATGAGGTGAACCATTTCCTCCATTAGGCACAGATTCAGGACTAGGAACAGGAGAAATGTGGCCAAGAGCTGGTGCAAATTTTGCCTCCTTTTTATTAGTCACCAGATAGTTRATATCTTTACTAAGAAAACTCTCCACTCTCTAAAAGATATAAAGCAAATAATTATTTCAGGACAATAGATTAGTAGTTCAATTTTATATTGAATATTTTAAAAGAAAGTGATAAAACTTCTAAAACAATTAAGTTCAAAAACACTGAATTAACAAGAAAATATTTTCTAAATAACTGCATGACAATGACAATTACGTTGTAGCGTTTTACCAATCACAAATGCTGATTTCAATTTCTTAATTTTGTAATCTTTATCAAAAGAKCTTTGTTTTGTTTTGATTATTGGAATTTTTTTACTATCTACCTCTAATACTTTCCAAATATAAAGAGTGCAAGCACTGCATTAAGGAGTAACAGACTAATTCAAAGAAAACAACTGTCTATAATTTTCTGTAACACAAATTACACAGAAGTGTTCACCTTAAAAGCAGGTGCTTGCAAGAAGCTATAAATACATTAGGTTTAGAACCAGCAGAAAAACTAAAATTTCAGTATAGCTACCATGTTTCACACCTACCATGTTTCACACCTAGTATTCATAACACTTCTCAAAAAAATAAAGTCTTAAGTAGATTAATAKTCTCATACTCAGCAATATAAATATGTGGTTATTTGGTGTTCACTTTCTTCCATTTTGCTCTTTCAGTCTTTCATTGCCAACTACAGTGTGATTATCAGCTATTTGCCTTGATATTTCATGTTACTTTGTATAGTCTGAAGTATTTTCCTCTTTTCCACTAATCAGTGTGGAAAGCACAAATGACACAGCTTGAAACTGTGCCTTTCAAAAACTGTGCCTTCAAATTCTGCTCTATGCGTCTTTTACAGAAACAGGACTTTCAGAGACAGGCAATTCTGAGTGCACTCCACACACAACAAAACGTGGTAATTGATCTTGAGCACCTCAGATGGACACATTTATTCCTCAGAAAAAGCAAAAATACCTTCTTTTTCAGTCTTTGATTTTTAACCTTACTTTTCCACATATGAATTCCTAAAATTCTGGTTTAGAAAAGAAGAGAAATGACAGCAGGCACTTGATGTTAAACGTAAAACAATGTACTTAACGCAAAACCACGTTATTGCTATTCCTTACTGCTACTGTAATTTCACCTTGATTTACAAGCACCAGTTTCATAAAGCTGCCGTGTGTCCCTCTAAGGTCAAAGAAGTATTGTCAAAGCAACGTTCAGAACAGATAGCAATTTAAGCAGATCCCTTTTGCCTCTGTGCTTAAAAGGTGTTTAGCACTTTTAATTGCATTGCTTGCAGTACTGTTGTCTYCTGTACTTGCTTGTATCAGAGTTACTTCCATGCAGAAGGGAGAATTAGGAAAACAATAAGATGCTTATAAAATTTTTTATTTAAGTGAAAGTATTCAAAAACACTAAGATACTCTGTCCAAAACTGACTTACAGTAAACATATGCAAAAGCCTTCCTTTAATCTCTTTCAGATCTGGCTGAACACCATTAGTTGTAACATGTAAATATGTCAATATAGTCTGAAGCAGCAGAAGAAAAATCACCTCAAACAAAGAAACCTAATAAATTTGGATAAGATTTTAAACCAAGTGAATAATCAACTGAAAACAAAACTTCCTAACAAGAACTTTTGTTATAATCAGCAAAGCAGCTTCTCTTGAAAAAATACAGAATAATTTGTTGATAAGCTCATTGTTTGTAGTAAACATTAACACAAACATAGAAAAATAAAGGTCTCAGGTAAAGTACAAAAAAAATTAAAATGCAGTCACAAAGAACACAAAAAAGGCATTCCAGAGGTGCAGATTTCCTTCTAGATTCATAGAGGTCTCTTATTAACTTACCCCTCCCAGCTCTTTGAGGTCCTTTCCTAACTTTTCAGAGATCACATTTGATGGGATATCGAGGTAAAACACCTTCCCGGTGAGCGGCTTAAATTTGAGTTTCTCTGTTTTTCCTATGTCTTTTTTCACATTTTTCAGGGAAGATCTAATCTTTTCTGTTTTTGCTTGTATTCCATCTGCTGAAAAAAAAAATTCAACAGAACTGGATTTTGGTTTTATTTTCAAAAAAGAAAATGCCTAAATTACAGGAATGGATGTAGCAAGCTTCCATAAARTCATAGAATGGCTTGGGCTGGAAGGGACCTTAGAGATCATCTGGTTTCAACTTCCCTGCCACAGGCAGGGACACCTTGCACTAGACCACGTTGCTCGAAGCACAATTGCACATATTGGCTTTACCCTGTTTTTTCTTCCTCACTGATTTGCTCCTAGTTGCCCCTCTTCTGGAGAAGCTCATGACAATGAGAGCTGCTACAGGAAGTGAACAGGCCTCTTCTGGAAACAGAAAGGCAACATGTAAAACAGTCCCTCTGTTAGGTATTCCCTTCCTCCCTGAAACAATCTTAGATAGGAAAGGGAGCAGAACCATTGCTCATGCTGCAAAATTTTCTAAGTAAAGTTTATGAGCACACTAAGTGAGGCAGGAACATTAGTCAACTTTGAGGGATCTGGAAGATAAAAAACCCAAGAGAAGTAAGAAAATGGGGAGGCACAGGTTGGTGCATCTAATCCCGAATCTAAACAGAAAAGATGGATGATAAGCAAGTATGCTAGGAAAATTCTGTGGATGATCAGGGATCAAATATGGTGTTTTACCAAGCATACACATGCCAGGGCAGTTTGAAAATTAACACACTGAACCCTGGATGCAGTACTGGAGCATGCACAATAAAGTTCTCATGGCTAATTGAAAGTTCACAATAAAGTTCTCATGGCTAATTGAAAGTTTGGAGCGAGTTAGCAGGACTGCAATACCAGTGAAGAGTCTCTCTAGCAAAGTGGCTGTGTCCTCACACCCTGGGCCTAAGGAGCCTTCCACGCAAATACCAGCGAAGCCCTGCCCGGAGGAGCAGCTCGCAATTCAGGGGTCCGGCGATTCCCCACACACCAGGGTCACCTTTTTACTTTTAACTCCCCGAACCTTACAAAGGCCCTTCCAGCTGTTCCCCGGTCCCAGCGCCGGCCCGAGCGCGGCTGGGGCCCAAAGCCGGCACAGGGCGGGCTGCGGCGCCTCACAGTCCCCATCGGGCTGGCGGCACCGGCTAAGAAAGGCCTGAACGCCGGCAGCTCCCSCGATCTGCTCACAGTCCCCCGCAGCTTACCGGGACGCGCTCCTTTGTCGGCGGGCTCAGCAGCGCTCGGCTTCATCTTCCCGCAGAGTCACATCGCGCTCCGCTCCGCTCCGCCGGCAGCCCCGATCAGCACTCCATGCCCGCCTTCCCGCCTCCGCCGCGSCGGCTCCTGCGCCCTCACCAACGGCCCGCGCGGGCCGGCCCCTCCCGCCGAGGGGCGGGCACAGGGGAAGSCAGGGAAGGGGGAAGGGAAGGAGTCAAGGGAAGCAGGCCCTGGGCAAGGAGCTCGGCGGCCTTGGCTCGGGAGGCGGGGTAGGTGCACCAGTGTCCTTCCGTCCTCGCCACGCTTCAGGGACCGTGGTGCGATTGCGGGGACCTTTGCCCCCGGCGAGCGCGGCCGGGGCGCTACCGATAGCGGTATGTACGCAGTTCTGCAGCAGTCCACTGCTAAGTTAAAGATTCATGAAAGAGACAATATCCCGCCCCCTCGTTGCAGTTGTTAGCACCTGAGAGGACAGAGTTGGTTTGTGCAGCTTAATCTTACTTATCTTTAACTTAAGAGTTAAATAATAAGACATTCTTGTAAAGCCAGTGAAAAGCTTAGGTCAATGTCAGCTAATGAAGTTAGGGATGCACAGTAGTCCATTTTGAAAGAGATACCTCTAGTTGGGGATTTTATTTTCCAAAATATTTTTATTTTTGTTGTTTACTCTTGTCCTGGTTAGTTGCAGATATTTTGACTGCATTCCTGAATTACGGTGGCCATGCCTATGCAGCCGCAGGGCAGGATTTGTCCAAGGAGTTAATATTTGYTGGTAGYATTATTACTGGTTAGTCCCTGTCTRTTACACGAGGAGCATGCCAGGGTACATMGTCATCACTAGCACGCTGTGCCTGTTGGATCAACCAAAATTGAGAGAGACCTTTCTGGGTTCTCTCAGGAGAAAAGGGAGCAAGAGAAGGGCTGAGTGAATTATTCTGCAGGGCTTCAGTTTGTGGGCCACAGGCTGGGAATAATCTTTGTAAGGATTATTTGCATGTTCATAAACATTTGGTTGCAACTAAAGGTAATGCATTTTAAATATTTAATGTGGTTTGCAAGAACATATAAATGTTGTAATTCACGTAAGAAGGTTTTTGAAGATTTACTGTCTTTAGAAAACCTAAAGAGCAAAACATGGCTCAAATACTCCCAAAAATTACTGAGATGCCTGTGTATAAGTAGAAAACTATTATTGCTGCCTCTATATAACTTAAGTAATGAAAATTTATTTTTCCCTTGATTTCTTTCTGCAAGTTTTGAGCATAGTCTTACAATATGTTTTTCTGTTCCTTAACAGGTTTTTCTTCTCCGCGGATAAAGCTGTGGCTGAAATGAGTGATACCAACTTACAGAAACTAACCATTGTTCAGCAAGCAATAGCCTCTTGTTGTGGAGCTATAATTACATCATTATTTGGTAAGACAAGCTATGAAGCTGGCCACAGAGAGAATTTTTACAAAGTGATTGCTCTTCAGTTTGACTTGGCATGATGTCTGCTGATTTATGTTTCCACTAATGTGTTCAACAAAGTTATGGTTTTCTTTTCTTTTTTGTCTTTTAAAAAGCATGGTTAATTTTAATCTCTTCTGTCTCTTGATAATCTCTAACCATTTCTGAAAATAAGAATAATATTTACTAACTTCTAATTTCTGAGATTTTTTTTTCACTTGGTTTAGTAATTAATTGCTTTATATCAAGAAGAAACCAAAATTATTAATAAAAATAATTTCCATATTTCCTGTTGCTTAGAAAATCTTGTAGATAAAAGTCTGCTTTTCAGTAAAAGACAGTAATTCTGCAAGGCTGGTCCCTGTGAGGCATCCCCTTCATGTTACCACTTTAGTAAGAATTTATTCTGCTGTGATATCTTACTCCATCAAAGATTTTMATTTCTGAGTTTGGTTTGGTTTCTTTCTTTCTTTCCCTAAACATTACTTTTAAGGACACCTTTTTGTTACTCTATTAAACTTCTGAATAGTAGATGAAATTCATCTTCTGCTTCATGTTCAGTCACATCACTCAGGACCTCCTTCCCCATGTGTACCCAAGGAGGCATTGTTTGGTTGCATTTAGCACTTCATGTCTCTTGGAATTCTCCAAGCTATTAGCTCATACTTTGTGTTTCTGTTACATTTTGTTTTAAGATACTCTTTGGTTGTGACTTTGGTTTCAATGTAGATTAAGCTGCAGGGAAATGCGCAATTTTCTAAGCACAATTTCTTCCCACAAAATCTCCAAATCTTTACAAAATAGGATCTCACCAGGAACCTGTCAAATTCGTAATCTTTTTGTTCTGTTTCACTGTGTGTCCTGTACATCAGGCCTGTGGAATTCCCAGGATGGGTTTCAATTGTATGTACATACAATTCTAGGACGGGTGATAGTATTTACAAGGTATAGGAGACTGGCTCCTTTCTGAAGTGCTGGACTGTGACGAGCTACAGGATGTGTGAGTGGCTGAAATGTTACTAGATGGCAGATTTAAGCATTTTATAAATTTAAATAATAAAATCATAATAAATTTATAAACTTTATAAATTTATGCAATTCAATTGAACTGCAGGAGTCACATTTAGAACCCTACATTTAGATACTGAACTGAGAGCCAAATATTCAACCACCTGTTAGTGAACTGACAGGCAGCACTAGAGAGCTGTGSCTGCACTGCCTGTGCATAGGAGTGTTTTCAGCAAGACACTGACTATAGTGTTTGACTTTGGACTTTAGCAACTCTTGGTAAGTAAGGCTGTAGGTCCTGTATCATTTCTGTCAACTGTGTGGGTATTTTGGTACCYTGGAAACTCAGAGGGCACAGCTGCTTGTATGCAGGCAACTGAATTGAGCTGTCAGCTGATAGAATCAGGAGGGTTGTCCAGCTGCCCAGCCTGTTCAGCATGTCTAGGCCTGTGATAGTTGCAAGGGCTGTAGTGGAAGCAGTGAAATGTTCACTAAACCTTCATTTACTTTCCAAGAATCCCAAAGTTTTAGGTATTGTCTACATGCAGTAAAGACAATAAGTACATAATGAATTTGACATTCTTGTTTTGACTGTTGTGTTATGGTCAGTTTATTGCMAAAGAATAAACACATGAAGAGTGCTGTACTATTCTGTATGCTGGAGGCCAGAATCTGATTTTGTATGCTTTATGGTGTGCTACTTATAAAAGGTTAGCAGTGGAACATAATACAAGTATTAGCGATTTCAGACAATGTGACACAATGGTTTTGGGATGAGCTTTGTGTGTCTGTAATACTTCATGCCTATGAGGCTGTTAGCAAATTAGAAAACCTACATTTGATGTCTCGCAAACCATACAGGGTGTGTCATTCTCCTTTGTTTCTGATAACATTGTCTCTGCTAACATCCCTTTTGTCTCTGCCTGATAACRTTATAAAAACTGGTCTTTTTTTCCCCCTCTGGAAACAAAAAAAGGTTGTAGAAGTTCATCTGTAAACTTCTGCATTTTCAGGATATGTAGGGTGTTCCTAAAACACTTCTGTTTCATTTTAGTAACTCCTCTTGATGTTATCAAAACTCGACTGCAAGCCCAGCGCAATCCATTCCATAAAGGTAAACAAACGTGAAGTGTAACTGGGGACACAGTTTGCTTTTTGCTCTTGTATTTAGCTGATAGTTGTCATAATGCTTACTGAGGTGCAGAATGTTTGTGTTTGTGTCCCAGCAGTTGGTTTTTCCAGTGTAAGTGGGRGTTGATGGGGGGATAAGTACTAAACAGACACAGTAGGAAAAATCCGATACATCCATACCATTTTAAACAGGCTTTGCTTCTTCTGTCTGTCTTAATAAGYTCATTATGGAAGATGGTGCAATTAATACCGACTTGAGTTAAACAATGAAAAGCTATTACTAAATTAATAAATATKTCATCAGAGGGTTTATGTAGTCAGGATGCTATGTCAAAGTTCATTTCCTCCAGAATCCAGAGGAGGTGGATTTTTTTTCTCCAGTGGAGAAGTCTTACCTAAGTCACTTGCCACTTGGGTTSTAAATAGATGAAGATATTGTGCTCTCAAAGATGTGCTAATCGTTCCTACTATTTACTTGTACCTAATAAATGAGATTTAAAAGGAAAGAAGATGACTGATTTTGCATGTTGAATGTGGATATATTTGCAGTCACACTTGCAAATTAAATTAGGAAAAATACTTTGTGCCTTCTAGCCTGATTTTTAGTAATTCTAAAGCCTTCAGAAATCTGCAAATGTGAAGCTCAGAGTATGTTTTTATAATGGAAATAATATTTTATCAAGCAGGTTGTAAGTACTTGAGGCAGAAGAAATGAAAAACAAGCAGAGGGGATGATCTATATTAAATACAGTCCAGCCTAAAATATAATACCTCCACTTGTAGTGGATGCCAAGACTACTTAATAAAAGATTTAAAAGTCTCAAAGATGTTCACAGTTACATACAATACTGACATTCAGGTCTTGTGTTAATTTTAGCTTTCAGCAGATGGTAGTATAACATAAACATCTCTTGGAGTCTTGTGAAGGCAGTTCCATTTAGTCGGGCGGTCTGTGTGGTACATTTGTACCTTCTTGTCTTTGACCTAATTTGTTATTACTGACTTACCAAGATAATTTTGCTTCTCTGTGTCTAACCAGAGATAAATCTGTATTGCCATTTCATCCAATTTGAAATTGCTGCTGCATAAAAACACTCTTAGAAGCATTAACTATGTTCTTATACACCATTTTATTAGGAAAGTGTTTTGTATACTCCAATGGCCTTATGGATCATATATGTGTTTGTGAAAATGGGGACAGCAAAGCCTGGTATAAAAAACCTGGGCAYTTCAAAGGGACATTGGTAAGAATATTTTACATGTATATTAAACTGTACATTTTAAAGTAGCATWCTTGTAAGGTTTTTTGKKTTTTTTTGTTCTACTGAAATCTGTTCTCGTTTGAGAGGGTCTTCATGTGGTTAGACTGGGTAATTTATATGGTGATTGATGGTGTCTTCAACTGTCTGCAATAAAATACATACTCCTTTCTAGAGATGAACAGGGAGGCAGCTGCACAGCTCTCCTCACAGGTTACTGGCTTTATGATTTTATTTTCCCCCCTTGAGCTATATTGGCAGTAGTTGCCGATTGCAGGTAATAATTTTCTCTTACCTGGTTACAGCTCTTCGGCCCACAGATCTTCCAGTATTCTCCTGAGCTGAGCTAATGGTGCAGATAGTGTTTAAAGTTCAGTTCACTGTCAAGTTCTCTATCCATTGAAACTTGTAGGATTAGCTTTTTCCCAGACACTTGAAACAAACTTGGCTGGCAAGGACTGTCATACTGGTTCATCARTCAAGATTTTGTTTGACTCTGCCATTAAATTAAACCTACGATCAAGAAGGTTTAATTTAATTTTTCAGAATTAAATTCTTGAGAATGAGATGTTAATGTAAAAGGTGTCTTCAGCAATTTTACAAGGTTTTTTTTTTTTATTGAATAATTTTACAAGTGTGTTTTCCATTAGCTTTACTGTGTAATTTTAGAAATTTACTTGGTGTTYTGTTTGACATGAATTTATGCCCATTTTTGTGGTAACAAGGTTATTCTTAAAGAATGACTGTCATAAAATTTTATTGGCTTCCTTTTTTTTAAAAGAGCCCAGTCTTTTATATGTACCATCCTGCTTTGTAAATTTCTTGAAGCTGCATTATAAGCATATTAAATAGCTAGTATACAAGTGTATTTTTTGCCAAACCATGTTATGGTCTTTAGGGGTTCTTGGCTTCGTTTCAAAGCTAGTCGGGTTTTTTACAGTAGACCATTTCTTTGTTTTTCCCTTTCAACTTTTTACCTCAGAGAATTAGTCCATCTAGGCTGTCTCCTCTAAAGCTATTTGCCTTTTTCTTCCTCTTCTACCTTTTTGTGGTCTGCCAGACTGTGTCTTTTGAGGCCCTGTGATAATGTCTGATCTTAGGTGTATTTTAATACATCAAATCTCAACCTCTTTCCCCAGATGTTTTAAGAAAATTAGCTATCCTGGTATTACAGAGTTTGTGGTTTTGATGGTGATTTCAGTTGAATGATCTTCCAGGTTTAGTGCTCCTCTGCTGTCAATCTTCTGGGAGTATAGAGGACAGCTGTAATAATAATTGCAAGCTTGTGTATGGTATAGTGTGTATACATTGCTTATATGTAGTCACATTGTCAGAGAAAGCAAGWATTGAAGAGTCATTGAGAATTCATTGCTATTTCATGGCTAGAAACTTCACTACATATTGCAAAAAGATTCTAATGGATTATTTTTGGGAAGTTTCCACAAGTTGCTGGAGTGCCATATTACTTAWGAAAATATTTATTCACAGGGCTGTCACTCACTGATAAACACTTACTACTACGGTCTTTTAAAGATGGAAGGAAATTCTTAATTTCAATCACATAAGTTATTCTGTTCAGCTCAGTGGAACTATTTGCATGATTAAATGTGATGGCTTGTGGGAGCAGTTACAAAATTGGGATCTTACAATGATAAGCCATTTTAGGAATGTACTTTATGTTTCTAAATAAATAAATAAAGACATTAATTTTGTGTTCTGCCAGCTAAAATATATTACTATCTACAAAAGTTAGTAGTTAATTATTGATCTTTGCCTGGTTGTGTTTTTAGGATGCATTTGTGAAAATTATTCGAATAGAGGGAATTAAGTCACTGTGGAGTGGGCTTCCCCCAACACTGTAAGTTGAATGGTTTTTTTGGTAACATACTGTACATTATTGTTAAAAAATTACTTAATTATTTAGAGAAATTATTATGCTTATTTCTTATTTTTAAAATTTGGTCAATTCTGAAGTTACAGAGTTACCACTTTTATCAGAAACATCTAGGGACAGTATAATTTTTGACAGATCTGAGAATTTTCTGATACATTCTCAGTAGTTAAGCRGAACATTAGATGTCTCATTCTGCTTTTCCTTTTCTACTATAACCATTTGATAGCATCATCGAATCACAAGACCTGATCACTGGAGAATGCCAATCTTTGGCACATTCTTGCYGTTCTATCTGGTTACTAATGACTTGCTATCAACAGCACAGCTGTTTCCAGGCACTCTGGTGTTSCACCTCATTACCCTCACTTAATTTTTGTAATAATCTTCTTTATTTCAAAGAACTTTGGGGTTTTATTCTATCTGGATAAACAGATAATTAATTTTCTCTCTGCAAGAGCAATTTACATATTTAAACATTGTAATCAGATTTCCTCCTGGTCTTCTCTTTAGGYTTAACAGCCCCAAACTGTTTTATCTTTTTATTCATATTAACCTGGTACAGAAATTAAGACCTCTAGGTTCTCCTCCCTCAATCTAGAAAGTTGCCAAATCTAAGATGTATATTAAACTTGTAAGGTACAAAGTGTTGTTCAGTGAGAAGCATTGGTACRCTTTTGATTTACAGATAGTGATCAGGGTATAGGTACAAAAAAAGCAAGACATGRTGAAGCTCAGCCTTGTTACTTACCCTCCAGTATGTGGCAATTTCAAAATATAAACCCATAGGACCTGACTGAACTGTTTCAGTCAATATAGTTTCTACAAACATGTTCTGTTAGCAGACAGAAAATTAACTAATTTCTTGACTGAAGAGGGATACACAGCTTTTAAGAAAAGATCTAAACCATAGCATTTTGGTTTTCCAAACATAACAGTCCTTGGTGTTTTTTGGTAATATAATGGTGGTATATGCTGCATTGGCACAGACATAACTAAATGCCATTTTATAATAAGTTGTAGTTCACTACCCCTACACTGAATGATTACTAAATCTGGTATTGTTACTATAGTCTGTACTTTGCTGGTATGGAAAAAGCTGGTATTTATGCATACCACAATTTCTCTCAAGTAGTGAGTATCATGACTGTCAAGATAAAGAGCATAATCTCCAATTGTTAAATAAATAAAAGTTAAGTTCTGTAATATTTTGTTTGGTTTCTTCATATTCAGGTCTTTCAATTGCCATTCTTTATCAAAGTAGTTTTGGAGTTGATACCAAATGGACTTTGACTATGATAATCTACCATCATTTTACTTAGTTGTGTCTAATGAAATGAAAACCTGGGAAATCTGTGGATTTGAAACTCTGAATTAGAAGCAGTGAATCAAAGCCATGGGATTAATGCTTTATTTTTTTTTTTAATTTGTTGCACACAGTTGGAGATTTAACTTTTTAAAAATTTAAGTAAAATATCCATACAAGCCAGTTAACTTTATTCTCCTGCTTTCCTCGYATTAATTTAAATTTCCTCTCTTATTTTTTAGAGTAATGGCAGTTCCTACCACAGTAATCTATTTTACCTGCTATGACCAACTGTCTGAAGCCTTGAAAAATCGGCTGGGAAAGGATGATGAATACATTCCACTTCTTGCAGGTTCCTTAAGCAGATGTAAGTTGTCATCAGTTTAAAGGGAAAACTGAAATAGAATACCTGTATTGTTTTCTTGGGTATRTTTTGTTGACTTTAAATAAAAGTAAATATACAATGGCTTTAAATGAGGGATAGGAAGGAATACTGTAATTACCCAGTATTTCTTGGGCAGTAAAACCCTCCAGCCTGAATTAATGTTATTTGTTTTTGCTGTTACACTTTCACTACATTTGTAATTCGTTTAAAATTTTGTATTTCTAGACTTCTACCCAGGAGAGCTTAATTTAAGTCTGTTCTGTCATGAATTTAATAGTAAACATCGTTATTTTGTATAATGGAAGCTGCACAGGTAATTAGAAGGAAGATGAAAATTGGACTTGTGCTGGTTTTACTGCTGTATGATGTGAGGTGGAAGGAATTTGTTTGTATATTTTCTTACTTTTGTTCATTTTAGGGCTTTCTTAGARAGGTCTGACAATGCAGTTCCATGTTCTGCATGAGACAACAATGGTGGCACTGGAAATCTAGTGGAAAATGAATTGTTATTTTGTGGTGGTGTAGCACATTGTTCTTACTAGGCTGTTCCAGGTTTTAAATTCATGTGTAAAACCTTACCCAGCAGCAGAAGAAAAATTCTTGRATCTAGTAAAATTTTTAATGCCTGTTAGCTGTGTGATGGTAGCTTGTTACTGAGTGATGAGCCACTGACCATTGTGAGAGCTGCAAGATTTACTTTATCAGATACAGACTGTCTGCTAATTATTCTTGATAGTTTAAATAGTTTCAAATAAGAATGGCAAAGGTGCTTAGAAATAAAAAAAAGCTTAAATCTCGCACTGCAATTCCTGTCCTTAACACAAAAAAAAGCCTTCAACCTCAAGATAGCTTTCTTCAAGTTACACCTTAAATGGCAACTATTAAAAATTAATGAGTTTAAGTACTTGAATTTTTCAGCCTATTTATRTATAAAATCCGAAAAAGAGCAATTTTAACATGTTACATTGATTACAACATGCTAGCAATGAAAAAAATCATTAAACCAGAAAGTGTAGGTACTGTTAATAGGCATGGTTTTCTTATCTGGAAAGGAAACTTATTTTAGGAATTAGTTCAAGGAAAATGGGAGAGTTGAATCAAATACATAAAGAAAGGTGAGACATGAATGTTCAGGAAACTGTACTATTAAATATTTATTTTTTTAAAAACCATGTTTTCCTCCTTTGCAGTTGGTTCTACTACTGTGGTGAGTCCCCTGGAGCTGATCAGRACTCGAATGCAGTATCGCAAGTTGTCCTACAAACAGCTGTACCTGTGTGTCAGCACCAAAGTGGCTGCAGATGGGTGGTTCTCCCTGTGGACAGGCTGGAGTCCTACTATTCTGAGAGATGTTCCTTTCTCAGGTAGGGTTTATTTTCCATGCAGCTGTTTATGGGGTTTTTTTTGTGCTTTTAGGTAGTTTTAATGGTTAGCTTTAGGAATGACTTGATTTCCTTATTCTCTTTTGAACGTTTTATTTATAAATTCTCTGAAGATGTGATTTTTTTCACCCCATTTTGTTTGTGGATACCAGATAGGGTTCATTGTTACATTCCCTTTCTCTATACTTAAACTCTTTCTTCTCATCTTTAAAAACAYAATGACTGTTTTTTAAGATTTTCAGTTGGAAATTTTCACTGTGATATGTATAATGRGTATTTGCTGATAAACATGCTGTGTATGAGTGTTCTGTTATATGATTTTGAAAACATGTACAGAGAGTGACACCGTAGCGTCTTCAAGATTTTTTTTTCAAATCAAGATGCATTAGTTAGTATGAGTGCTCCAAAAAACTCTTTAGTAGAGCTGCAAAGCTGAAAGCCTAGAAGAAGAAAAGTCTGATTCAAAGCGAGTCCTAGGGCTGTTCCTTAAGATAACTACTAGAGATGTTACAGGGGAGACTGCTAAAGGACCTGAAAGCCCCTGTCCTTTTAAGGCCCCTTTTTGTCGGAGCAGTTTCGAATCATCAGACATCAGTTGTCGTTTAAGCAGTTTCTGTCATTGGGGTAGTACCAGGGATGACGTCTCTGAACAGTTTACATTGGCCCAGAAAAATTCTTCAAACTTATTTTTGGAAAAAATTCTTATTCAAACCTATTTTTGGARTCAGAGAATCCTTGAAGTATTTGACCTGCTCTCTCTGTTCTCCTACTTCATTCTTAAGATGATCTGACATCTAATTTAATTTGTGTTGCCAAACAATCTAGTGGATCAGTCTTTGGCTGGGCTGTTATGGGATATGTGTGTACCCAGGGTAAATTTTAAATGGGCCRTGAACCAAACTGAGATATAAGTGGGGTGTGATGAGGATATTTAGTTAAAAATTGCAGTTGGTAGCCAAGTGGGTTAACTGAGCCTAAGTTATTTCAGCTCATCTTTAGCTTGCACAATGACTSTTTTTTAAGACTTTCAGTTGGAAATTTTCTCTGTGATATGTATAATTCTCTGTTCTCTTTCACTTAGCTACTGGGAGGTGTTTGGAAATTGTCATTGGAATGTATTTCCTGCTTTAAAGATCTAGTACCTTGAAGGGACTTGATTTAATCTTCTGGAATAGGGAAGGCTTCTGAACCTTTGACAACATGGTTTCACTAAGGCTGAAAATAACTGCAAGAATTAATCTGAATCTTTTGTCCAAAGTGCTTCCTGCTCAATATTTATTTTAAAATTTATTTACTTTCTTTTTCTCTGCCAAATACAGTTTTCTCTTAGGTTGTTTTGCTGAGATTTGTAAGGGAACTCTCAAATTCTTCATCTGGTTCCTGCTGTCTSACTTCAAGTAGAAACTCTTGTTCTTTTATTGATTTTTGTCTGTAGCAGTGTGTCTGGAGCTAGTGAGCTTCCTTCCCTCTGCTGCTTTTAACAGAGTGGGACGATCAGAGCACTGTCAGGGAGTGCACAAGGAAGAAGGCACTAAAGTGATGTGCATTCTCCTCAGCCCTTTTCAGATTCCTGTGTCCCCACCTGCTGTTCCTCCACTGATCCAAAACAAACTTGTTGATTTTAAGTCGATTTGTGAACTGCTCTGCACAGCCAGTGGGCACTCAGTCATCTGTGCCCAGTACTTTGTGAGCATGATGGGATGCTGGAAAGGCAGAGGCACAAGGTAACTTGTAAGGCAGTAGCTGCCTGTTGAGAACTACTCAACCAGTAGTGAGCAGGCAAGTAGAAGCATGAGTAAAGGAAAATGTATTTTAAAAAATGCCACAAAGTTCTGATTTTATAAAGCTAAGGGTGTTTAATACTGCTTACTGCCTTTTCCAGCTGTGTTTTCTGATAATTGTTTTTTCCTTATAAATGCTCTTCATTTGCTAAGATGTGCTCCCTTTGTACCTTCAGCCTTAGCTCTTCGGTTTGATTGATGCCCCAACAGCAGCTCAGTTTCTGGTGTTCTCAGAGCACAATTTGCACCTTCACTGCAGATAGGTGGAGTTAGCAATCTCAAGAGTTTAAAATGCACTGAGAAAAGCAGGTCCTCTGTAAAAACAGTCAAACAGCACAGCATGACTCAAGSAGCATATGGTAATTAGATTACTGCTCTGTTCCTAGCCCAAGTGTTCATGACATTYTTCAAGCATGTTCCTTGGGATGCTAGCTAGACTGAACAAAAGCTGTGAATGTTTATAAACACAAAAAGTGGTTTAATAATAATAATAATATTTGAGTCCTTAAAGCAGTGTTGCAGACAATATAAATGTAAATGGGATTCACGGAAATGAATCCTGGAGGTGCTTAAGAAAATTTTGGATTTAAATAATTTATATTAAATTAGGGTTTTGTACATTTCAATAGTAGGTTTTCCTCAAATCCTGAGAATGCCTTCTGAGATACGGCCTACTTTAACTTTTGCAAAATGTTGGAGGCCAGGCATATGTGCTGGTAGTCTTCCTGGCAAAGAAAATGCTGTGAAATTTTGCTGCTGACTCAACCTCCAKATCCCAGTGCTGAATGAGGCATAGRAACCTTTCAGGATMTAGAGCTGTCATTTGCAGTATTTATTCAACCAACTGCYATGAGGAATTACTCTCTAATTCTACTACCCAGTAGTATATAGTTTTGAGTTTTAGTTAGAAAGCAGAAAAAGTGCAGTTTTGTTCAGCTGAACGTCACAGAAACAGATGTAATTCCTAAAATCTGTTTGCGGGACTTGCCTATAGAGGCATTCCCCTATAGAGGCATTCCCCTATCAATAAATCTAGGGAACAAACCAGTATTTTTTGGTTGTCTCAGAATTAAATTTTATACTGTGCCTCAGAAGAGTATGAGGCAGTCCTGAGCCACGTTTCATTTTGTATGAAACATGTTTTTATAGAATTAGGGAGATCTATCAGAAATATGCCTGAAAATACAGCTAGTAATGAGAAGCCTACATTTTGATTTTTGTTAAATTGAATGTGAGTTTTATATTGCTTGGGTTAGATTGTATTAAGGTAGGGATTACTTAAGGGAATGTCAAAATTTGTATCCTATGAAGAAATTTGGGATATGGAGAAAAGGGAAGCACACCAATCTGTCCATGGGTTATCACAGAGGACACTTACTAAGCTTTCAGCTCTTGCTTCTTTTGCCACAGTAGAATTCTTACATCTGGACTTGATATAAGAATTTTTGTATTTGACATACAAATCTGTTGTAATGCAAGTTTATTTTTTTGTAATTATAGCATTGTATTGGTATAATTATGAACATTTCAAGAAGATGATGTGCAAGGAAGTTGGTGCAAATGAGCCTACATTTTTTATTTCTTTTACTTCAGGAGCAGCATCTGGCTCTGTAAGTATATAATTTCATTTCTAGTAATACTCTTTATTATTAGCACTGATAAACTATTTAAAAGAGGTATGAATTTAGATGATTCTCTGAGAAATGTTGTATATTTTGGGGTACTTATATTTCAAACACGTGGTGTGGCTATCAGCCTAAATAAATGAATAAACTACAGTGTTCTGACATACAAGACTTAATAATATAATGTGCTTGGAATATCAAATGTAGTTTTAAATTGTGTGCACTTTAATTAAAGAATTTTTAAATTTTAAGTTAAATTTCAGTTGTTGGTGCACTAACATTAAAACTGATTTCCTGATAGATTGCAGCTGTCATAACTCAGCCATTTGATGTAGTGAAAACACATAGGCAGATTCAACTTTGGGAGAGTGAGACCTTAAAAAGTAAGTTGCTGGTAAGAATAAGAAAACCCTATAGGGTTTTGAAGAATAAAACTTAGTKTTTGGGTATGGTTTTTGATAGGAATTTTAAATTTGTCACTTCTAAAGTAATATGTAAACATTTTCTCACTCAAGCATTTTTTCTTCTCCAGGTTGTAGAATCTAGTAAGATATTTTTAATCTTCTAATAATCTACCATATTCCATTAATGACATGGAAAAGATGTGAGTTCAGTACAATTTAGATTAAGGAGATGCTATAAAATTGCAACAAATCCAAAGCTATTACATTTAGGCAGACCAGTTACAAATTTAAGATGTCCCTGCTTTTTGCAGGGAGCTTGGCCTAGACCTGTAAAGGCCCCTTTGATTGAAGCAAGTTATATTTAAATAGTCAAAAAACTAACTATAAAAAAATCAGGTGAACAGTGATSCATTAAAAAAAGTTTTCAAAATAACATTCCCTACCACTTGCTCCTGCATAACTATATTTTCTTGTTAAGTATTAGACTAGAAAGAAAGCATTGTGCTCAGGTTGTGTATTTTTTATCTTCTTTGCATGTAATTTTAAAAAAGTTATTTTCAAGGACATCTTAGTGAATGTCCCAGCATCTTTAAAGGATGAAAGAKCAAGTGTCTGTTTTGTTCTGGTCAGCAGAGCATCACTGTGTTTTATACACTAATTGAAGTTTCATATAATACCTTTCTTTTCCATTGGGATCTGGACACGTGAGGGACTTCCATTAACTTAAATATTATATCATGGCTTTGAGATTACACATCAGGGAAAAGGCTGAGTATCCAGACAATTTCTGCTCAGAAAATAAATGCTTACTTTTTGGCATGCGTTTTCATTCTCTCAGTTAATTTTTTTTTCTAGTGTAATTCTTGAAAATATATATTAGTTCTTGATTGCACAACAGACAAATGCCAAAAAAGCTTTAAATATAAAGTTACCATTTTTCAGTTTTTTTCCTGTGCTGATGAATTTAAGAATTAATTATTAACATCACTTTGCAACACGTCTGCCATATATTTATTAGGTTAATATTAACAAGATTAAAATATATATTTAAAATTTTATTATGGTAATCTTTAATTTGTACCAGTGTAATTCTTTCCAAATCCAGTTACTGTTAAAGTTGAACACTGATTGTGCATCTACATTTTTTCTTGCTGTGGCTACAAAAATATTTTTTGTCTTCCAAATGCTGTAGGATATGCCTGATAAATGTATTCTGTGAAACTGCTTTGACTTTTTTCACCTGTATCAGCAATCTAGTAAGGACTATTGTAGCTGTTCATGTATCTTACTCTAGGTGTTGGAGGCTTTTCCATGTCATGCTATTTCAACTTGTGTTTGCATACTGTATTAATTTAACATATTGTATAAGTAAGTAAGATGGATAAAATGAACACAAAAGGAGTTAAACCTAACAATTACATCTGTGACTGTCTCTGATATATAAAATTATTATTTTGTGGCATTGCATGGATTGCTTAATTCACTGTTGTCTTGTACTATATTGAGTTCCACAGAGGGACGGTACATCAACCTGGGCAGTTATGAGGAAAATTCTTGCTAGAAATGGGATTACTGGATTATATACTGGTAAATTTTTTTTCTATCTCTAAAAAAATTCAGAMTGGAGAGTTCTTTAATCATTAATGGGTGATTATAATGTTCACATTCATAAATTATTTAATATTTCCATTTCTTTGAACACTGTCAGTTATGCAATAGTTTGCATATATAAAGCAACAGACATGCAGAGTTTGGCCTCTTCAGGGATCCTCTTGGTAGAGTACCATGGGAGAAAGCCCTGGAGGGATGAGGGGCCCAAGAAAGCTGGTTAATATTCAAGAATCACCTCCTCCAGGCTCAGGAACAATGTRCCCCATCAAAGAGAAAGTCAGCTGAAAACTCCAGGAGGTCTGTGTGGAGGAAGAGGGAGCTCCTGGACAAAGTGAAACACAGAAAGGAAGCCAACAGAGGGTGGAAGCAAGGACAGGTAACCTGTCCCAGAGAAATGGTCCAAACAGCCAGGGATCAAGTTAGGAAAGGTAAAGTACTGACAGAAATAAATCCAGCCAGGGACATCAGGGACAAGAAGAAAAGCTTCTATAGGTATGTTGGTGTTCAGAGGAGGACAAGGGAAAACATTGGCCTTCTCCTGCATGACTGGCAGACTGARGAGGAAATGACAAGACACTGAGATTAAAGTGATACTGAGAGAAAAGCCTATAGTAGTTTATACAAAATGACCATGAATGCAAGAGACATTCCAAACCCAGGATACTTAGCAGTCTTTGCCACACTGCACTGGTTCATTGGGGGCCTGTGTGCGAATGGCTGCACTGTTGGTTAAGCCTTGCAAGAGTTGTGTTTGCTGAAAGAGATTAAACTGCTTTACTCACTTTACGGTGATGGCATAGCTGGGTAAGGATGTGCATGTTTCAGAGCACTGATGCCAATGGACTGCAAGACACAACGAAGTATCAATATTTTTAGCCATTTTGGGTAGAATTCAGTTGATAGGAACACTTTAGGTCTTGATATGAGTAGCAGAGTTTAGAGATAGATACTTGCTTCATCAGCCACTAGTTCGGTTCAGTTGCCCACGTGTAGCTGAGATGACTGGAGTTTAGTCTGCCTGGCTTCTTGTTGCTGTTCCAAGGCAAAACAAGGTTTCCATAGGTCCTGTGTCATCTGCGCTGCTCCCTGCAGACATCTTTGCATTTCAAGTGGAAGTACRTGGCTGGCTGTGTGCAGACAAGGGGATTCAGCCTTCTTTCCTTTCCTCTAAACTGAATCCCTTTCTAACCTCTTCTTAAAATATCACAGTTGACTGTTGCAGGAGTGGTTTAACAGTTAAATTCTATCATTTATACATGTGACCAGAATTCTTTCATTTTAGTAGAGAAAACCTCTTGTGTGCTGGAGCACACAGGAGCCCTGCAGATCCAGGTGCTCCAGCTGCATGGGGTCAGARGGAGGAGAGACACAATGGACTGAAGGCAGGCAGACCACACAAGGTGGCATGGGTGAGGGTATAAGGTTATTACACTTGGTAATACCTACTGCCAGTAAACTCAGTATTTTGAGGAATGTGGGCAGGTAGAATCCCAGTTCTAAACTGATACACTATGGAATCAATATGTTATGATCAACAAATTGTACTGCAGCACTTGGGTCTGCAAACAAGTAATAGTGAGTACTTCCCTTTCTCTTCTGGGCAGGTATTACTCCACGGCTGGTTAAAATTGCTCCTGCTTGTGCCATAATGATCAGCACATACGAATATGGAAAGTCTGTCTTTTCTCATTTAAATGAAAAAATGAATCAACGTCCATAATTCTTCATCCAGTTGTGTGAAGTCAAAGCATACAATGGAAACTGTGCCAGATTTAAATCTGTGAAGATGTTTTTTAGAATTCCCAGTGATTTCTACCATTACATTTGGTAACTAAATAAAGCTTCATTTTTAACTGTTTCACAAAGGATTAATTCACTCTTTTTATTAAGACTAAGAAAATACACGAGCCTTAAACTATCATTGAAGATATTTTGACTTCTCTTGCAGCTAGAGAGAAAAAAGAAGGGAAGGAAGAACAAAAGAAAAAAGGAGGAGAAGAAAAAAAGATTGAGGCTGAACATACCAATGAAGACTAATGACTTCCACTGTGTTTCAGTCGTGATTAAATATTTTTGTTGGGTTTTGAAATTATGTTTAAAATGCATTGGGTTTCCAATTGTAAGATATATTTATTTCTCAGTAATGAAGTTGATACAGAGTGAATTCAATAAATGCTTATTTATTCTTGCTGCTTGATATATGTTTTTTAGTAGAGGCCRCCTGTGTGTGCCAGAGCACAGGAGCCATGTTTGTTATTGCAGCTCTGTATTTTGTATAAGAAGTGTGTATTATAAAAGCTTCTCAGGTTTATTTTAAGTGAAAAATTCTTTCTGTCAGACTGGAAAACATGCTTATTAGACAGTGAGAGAGCATGGTGGATACACTGATAGGGACAGCAGGGGCTTTTTGCTAAGGTGATACTCTAAGAAATTAAAGCACACCTGGGCMTTGGAGCCAAGGGCCTGTATAGGTGCTCTGCAGATACGTTCCCTCTCCTGTTTCTGGGAGGTGSGATTTGTCACTATCACTACCTCCCTTTCATGCATTTTCAATGAAGTTGCTGAATTTAATTTTTTTTGGTGTATTTTAATGAGGGAAGTGCTGAAACAAAAGCAACTCAGTAAATGTCATTTAGAAACTGACATTTGGGTGTTCTTTGCCCAAGAAATAGACTTCAGTCCATGGTGAAAATTCCTCWCACACTGCAAAGAGCTTTACTTGTAAAGATGTTACGTACCACATTAGGTACCATGGTGCTGGTAAGAGGTGCTGCGAGGACATGCTTAACACTATTCTTCAACTTTTGAATGTAAATTTACAAAATGAGGCCTAAGAGAAAATAGTAACAGCAGATACTGGAGGACACTGAATGAYATACAGCAAGAAAACCAGAGTCTCCCCATTTTGCAGGAAAAGAATTTCTATAAGCTCAGTAAWACTGTAATTTACTGAACGGTCTTTATCCTGTGTGATTAAAACAGAGACAACAACTTGTAACTAGGATGATACAAAATGTTTAATTTACATGCAACATTTATGGAACATCAAGGCAACAAAACATACAGTTCTGGCAGTTTAAAATACTTTTAAAAAAAAAGATTGATGTTTAGAACTCAGAAAGATGCACATAACTGATTGCCCATGCACAAAATGACACCCAGAAACACGTGTCAGACTACATAAAAGACTACAGCTAAAACAACACGTAGCTCTAAGAAAAGAGCCATCAGTGAACATGACTGAGGATCATGATTACTGCCCCTTCCAAAATACTGACATAGTGTGAGAAGTGTTTAACAGGAAACAAGACTGATTAAATCACGGTACATTGATGTAGAATGTTAACTTGTGGAATCTGGATTCCTCCATTTTATTTGTAGTAAAAATGCATCTCTAGTTTACAAATTTATATTTCATAATGTTACTCAAGAAACAGGTGCTCAATGTGGTAACAAAAACCAGTTCCATGAAGTAATGGATATTCTGACGTTGAATGAAAGAATTTAATGGTCAGAGTTTATTACAGAGAAATTAACTGGGTGGGTACATRAGGGCTTGAAAGACCTGCTGGATTTTGCTAAACTGCTTTAAAATTCTGCATTAAAAGAGCATCAGTAGTTGTGTATCCTGCCATGGATGCAGTRACCTCCAGCAGCATGGACTAGAGAGTTGAGGAGATGGATTTTTAACCTCCTCCAGCTAAATCCAACAGTGCCTTGTATTCCAGAAATGCATAGCCTCATACTTACAAAGGCTAAATATTTCTTATAGTTTCAGTAAAGGTAAGAATKAATCCTTTTTCTTTCAAGCCCACCCTATGATGACCAGTTTATAATAGTAGTGCCAAGGTACCATCACAAGAGGCAAATCAACTAAACCTGTACAGAGTGTAGTGACATACTGTAAACACCTAGGAGTAAGCAATAATTAAAAATATGTCTTGTATTGCAGCTACTCATGTAAACAATTTATGAAACTTCTTTGGCACAAAAAAGCATTTTCCCTAGCACTTATAAATACAACATACTTACATGCATTTTACTTTTTTTAAAAAGTTACTAATTATACTGATAAGCATTACCTTGATTAGCAAAATTCATAGATAAAGGATCCATTGTATCTTACAAAGAATTAAGAATATAGTTTGCAATTCAAAAATTATTTTGCAAACTTTGAAACTGTAGGGTAATCTGGAAAGWTAGCTACATTTAAAAAATGTCTCCCTTTTTTTTCCTCGTATCAGTAATTTAAATCAATGGCAAGTAATTTGATAAAACAGACCTAAATAAGTTCTGCTGTATTACTTAAGCAAGAAAAATACCTACTGCACTACTACAGGGATGAGAAAAGTCTTCAACACACAAATACAATCATTACATTGTTTCCCGTTTCACTCTCCTTGGGATCTTGCCAATAAACACAGAATCCAAACTTCASAAGATGCTAACCCCCATCATCTGTAGCCCCCATCCTTTCTGCAAGAAATTTCTTGTATAATGTTAGATTATCTGTAACCCTGGCCACTTAAAAGCATTTAGTGAGTTTGCTCACTATTTACAAATCACTAGGTATGCTTGATTTATATGATCAAGTTACATTTGTTATTCACATGCAATTTCAAGAGTTTGCAAGAGTGTTTCAGTGTGATTCCTCAGTGCCATTGGGACATCTCTTAAGTGCCACGATATTAACAGGAATCCAAAACCTAACACTGAGTTAACTTGAGGAAAGCTGTTGATAGGTTAAATATGCTATTTGAGGCCCTATGCAACATACACTGGTGACAAGCTGGATTTTTAGGTATTCATTTGCCTACAAAGACTGGTGTTAAGGATTCCYTGTCTGTTCTGCAAGAGTTAATAGATATTTAAAGCACTGCAGAGTACAGTGGCTACAGCAGGGCCAGGCTAGTGCAAGGAGAAACAAAGCTGATGGCAAGTAAGTATGAGACCGATTTCCAGTTTCATTTTTAAAATCAGTCATAAGCATCACACTATACATTCTGTACCTGACCAAGAGCTTTAAATAATTCCACAATAAATAGAAAATCTGAAAAGTCCTCTGGGGAAAAAAAATGGGGGAATGAAAACTAACCAAATTTGTAAATTATAAAGGTAACCATGAAAAGAAAAAATAAAGCAGCTTATTTTTTAACTCAGAACTAGCAGTCTTCACTGCAAGTCATTTTATGGAACATAAACCAAATGCATCCAAGACAAAGCTCTTCTTTCTGGTGYGTATCTCAAGATGGTGTTAAGCCTGGACTTGTCATCTCTGTTGTGGGACTTGCAAGGCATTCACTTGATTTCAGACTTGTGAGAGACTTGTAGCTTGCTACTGATGTAAGAGAGCCACAGAGACCAAGCAAYGATGGAGTGTCTTCCTTTCCTGTTAGGAAAAATAAGAATTAAGCTAATTATTTTTTGCAGCACAGGATTACTTGACCACAAAAAATGAGAAAACAGAAAAAGCTGTTTAGTCTACACTACTGTGAATTCCATACTATGCTTCAGCACAGGCGTATTTCACAAATGTGATTGGGCAGACACATAACTTATACCACACTTTCCCCGTCCAGATGGTACAGAGATCCCTGCCCATGCCTTACAGGCTGAGCTGTAATAATCTTCTGCAGAGGCAGATCCAGAGGCTTCACTGGCTACACAGTGAACTGATGTTACCAGCACCAGTTCATTGTATGCAAATGGAAAACTGTTGTACATAAAGTCCCATCTATATGAATGGAAGTGACATTACTTATACAATGTCAGCACCAAACATCTGATTTTAAATCTTGCAGAAATTAGTAGAATTAGCTGGAATCAGAATATATTTGTATCAAAATAAACACGTTTTCTTTCTTAAACCTTGGTAATTTGAAGTGCATTAGGTTCTGATCACTGGAAGAAGCCCCACAGTGCAGGAGTAACAGTGCATGTATCTGCCCTGTCATCCAAATACACCTGAGGGTTAACATGAAACATAACCCACAGCTATGAAACTGCACTGGAAAGTTTTTCAGTTTATGTCTTCACAGAGTATCTGTTCACTTTGTACTAACTCTGCTAATAAATTACATTACAAAGAATTTGATCTACATGTTTCATCCTCCTGGCTATAGAATAGAAACATCACCTTAAACTAGAGATTAAAATCAACTCAAAAACGTCACAGGCACAAGACTTTACCGATAGGCCAGTCTACCTGAAGTTTTCAAAATCACATTTATAAAGTAGCATTGCTTAAAATTGTGTCACATACTACTTACTGTCAGAAAAGTTTTGATCTCCTGAGAAAGATGAAATATAAAAACCCAACCAACTGAACGCATGCCTTGCCCAATAATTTGAGAAAGCAGTGACATGTAGTTCTCTTGCATCATTTATGGTACTTATTAGCAGTTTTCAGTAGATTTTAGGTCTAAACTCTACCAAGTTTTTTCAAGTGACTGAATAGCTTTCTCTAAAGAATGAACTGGACTAGTTCATCTCAGAAGTCTTCATTTTTAGAGAGATCTTTTTAAAACGACATTCAACATGAGGATATAATATACACAGAGCAGTGTAACACTGTTTGGGTATGGCCCTGCACTTCAAGAACTGTGAAGCTAAAAATCTGTCTATGTGAGTGGGCTTAAGAGTAATGTGAAAATGTATTACTTCTAATCATTTAGTTAAAAGTGGCATACTGAGAGTTAGACCAGASGTATCACAGCAGGATCTCTGTCTTACAAAATTACATGAAGCTTGAGTACTGATGAACCTCAATGATTCAGAAGCAAGATGTTATGCTACCCTTAACGACTGTTGAAATCAAAACCTAAATTATTAATACCATTGCTTTTGAAACAATTTAATTCAGAAAAATAAAATGAAGTGTAACTTCAGACTTTGCAAAAAAGAAGTTGGAAGTAGATCTGCACAAGAACTGTAACAGCCATGATGATTCTGTTCTGCTTGCTCTAGGATAACTTCAACTAAACTAGATTTTAATACGGCTTACAATTAAAAAAAAACTTTCAAACTTTTCATCCTTGATATTTAAAAACYAATAAATTTTAGCAGTTATGTAATACTAAGGTTTTGTATTAGCAWATCTATTTAAAGCTTACAATTGCTAAGATACAAAAAGGATTTTTTAACAACTATTTATATTCTGTACCCAAAATGCTACTATTTCACAAATCTTCAAAYATTTTCCTGCTTTTCACAATTGCCCACACGATGGAGCAGCTAAGCTTTGATAAGCATACAGTTTTGAAAGGGGGAATGTGCATATATTACATTTATATACACAGTTAACATCACGTTCCTCTCTCTATTTTAATGGAAACATTGTCARGCAGCATTTCCACAGATAAATGTTAAATGCAAGATGTAAGAATGACAGCGGTAGTTGCAATTCCAGTGCCTTTAAGCATTCTTTTAAAACCAGAGTTTGTTATAGCAGAAAGGCATCAGAAGATCCTCCTTGTATTGAAGTTRACTGGTTCTGTAATGGGGAAGAAAGAGAAGTGCAACATATTTGAAGTTTAGCTTTTAATACAAAGGAACGGGGTGAGTATCTTCATAAATCCAAATTTATTTGAAGCAGAATCCTCAAGGAAACTAAAACACTTTGCATAACRATGAAAATATGTTTTTGCAATGCATATTTTGTTCACACTGAAAATTCATCTCACACGGACTGAAGTTCAGAGCTATGAAGAACTGAATTAAAGGAAGACATTAGACTGGCTCCGTACCTTCATTTAACAAGTTAATTCCATCTTGCTTCCCATCCTGTGAGTGACTTGGATCCAGAGAGGATTGAGAAAGACTAACTTCTGCTGAAAGTTGGTCCAGACTTTGAAAACTTTTCCTGCAAAGCAAGTAATATTTGAACATTTAAAGATCTAACTAGGTTTTGTCAACTCTCCTTAAAAAGTTTTCTTAAAAAAACCTAGGCAGTTAATCTTTCTTCTCTCAAAACACTCCTTTTGTTTACTTCCTAAGCCTATTCTTTCCTAAAGCAATGATATATTTTTCTGCCCTTTTTTTAAAAGCGATCCAAAGGAAGATTTTTATAGTAAGCAAGAGAAAGTGATTTTAGTTACCAGCTGATCCTTTACATTGTAAAAGTGATTGCAATAGGATAGGTTCCAAACTGTGCTGAAGAAAATGAATCATTTTCAGTTTCCCTGTTCCTCTAAGGGGAATCAAAATAAATATTAAACTTACTCATCCCATTGTTGATTGTGCTTTCTATAGAGTAGTGTGTCCAAGGCAACAGCATTGACATCCAGAGCTCCTGGGGAAGGCCACTGATTGGTGAGGTGAGTAGTTAATTCTTGTCTTGATCTCAAGTCATTATTCTTTAGCACAGTTCTGTAAATACAAAAAAAAAAAAAAAAAGCAAACCCCACACTATTAAATGTAATTCCTTAAGATAAAGGAAAACCAGGACAAATAGTCCTGATGAAGATGATCACAGAATCACCATGGTTGTAACACAGCTTCAAGAACATCCACTCCAACCATCACCCAGCAGCRCCACTGTAATCCCCAGGCCACTAAACCACATCACCCAGTGCCAGACTCAGATGACTTTTAAATAACTCCAGGAATGGTGATTCCACCACCTCCCTCCTTGAGCAACCTATTCCAATGCCTGACCACCTTAACAGTGAAAAAAACTTTCTAATATCTAATGGGAATCTCCCCTGTCTCACATTAAGGCCTTTCTCTTGGGTCCTTGAGACATGTTTAGGAATAAAAAAAAAGGCTGAAATTTAAAACCTTCTGCAAAAGCAATAGATAAAAGCATCTGTATTTAAAAGATTCTGCCAGCATAATGGTAATAGGCCAGCTATTTTACAAGCCCACTGTGGGAATGCAACACCCACACCCCATTTTTTTTGCAGTTTGAACACCCTCTCATGCCCTTTTCAATACTTTTGAAGAATGAAATAAATATCAGTCAGTTAATTCCATTGTATGCTTTCAGGCAAAATATAACACACAGTTATTCTGTTTTCTATCACCTCATAGTTTCTGGTAATTTATAACTGATAGAAAAAGTGTAAACTGTAAACTGAATACCTTAAACGCTCAAATTAGTTTTGCTTCATATTCCCAATGAAGCAAACCAGTTTTCTAAAATTCTGGAAATGAGGAAGCTAATATGCCTGTATTGAAAATCACTTGCCAAAAGTCATACTTTGCAGAAATAAGCAAAGTACATCTCAGGCTCCATGACAAGACCAGACTTTTTCCAGTACTAAAAGGCAACCTTTGACCTACCCTTATATGACAGTAGAATAACTAGAAATACAAGTAATAACATTTTGTAATTGGGTTTTGTAAGTCCTCCAATCCACAAAATATGAAACAACATAAATGTTGTTGTACAACAAGYCTGACTATCTCTGGCCTGAAGCAAAAAGCTAATTTACTCATCTCCATACCAAATGTACTCAGAAGTTCAAAGTCAAATGCCATGTTGCAATCTGAAATGCCAAACTGCACAGCAAATTAAATAACCATTCATGGCACACATACATTTACATGAATTCTCCAATAACATTGTCAACAGGTCTATTTTTACAATGCTGTTTTTATTCTGGTGGTAGCTCAACTGTTTAGATAAAAACCTCTGTAAGAGCATACAACAGCCCCCAAAGAGCAAACATTTCCCACAAAACAAAGCAAGACAGAAGAAAGCTCAGTAAGGAATTTTTAGCAGCTGAGTTTGAGAGAGGAGACAGATTTGGAATTTCATTGCATGAGAAGGGGATGAAGCCCCACCATGACTAACACTAGTTTCAAGAAACTTCTCTCAAGATGACCGATTCCCTCAGCATTCATGAAAGTAAACAATCAACTTTTCTACCCAGGAATCTACCCCCTCACCCTCCGGACTAAGAAGTCTACAGGAATAAYCATTTTGCTAACCCAAAGCTCTCAKTAATTCCAAACATCTTGTATGGTACTCACTCTCCATGTAATAACCCAAATCTCATGGAGAACATGGAGCATTTACACAGGGCTGTTACAGGTTTGTTGATCTGAGGAAACTGAAACAGTGAGATATCAAATTCTTATGAGCTTTGCCAGGTACATTGCATCACCTTCTTATTCAGAAGGACCCTCTGAATGTTCTCACAGAAGTTTCATAACAGGACACTGTTTATATAAGCACCTCTGCCCACAGTGCCTAAATGCAAATTTGCACTTGTAACACATACATGCAAATCTCCATCAGGACAACCCCTGTACACTATCATGGAYGTTATCACAGACACGCATCTACAGACAAGTCACTAATAGTGGATTTTTTGCATTTGACACTTGCATTCTATACTGAGGCTTTTTCCACAAATCTTTACACTATAGTAACCTGAAATGTCACCCTTTCTGTGTGAACAAAGAAATTCTGAAGCAACYTGTCAAACTTCTCCAGGGATTTTAACGTAACATTAAAAGACAGTTTCAGTAGATCACTTCTTAAASCACTCCACCATGCTCAAGAAGAAAACCGGGCATCAAGTGGGATACAGAACTAACTATTCTCCTCTTAAAACWTCTATTTTGAATCTTTAAAAATATGTAAGAATGGATTTGAAATTATAAAATCAGTCCAAGCACACTATCAAGTATATATAAAATAGTAGTATAGACAACAGAAAGTTAGACAAAATACTCACACCAGACACTATTAGTTATCACCTATCTTATCAACTTTGTAGATTATTTAGCTCTTTGCTCTTTTGCAGCCATTTTTCAAGTATCATAAGATTCCACAGCAGCAATTAKAAAGGCACTGCCTGCAGATGGCAGTTCTCTTGATATGCAAAAACTGGTACTGCCTTTTTTAACTAGACTGTTTTGAAGAGTCACAGTATTAAACCGCACAGAAACACAGAACCATTTAGATTGGAAAAGACCTTTAAGATCACTGAGTCCAACCATAAACTCATCACTGCCAAGTCCACCACTAAACCATGTCCCTAAGCACCRTGTCTACACAGCATAGAGAATTCTCATACTCTTATTCATCATGAGGAAAGATGAACCTACTACAAATACTCAAAACCAGGAAAAGAGGTGGATTCAAAAACATTTCCGATAGAAAAATTCAAAAGGGAAGAAAATATGATCAAGTTTTAATGAAAAAAAAAGCAAATACAAATTTCAAAACTCAATKTGAAAAAAACCTGTGCAAGAATATCCAATGCTGTCCTGCTCTTGTTCAGAGAAGAGAAGCACTTTCAAGAGGTTAAGGGCTCTCAAAGGACAACATTTTATTTAATCCAAGAAATACTGCATGTCTATAGTAGCGCTCTTGTTCACCAGAATGCAATGAGTATGTAGTTCTAATTTTAAATAAAGTTCAGTAAGATATGCTTCTAYTGGTAGCTGTGAGGATTTAGCATGATGCAAGATAAGGTTTGTAGGCAGTATGCTAAGCCATTTAATTCAGGAGTAAAAGCAAGGAGTCCAAAAGGAAAAGAGGAAAAGTAAGAGAGACAAAAGRATTTACTAAAGAGAGAAGTTAAAAAAACAAGGAAATACTATTRAATCTGAGTGAAAACAAGCATATACACCAAACTGTTAACTCCTTTTCTTCAATATGGAAAARAAGATAAAAACAGTGGCTAAAAGTAGTAATCTCAGGAAGGCAGCTGGTACATAGAGAGAACAGTGGATCTYAATAACAGATAATATGATTGTTTTTTGAATGAAAGAAAGGCAGTCTGTTAGCTATGGCTAAATAGGGTATCCTGGACTAACAGACTGAGACTGCAGAGTGCAGAAAGTTTTGTGCAGTGCAGGAAGAACTTATTATCAGAGCGGGGGGTTAAACCCATTTACRGTAGATTCTCTAATCTAGGCATGAAAAAATTCTCAATCGACAGAGTCTGTAACTGTCCCCTCTCTCATCCAACTAACTGATATCTTCTGTGTCTACAATTACTTCCATCTCTTTATAAACATGTTTAAAAGTAGCAGAAGCTGTTTCATAATCAGAAAGAAAACAGTTGCACTCTTAGCMGTCCTTACCCCAACCAACACTTTTGTAAGATAACTTCATGCAGTGTTTCAAGTTCTGCAAACACGATAAAAATAAAGAAATGGTGAAGAGATCACAGGCAGAGAAAGAATAGTCAACAACCACCAAAACATCAGTCTATTACCAACATTACCCACAATCTGAATCCAAAAAACAGCACTGTACCACCTACTAGGAAGATAATTAATTCTATCCCAGTTGAAACCAGGACAYTTCTTTTAAAATTACCAAATATGTTTTTTATTACTTCACAGCATAGATTTTTCCACAATGCACATAAATATATGTGAGAAGTATAATATACACAGTTTCACCGTGCTGTCCCACGATACCCTATTTATGACACTTAAATTGTGGTGGAAGGTTTCTAACATCTGAAAAAAAGAAAAACTCCACACAAATTGAAAATTCTCCAAATAATAACTTGCTTGGCAAAAACAATCAGCAAAAGAGATGAGAACATCTTAAAACTAGAACACATCACTAAAACCTAACAAATACTTGCCTTACATTTATATTTTTTGTTCTCTACACCAGAAACTACTATTAAAATTTAAGCTCCTCTTCAAAAACAACCAAGAAAAGTGTTCAGTAAAAACATCCTGCTAATTAATTCCTGTGTATTACAAAAAAATTGCTGATGAGTCATTAAGTAATCAATACCAGCACACTTCCAAGTTGGAAACAAGTGTCGGCAGATACACATGTTCCCTCCAGGCCTGTAAATTTACTTRCTTTTATTCAAGAATAGCAGAGGCAGCCAGAGCATTCATCAGATTTACATAGCTATTCCCAGAAATATCTCTGCATGCTTTTGACTTTCAGTTCTTGAATTGTGTATTTCAGAAGCTGGGAAATGCGAGATTAGTGAAGTCTTCCAATAAACATCCTTCTCCTCTACTGTTCACTAACCCTGTGTTTGTCAGGCAYGCTCCAGAACATTTCCTTGCAGATTTCCTCAACTTTTATTATTTTGAGTTGTTTATTTAATGATTTATTGTTTTGGGATTATTTATTAAGCACAGGCAGGATATATTTTTGTACGGTAMATACATAAAAATAAAATGCTACTGCCCATTTTTATTTCTGCTGCCTTTCAGTTCTCATACAATCATGTTAGATGCCTCTCAAAAGACTGAGAAATTACTGCTTTGTATTAACACATCTAAGACTTCTGCATCTTGAAAGTGTGACCTGACTTAATAGTGAGGGAGGGGGACAAAAGACACTCTGTATCTGGGGTTCCTGCATGCACAATAGAAATTATAAAAAATAGTGATTATCCTTGGTCACTTACTATACTGTAACCATATTACCACTGGGAAATTTAAAAATAAATAAGTAAATAAAAYATAATCTCAAGTTCAGTCCAAGCTAATATACAAAAGCCTTTTCAAGGTAACCAGAGAAAATTTCTGATCTAATTTCAGCTAGACCGGATTTCCAATTTCCAATCTGGATGAAATCCAGATTAATTAGAAACCTATTTCAAAAGTTCCATTTACATAGATGGTTTTGTTTAATAAACCAAAAGTCAATTCTGTTTCTAATTATACCTACTATGAAAAACCAGTAATTTCTTACCTGCAAGTTTAATTTCTCCAAATCCAGAAAATGCCAGTCCAGTTGGCAATTTGCCTCCTACCAGCAGATGAAGACAGGAAATAAACCAAACAGACTAATTCCCTAAGAAAGGGAATTATATCAGATGAGTGTTCCAGTTCAAGAACTACCTGAGCAGTGAAAAGTAAAAGTAAAAATAAAAGCTTAAAAAAAATAAAAAACATTTGAATAAGAACAAGTTCTAAAAACCTTTATTTAGGACAGGAAATATGGAATGTAAACTCAAATTGATAGCATACATGAAGATAACTAAAATCCGTAAAAGCAACTCCAAAACAAAAGGGGAACTCCCAAACTGTCAGTACTGTCRCACAACAGTGAGCTGTCTGGACTGGAATGTCCTTGGACTTTGAGAAATTAGATCAGCAGGCATGAAAACGAGTTACTTACCTGTATATTTGATGCTGCAATATATCACCTCTCTCAGATTTTTACCCTATGCACTGACACAGTATTCCCCAAACTAGATGCCAGAGCAGTTAGATCCYGGCAGACTTTCTAAAGGCAGTTGCTGCAGTGAAAAAAAAAAGCAGCAATGTCCTACTGCAACATATTTTCTAATCTGACTGACCAACAGATCTTTGTGTGTCAGAGCAATGGCACTACTTGTGTCACAGAACAGGTACCCTTAAAGCTTCTTCAGCATTTTTTTAGTCCTCCTTTATTGTCTCAGGGAGATCTTGAGCTATATCCTCCAGTAACAAAATTAGTCATCAATTTTATACAGACTTCGATTTTTTTGACCTTTGGATAACTTGAGTAAATTCATATTGTAAGAAATACCATCAGTTTGACTCCTGAGTTCTGGTCTTACTGCAGTGGGAAATTAGTTTCAGAACACAGACATCCAGAATGGATCAAAACATAYTGTAATATGTTAACTTTGCATGTGCTCGCTAAAATAGCACTGCAGCATTTGACTGACACTCTCCATGTCCTTGGACAAACAACCAGGCCTGATTATGGAGGGGTAACAGGCACCATACAACCAGTATACTCAGATAGTAGGTCTYGGCAGAAATCAAGAATACTGAACTTGATCAGCAACCAAACTACTGAAAAAGTAAACAGCAGATTTAAAGTCAGTTCTTCAACTATCAGATCATCTGCTGGGAAACGGAGGACTCTCAGCAAACAGGCTTTTTCTTGACAGATTGTCTAATTTGCTTTCTGTAAATATCCTYTCAAACTCAGCTTGTCATACAAGGATTTTTATTTCCCTTATGTCARTGACGTAAGTACAAAATAGCTGTTTATAGCTGAATTCCTTTTRAAAAACATTTCCACAAGAGTGTGGGAAAAAAACAAATCAAGATCTTCCTTCTTAACAGATCAGGAAAATTTCTCTAAAACCACTGGTCTTCTCAATAACTGCTCTGCCATTTAAAAATTATTCCTCTGAATTCAGTAAAAAGAGGAGAATCGACTGCAAAAAGGTTGAGTAACTAGTGGCTGACAGAACAACCACTTTTTCTCTAAAATTCCACCGTCATAATAAACCAGCAAGAGTTTCAGCAGAGACATCCAACTGTGTAAGATTGATCTTCTACATAGACAAGTATTTGCCAAAACTTGCATATAAACTCTTTCAGAATGCCATTTAACTACAATTAAAAAAAATAGCACCAAGCCATGGGTAACGTAAGTCCATCCTGGCAGCTGAATGTGAATTATTAGAGCTGCCAAACTATGCAAACAATAAGGCAGAGCTTCAAAAACTTAGACAATTGCAGARTAAAAAAARRRGRRRAMCRAARKYYKRWYCMARGGSMAARGGGYGAAAAAAAASCCCARACAGACATCCACAATCAGAGAGTAACAAAAAATAGAAATGGAGACATGGGAAKGGATAACTGGTGGCAAATAAAAATCTTTGCCAATTTAATGTGAGTTATAACCTGGAAAACAACATACTGAAAAATTACAACGTTAAATGGTTGCATAAGAACATCTCGATGGCAAACATAAAAAACACCTGTCTCTATCTCAACCACATGCTATCCAAAACAGTACAGCAACAAATAAAAGCTTCTTGCTCAAGAATCAGGAAACACAGTGATTGCATTTTCTTGTTACAAGTTCAGACATTTCACTTTATATATTTAAAGACTTCCCAGAACTGATTTTAACTTTTTTATTTTACCAAAATATTGAAGAAACACAAGACCCAAAGTAGTAGTTTTAAAATTGGAAAAACAAGACATAACCCAAATTTACAAATATCATCCATAACTTAAAAAAACCTCAAACATTTTTGCAAYTGTGTGYAWATGCACACYGATCTGTTACYTTTCTTTTGGAMAARCTAATTGTATTTTAAATAAACTTATAATTTTGTTTTGAAAGTATAAAAAGTATTTGCTATTCTTTTTTTACTGGATGAAACTTAATTCTTCCTTTGATTTATTTAAACCAATATTTCTGGTAAAATAAATGTGAAGTTTAGGATAATTTAAATATAAATTTCTTCTCCGTCTGAAGAACTGCAGTTATTTCTTCATTACATCAATGATAAAGGAGTAGGTCTGCAAATACAGAACTAGCCTCTCCTCYCATTCTAACTTGGCATTGTTCTTCCACCCCTAAAAAGTTTGGTGATATTTTTTACTATTTGTCATTTAAATCCCACATAATTTGGCATTGAACTTCCTGTTACTTGCATTAAATACAAAAACTAACTTTTGTTCAACTTTTCTCATTTATGTATAAGCTATATGAAATACTTGCTTTTCCCATCAGTATCTTGTGGAACACAGAAGCAAACAGACAGTAAATGAGGATGAAGGTTAAGAAATGAAGCACAAAATCCTGTGACTCTCAGAAGCAAATGGTAATGCAAGGTTATTTATCTAAACAGACAAAAGCACAAAGAGATCAAATTCAGGCTCTATGATCGCAATCCAGAAGTTAATGATTATGCACAATGATTGACTTACCATATTTTTACCTGTTTTTTTTCTAACCCCTCCATTTGCAGTATAAATTTATTCAAACCCTTTTATGAAAACAAAGCCTTGGGTTCACCTGAGGTTCCAAACATGAGATAATTCTCTTTGCAGAATTAGAAGATACTGATATTTGCTGTATTAGTATCCCAAAGCAAGTATTCTTSTGTCACAGTTCAGGTAAATTCAGGTATATTAACAGAGGAAGAAACTCATAATCCACATAATATGCTTTCCTACTGGTAATGTACATCACTTGCAACTTCACTGCACTGAGGCCTTCAGAGGCTCAGTACTTGTCATTTTTATTATTTTAAAGGCCTTACTTTCCCCTGCTCCCAATCTTATAATTGTATATTGCATAAATGTTCTGGAATTTGGAATGCATGAAGTGTTAATAAGTTCAAGTAACTTATTTAAAGCTTTTTTGCTTGCAACTTCTATGCAATGCCTTTATCCATAGAAGTGAAGCTATGCAAGAAGAGAGAAAAGATGCCACTATAGAAGCAGATTTTAGTATTACATATTAGAGATTCCTAGAAGGGCACACACTGCCATGCTGATGCCATTAAGGATGCAAAATGGTGAAAGAAAAGTCTCTGTGGGTCTCTAACCCACCAAGGGGAGTGCAGGGGAAAAGGGAGCAGAATACAAACTCCTTACAAAAATGAGTATTTTTCATTTTGGAGTCAGAAAAGATTTTGCTGTAAATATACCAACACATCTTACCCTTGAAGATCCCAATAATTTCAAAAGCTTTAAATTCTTTTAGAATTTTCAGGTTTATTTTAATATAAGCCTTTAAACCCCCCTTTCTAACAGTTCTGAATGAGATATTACAATATGACAGTTTAAAAATTAATGCCTCCTGATCTAATGCATCTTGTAGAGCAAGCCCTTTCCTTCAGGCTGCTACCAACACAGAAACTTTTGGTTTCCTCTTGCACAATAAACCCATGTGAATTCTAAAAATAGAAACATCACACTGGAGACTTGATTTGTTTAATTCTGCATAGTTCTGTACCTTGCCCTGTATGTTCCTTTCTGAATTGCAGGAGTCTCTCTGTCTATGTACTACACCCAGATGAACTTTCCTAGTTATATTTGCAAAAAAGAAAACACCCATGTCTTATGTCTTCTTGGGTTGCCACCTCACTGAAAACAGAACTTCCCTTCTTGCTGTCAACTCACACCCTTGTCAAACAGAATGGGATTACAATATTGCAGCAAACTTCAAAAGAAAAAAATACATAAAACCAAAATTCAAAACACTGCCTAAACAAAAGTTTTAACATCTGTCAGAATATGTAATACTTTTTCTGTAAAGTAAAGAAAAAAAACAAAAAAAAAAAAACAAAACAAAAAACCAGACAAGTTGTAAAAAGAAGGACCTGAAAATCGACCAGACTGCAATACTAAGGATTTCAAACTGCTGTTCAGACTTGAGGGAAAGCAGAGGACAGACAGGAAGCATTACAAATAAAAGCATGGCTAATGTGAATAAGGGTTTGACAGCAGGATCCATGAAAGCTTTAAAAGGAAAGAAGGATTAGCATTCTCAGTTTTCACATTCTAGGAAAGAAAYTTGCCAAGATCAAAGATTAAATTTTAATCTTCAACTTCCTTTCAGTGAGGAAATAAAGCAGCTACAACCAATTGGATTTACTGTACTTAAGCAGGGGAGGAATTTAGTTTCTTTAAAAAAGGGAAGTYTTAAAAGAGGACTATCTGAAATGAAGGCAAGAGGGCTAAAAAGATTGATCCAGCTTTCCTACTTCTCCAGATGATTTAGGTTTTGAGCAAGGATTACAAAGCCAGGCAACCCACATTAAAGTTTTACTCACAAGGAGACACAAAATGCAAGCTAAATTTCAAAGTCTTTGCTCAGACCTCCTGCTTCCATTTCCTTGGAGAAGCTTTTCTCTGCYTTGTCCCTGACAGCACAACTATAGCCCACATCCTCTACAGCTTTGTGCCTTTCTCTCTGACCCTCCCCTGCCTGCTCGTGGGCAGAGTACTTGTGGCAGCACTCTGCAGACTTCAGAGCATTTACAAACAGGATCTTGACAAAGTGATACTATTTTCATAAGTGATACTATTTTCATAAAGATACTATTTTCATAAGCAACATTTTTTTTTGTTTTTCAACCAAACGGGGTATGACCAATCATTGAAAAGAAATCATCTTTGCTACAGAGAATATAGTAAATATTCCTTTRCATACTCCATAACAGATCTGGCAGGGCATGGTGTGTTTGAAACAGAGAAGCTAATTTTGCCTGGAGTTAAACAGGTGTGAATTTACTCTGCATGATGCTCCCACAGAACCATTGTGCTACATTCAGGTGCTGCTGAGAATGACTTTATGGACCTTTCTGAGAGGCAAGGAGCCCCATGAAGTGCTAACGAAGGGAAAAAAGGTGTGTAGACGGTGTACTCCAGCAGTCACTGCCTGGAAAAAAGGGAAGTGTGACAGGCTGTGCACACCTCAAGGGTGGTGAAGGCATGCACAGCACTTGATGACAATTAAAAACTATCACCGAAAAAAACCAGCTTCTCAGGGTTGCAGGTACACTGTCATTGCCCGTCTTTACAAAGACATCTGTATAATCCAGATAGAAACTACAGTGTTGCAGGATATTAAAATATWAAAAAWTATTAATATTAAAGCATTAAGCTATATTAATTTATTCAAGATTGAGTACATGCACAGTTTGRACCTTGAAAAGGCTAATATTCTAAAGTAATAGTGAGACAAATTAAATCTATTTTTAAGATTTCACAACACATGAAAAGAGGTTCTCAGTTACACAGTTCAGCTTAATTCAGTTTAAGATGGGAGTGTCCCTACAATTTAATTTGACASTTATCTGTGCCTTAACCAGTAACACAATTCCAAACACAGGAGACTGACTTCTTTTTTCCCTAATTTTCCTTCCTTCCACAAAACAACAGAACAACACGGGGTTATAGGAAGAAACAGTAGAGGGAGATAAAAAAGAGAGTGATAAAAATATAGCACACTTACTAAATTTACAAAATAAATTTCACATACATGTGATATACTGAAAAAAAMCCCAACAAAATCACAAATGAGCAAATGTCCCAAATGAGCTGGGACAAAGAGGCTGTACCATCTTATACCAAGCACACCTAGCTTGAAAACCTAAAGAAATTCTTTAGAACAAAACTTGTGTTGGTAAACACTATGCAAATCAGTTTTCATTTCAGCAAAAACATAGCAGAAGAAAAATATTTCAAAGCATTTGGAGAGTTTTCCTCCTCTGTGTACAATGCTTTCCTTTATCCTTTCACTTTGTTTAAAAGGATGTTCTATGTTAAAGTGGTCAGCTTTTATAACATAAGTGAGTCGATATGCAGGAAGACGAGTCRTTCAGGAAATTGATGGAATCTCTCCTGTAATCATATGTCAATATTTAACATATAAAAATATCAATTTCAGATGCGGAATCTGAACTTTAAAGTAACAAATGTCAGCAGAGTTTGTCTTAACAAGGTAGYGTGTTAGTCAAAAGAAAGACTAAGTATCACCCTAAGGGGGGCAAAAAGCCTGTTTGAGCTGAGCTAAAGAGTTTTAATGCAAGGATATTGTGGGCAAATTATTTCAGATTTTCCCCAGTCAGATCTTTGACTAAGCTAACTAGTCCTTAAAGGCAGTCCATCTCCAAAGTGAGATGCACAAGACAATCCTTTGGGSTACTGGAAAATAAATTATATTTTAACAAAATAAATTTTGTACTGTTAATAATTTTTTTAAAATACATTTTGTTTATTTCATCTTTATCTTAGACTCTTAAATTTCTATTTTTTGTATGTTTAAAAAATTAAATAATATATTAGCACTACAATATAGTTATATAATTTATATAATTTATAAATAARTATACCTACATTGTGAGGGTGCTTAGAATTTTTTATTGATAGAGTGCGCAATCAAATATCTCTCTGCTTCAAGAGACATTCAACATTTCTTTGCAGAAAGATAAGAGAAGGAAGGAATGTCTGCTTCTGTACATTTGARCACTCCAGGATGCAGTTCCTTGATGATCTGGGATCCCTCTCCCATCACAATTTGAATGTTACAGAATTCAAACTGTTTTCTTCATCTGGACATGCCATGAATCACAGGCGTCTCTTGGTTGTCTTCCTTTGAACTGTTATTTTAAGCACTTTAAGGCCTTTAGAACTGCCTCACCCTCACTGTAAAAATACACTATTTTTATAGAAGAGTGGAGCCAAAAGCACTGTTCTGCAGTATTCAATTACAACAAGTCCTAGAAAAAGTGATGAGGTGAAGCAAGCAAAGGAAGGYCCTGAGTGGCTCATCATTATTACAATGCACMCAATTGCAATGCCCCCTRAACACTGACAGCCTGGGGCATCAASCACCTCTSTAGGAAGCCTGTTCCARTGCTTGACCTCCCTCCTGGTAAAGAGATGTTCCCAACGTCCAGTCTGAACCTTCTCCCTGATAAGCTGTGCATTAGCTTAAATGTGTTTGTCTGATGATCAGATTGTCTACTGCAGATTCACTTTTCTGACTTGATTTGCCATCAGACACCTGCTAACAAAGTAAGGGCCAAATCCCCAGATGGGTGGGCATATACTAAGAAATTCAATTAAACAGAGAGACACAAATATATGCCACTCTTTTGTGAATAACTAATTGATAAATTTTCAGCTTCACCATTTTCCACATACTGCTACTCATGAGATSTGCAAAATGGCTTTTAACTAAACTGGGAACTATGTTGTTCATTGTAGTTTGAATATTCAAGTGTGTGAGACAAAGTTAARAAAACTAAAAATTGTAGAACATGAAGCATAGCAGCTGTAAAAGAAAAACTTCTTCCAAGTTTCCCTGACCTCCGATCCCCATATTTAATTCATGCTTTACAGCAAACCCCTTATTTAATATGCATACAGAAAYGTTTCTCTGTAGGATATCTAATTTTTAACCTGAAGGCCTTGTTGATCTGTCGATCCTGTGTTAACTGGTTTCCAAGTCAGCAACTATAACAACCTATACTGTCAACAACATCAGATCTCTATTACCTACTTCACACTTTTTATTTTTTTGGAGTGAGGGGTGGAGAGCAGAAACAGAGACTGATTCTGCCAAGTCCACTGAGAATATACATAAAACATTTCACTTTGCAWGCCTGTGAAATACCATTTTGGAAACCTCAACAAAACTTTACTCAACAAAAGCCACAGACCTTGCTACACTAAAAACAGCCARTAGAACAGAAGAGCATAATTAAAAAGAAAGTACAGAATGTTTATTTATAATAGTTTCAATTACACAGCAAACAATCCTAAACCCGATCTCAAAGTGKTTTACAAACAGCAATGCAGTATGCCTAGGGCAGAATTACAATCCTGAACTTGCTCTTCTCTGTTSATGAAGAACTCAAACAGATTACAGCATTATTACATTCACTGCTTCAAAATGCTAGTAATGGCAGGGGAGCAAAACACTAAGTTTTGGTATTACATTAATATCATTCTAAAATGGCTGGACCATAAAAAGCCATAAATTGGCCAAAACTCATGCCTCATTACAGACACATTACTGATACAACACATTCTGCTGCCCATTGCCCTCGGTCGGAATAAAAAAACCCAACACAAATACCACATATGATTGAAATAAGTTAATTATGAGTGGTGTTGACCTTTAGAAACCWGCTAGGAATAGTTCTTCTGTCCCTCACCTGAAAGGCACACTACACTCACAGCAGTAAAAACGTGAAATTATACCTCTCCAAATATCTAGTGCAGTCAGACTCCTGACTGCAGTGTCTCACAAACAGATATACAAGAACACACTGTCAAGATACAACAGAAGTTATTCCACAGTTTGAGCCTTTACATAATAAAGCCATCAAAGAAAATCAAACTYGAAAGACTGAGGTCTTCTGAACAGTCTGGCTGCATATATCTCAGCTAAAATTTAAAAGCAGGTGTGAACATTCAAAATTTCCAGTGGCAGAGTAGGTTTAAATGAGTTCACACCTTCCCCCACCTCTTCCAAATAACCAGGGATGACAAAGCACTATAACATGAATCATTAGGYATATCAGTAAGTTCAGAGAAGGACTCAAGAACAGATATCTCTCAAAAATGTACAGTCAATCAGAGGTGAAAATAAACTTGGAAAAAGATTTTTTTTTTTCTCATCAACTCTGAATCTGGCCTAAATAAAATGCCAGTTCTGTTTTCCTAAACATTTTTATAAAATCAATTTCAAGCACTGGCAATAAAATGATCTTATCACAAGAGAGAGAGCAGCAGAAAACAAAAAGTAGCTTTGTTTACAAGCTAGAAGTACTTTGTAGAAAAGGCCATTTAGGACCGTGTCTTGATATATTCTCTTTATCATGGATTGCTTCAAAGATCTCAGATGGCTGCCATATCACTCCAGGGCTCAGACATTTACAAATTAATCCAAATTTAAGCCAAAATAATTTGTCTTATATTTGTTCCGAACAGAATATTCAGCTGCTGCCGGAGTCTCATGGCCAACTATCACCAGCCAGCAAGTCTTGCATCTGCCTGGGTCTTCAAACACAGAATCACAGAATGGCTTGGCCTGGAAGGGACCTTAAAGATCATCCACTTCCAATCCTCCTGCCATGGGCAGAGACACCTTCCACTAGACCAGGCTGCTCAGACATCCAACACAGGAATGTCTCTGCAAAAGGAGAATACCTCTGACAAAGCAGACAAGGCTGAGAGGATAAACTGTATAAGGCTCGTAAGATACTCAAATATTTATCATATCATAAATCACATATGCCATTAAAAAAAAATTAGCCTTTTACCCTTTCAGCGTTTTGCTTGGCATTGAAGGAGGAATGATGGCAAACTGTTTCACTAGCTTGAATACTTTAAAGACTTCCAAATTAATTTCTACTGTGTCTGAGCCATAACAAATAAATTACAATCTAAACAAAGAAAATAAATGTTTTTATCCTCTCTTACCTAACTTTTAAAAAATAGTTTTCAAAAAGAAGCTGTTTTCAATACTTTTAGGGGGAGGGTTAAAACACAAAGTAATAAAATATAAAGAATACTTTATAAAAATGTGTTAAAAATTTAAGCAAGTTTACTGTAAGCCATTTCAGAGCTAAAAACAAATTTAAATATTTAATCTCAGAATTATTTTGTTTTACACTACTGCAGTTTCCAGAGGGCCATTCCCAAATGTAAGATTTGTCGGGGAAAAAAAAAGCTTAAATACATCAATTTTTTAAGAAGTTGACTCATTTCCATGGATCTACATACTGTATAGTTAAACAAGTTAATTTAAGTGATACTGCTTCTCCATTATGCTAACTTACAACTGGTCTTGCAGTTCCACAATGATATATTCCAGCTGCTCCTTCTCCATTTTATGGGCTAGATCCATATCTTCAATTCTTTGTAACAGCAGTTTATTCTGTGAGACAGATTCAGACAGCTGGTTTTCTCTGAGTCGTACCAATTCTTCAAGATAACCCTGAAAATGTAAGTTGTTAGAAAACTTTAAAGAACACACTAACAAAACCACTTTCAATTATGTATGTTCATATTTTCTGGTTTATGATGTATATGATTTTACTTTGTGCTTGTTGTAGGGTTTTTTTAGTTAYTTATTTTGAAACAGACTAGCAAATGGGTTTTAGATTAGTTTGAGATTTCCTGATAGGTAACAGGAAAATCACATATTCATTTATATTCTTGCAGAGGAATAGAAAAATGGATGAAATAATGAGACAGAATGCCACCAGCATGAAAGACTAATTCAYCTTTCAAAAACAACCGTCACGAGTACAAGAAAAATATCAGAATTCTGCAACTGAACAGGTGCAGGATGTTAGATAATGCACAAGGATAAGCGTAGATCTACAGGGATCTTCATAGTTAATGAAAGGGATCCAGAATTATTAGGAAAAAAATATCCAACATTATATTAAAGTTGTTTTGATTTTTTAAATTACACATTAAAATGACAAAGAATGTTCCAGCATGTCAGATGTTAGTAAGTTATTAGAAACTGTCAGTTAAAACTAGATACAGTATGTCTACGCTACATAAAATTGTGCAAATTCCTTGAAACCTGTACAAAAATGGGCAACTGTTTCATATGTGTCCACATGTAAAAAATGGTATTAAAACCAAGATTGTTTTCAAAGACACAGAATGGGTGTGTCTGTTCTCAATTCATGTTGAACTAAGAAAACAGATTCACATTAGCTGGTAGCAATATCTGTAGCTGTAGTTCTATCCACTGGATACATCTCTATTTGACAGGGATTTTTTTAATCTCAGTACAAGTTCCAAAGAATCCTGAGAGCTTTTCAGTATGCCTAGTTCAGCCTCATCAAATATTACTGTTATCTTGACTCCTAAGATATTCCTTGGMGTTCTAAGTAGCACTTCAAAAGTATTAAATGATACATTAGGACATAACAAATTTCCTGCCTCTCAAAAACATTAAAAAATGCAAAACAAAAAAAACCAAGCTAGTTTACAGAAATATTTTAGACCTGAAGCACCAGCACAGAACTACGTACAGTAAACACCTCTATCTATATTGACACAGAGATATACATCTSACCAGTAAAAGCATATAAAATTCCAATATGAACTGTACACAAATAATTCAGGAGTTTACTACACAAAAGCRAACAGTTTAAACCATTCCAGAACAGGGAAGGGATAACTTCCACATAAATAACAAATGTGTAAAGTATGASTCATTGATCTGGACAAGAGACAACTTGGAAAAGACAAACTCATCAAATTTCCAGAGTGGCCTGGGGAGGACAGAAAAGAAGAGACTGTTCCTAACTTTTTAAAAAACAGAAGCTAGGCACCATGAAATCAAGCTCATAGGAGCCAGATTCAAAAGATAGAATAGGAGGTCTTTTTTCACACAACAGATGGTAGATTCACAGAATGCTTTGCCAAAAAAAAAATAGTTTGGATGGTAAAATTTTACATGGAATCAAGAGGATATCTGACAAGTATTTGGAAGAGACATCTATCACAGGTTACTACACAGACAAACCTTATCAGCTTCAGGCAGTSCCTCAGCTGATAGAGATTGGCCAAGAGTGCATTAGAAGAAAARCAGTGGATAGTCATGTGCTTTGTGTTTATTCTTCCCTCCACATTTACTTTGGCCAAGTACCCAAGATAGGATAGTCGGATAACTGAGGAGTCTTGGTCTAATCCAGCAAGGTGTAGATCATCCAACACAGCCATGCTAGGATTTAGCTTGCTAGAGTAATACCTGACCTATCCTACCATTCAAATGGCTCACTAGAGACACCTTTATCTTAGTTGCAATCCAATTGCTTGTCACATTGTGACCTGGTAAACACCATTCACCTGTAATAACAGTAACAGTGCTAGTAATGACTGCAGGCACATATATTGACTTGGGAGGCACAAAAGGAATTTATCACTGTTTGAGCAAAATGAACGACAATAGAGAGAAAGAAGGYTCCACCAGACCCACTGTGGCAGTTACTAAAACCTTATTTTCAACTTGGTCTTCTTGCAACAAACATCCAATTTTSCAACATTCAGAATGTCAAAAAGCCCCTCTGAATGAAAAGTCTCTGATTAACTGGTACCTAATGCACTGAGTGCAACTCAGGTGCTGGTACAACTTACTGCCATGGAAACGGGGAAGGGAAAGAAACACTTGGGAAAGGAGCTCTATTACATAGTCTATCTTAACGGTCATTTGTTCAAGTTGTAATAGAACAGCCRTAGTACAGTTGAAGTGAATGATATAAAAACCTGGCAGGCACATCCCAAATGAAAATTAGACAATGAAACATTGTCTGACTATAAGAAAAGTTATTTTGCTGCTGCAATTTTAAGTACGCGTTCCAAAGAAGGACAACTAGGAAAGTGTCAACAGCTATCAGAGTAGCTACCATTTTGAAAATTGTTTAAACACACCAAAATATTCAAACACTTATCCTAAAACTGATTTAAATTCACTGCTACATTAGTTACCAATAGAAGTCYTCTAAAAGAATGTTACAAGAAATAATGTGACTCACTAAAATAATAATGCTCAAAAATTTGCAATAGCCAGTATCAGCAAATAACTTGCATGGAATGGGAATGGCTCTGGATCTTAGACTCATGAATAAACCAAAATCACCATCTGCTGTTACAGCCATTGACAAACTTTGTGCTTATGCAGACTTAAAGGTTCCTAGTGATTCTGGCTGCGGATCTGGGCAACATACTTCAGTACTTTTTCTATAGATGTATGTCATAACTTTGATTGAGTATCTTTGGAAATGAACCACTTGGATGTACCAAGAAAAATAAACATACATCTATTTTGTTCTTTTCAATGCTCCTCCAGAACTGACAACACTTTCCTCATGGTGGGGAAAAGCGTGAGTTCAAACTGATCCTACGTTTTTGTCTGGAAAGGATGAGAATTCCTTTCAGCTGCTCAAGGGAAAGGTTTTAATTTATGTATTTCAAGAGATTCTTTTTGAATGGCATATTTTGGTTTATAAAAGCAGGGAAAATTCCATCTGTACCAGAGAGGGCCCCAGAAACACAAGCCCTTTCCACATGGAAAGTGATMCCATATTTGCTGAGAAGATTGTACCAGCAACCTGGATGCAACAGTTCAGCTTATATTTTAACAACAATAAGTCTAGGGGACACAAATTAGAAAASCAATATTTGTATGAATATTTWAAAAAATARTATAAACAAATATTAAACATTTATTATCCCACAGTAAATCTAGCTCTTTCACTCTTCCTCTAAAATTTTAGCCATATTCTTTCAAGTGCGCTAAAATAAACCAATTTTGATTCTACTTATTCCGYATTCAGGGAAATAATAATACCTCCAAGCACCCTTGTGTGGCTGCAGCCTTTTATATGGTTTACTCCATTCAGAGTTTCACAAAAATCAAATTCTTACACTAGAATACTAAAAATAGTAATAGAAGTTATTTTAAAATATGTAACCAGTTGTATTTAATTTTTTTCCTGTAATTTTTTTCTGACCCCTCCTTCCTTTGGCTGTGCACTACTTCGTTGGTGCCTATGAACAATCTTCACTCTTCTCTCTCTCACCAGCTAATATGCATTGTAATTACCGCAGATGTAATTACTGTTAYGAAAAACTGACAAGTACTTTGCTTTGAAAATGCTAAATTACTGAAAGGTTTGGACATACATTTCTCTTCACCTTTAACTTAAGGTATGTTAGTGGCAGATGGAAAACTACCTTTGGTTTCTGTAGTTACACTCAATATGTYACCTAAAATTAAATCCAACACAAACACACCCTTTCATGTTTTCCTTTCCCATTCTGCTTCAATCAAGTTGTAAAACTACCTATCTTCTACAAACCCATCTCAGTATCACTGAGAAGATAGTTTTGCTTTTCATTAAATGGATTCCTTTGCTGATCCTTTTGGTTTAGTTTAAGACTCATATTAAAGTTTAACATCACAATCATCATAAAAGCCTTCAACTAGCAGTCTACTTACATCAATAAAAATCTGTGGCTTCTGAGGAAGAGAAAAATCATGTGAACTTCAAGCTCACAGCCTAAGAGCATCAGAGATACAGTGTCTGTAACTCCAAGACTGGAAAAAGAAGCCAAAGCTTCTTAGCTTTAGATTGCGAAATCTGATCTCTGAATTATTGTTATTCTCTTCCCCATCTCATGAAACCTCTTTTCCCTCATATAAATAAGCAAAGATGCTTGGATACTCTRAGGATCATGAAATTTAGGATCACTTCCATGAAGCTAAACAATATCTAATATATTTTCCTGCCTTTACTTAGAGGATATGTCACCAGTTGGCTGGTGATGATCTTTGATTCCATAGCCCCCACACAAAACTAATCTTTTACCTTCTGTTCCAGTGCAAGCCGGTACTTCTGTTCTACCCTTTTGCATTTGTTGTACCAACTGTTTTCATCTGTGATGAAAGGAGGACCAATGTTCTCTGGAGTACTGCCTTCACTGCCACTACTGCCCAGCGTTCGTAGCTCTTCTTCATCACTGCTGATGCTGTCAGAACTGAAGAATCATATTTATTAGCCAAGTCAAAAGCTGTGCTTATAAAAATGCAAATTCTTCTTGAAATGGAAGCATCACATTTCTTAAAAAGCTCTGCAAACCAAAAAAACAAATTGACATGTTGGGATATGATAGATTACTAAACACAACTTGTATTTCAGGCATTTGTTTCTATAGCCACCTAACAAATGCACAAACATTTGCTTGTGATCTTAGTCAAGTCAGACAACTGTATGTGGGCTACTCTCCTGAAGTACGAAGGGTAAATGCRTTACAATATGCTATCTAAGGAAGTGATGACTTWACCTCTTCCTCACAAATTTAGGGCAAAGAATAGTATGTAAAAATACATTTTATTTGTTTCTTAAGGCACAGAATAAAAAAAAGTGGTTGTCATTATATTAAATCAAGATAAATTGAAATAAGAATGTATCACTATGCTCATAGCAAAGATCATGTCCCTGTTACTTCACAGAATGTATCTCCCTACATTGCAAGTAGATTCATGGTTAAAATATCTTCATATCATCCAGAATCAATGCATGCTAAAGAATGCAGACATCTGTCTCAAAGACAAGAATTTAATTTAGTCTAGAGAAGACAGAAGGGATCTCACCAATGCATATAAATATCTCAAAGGCGGGTGTCAAGAGGGTGGTGCCAGGCTCTTTTCAGTGGTGCCCAGCAAYAGSACAAGGAGCAAWGGCCATAAACYAAAATRTAARAAGTTCCACCTCAWCATGAGTGCACTGGMACAGGCTGCCCAGGGAGGTTGAGAGGGACCCTCTATKGRGACATTCAAAACCCACCTGGACAYATTCCTGTGTCACCTGCTCCAGGCGACCCTATCTYGGCAGGGGTTTGGACTGGATGAACTCCAGAGGTCCCTTCTAACCCTAACAATTCGATTCTAATTTATCCCACTATCCATTTAAAAATCTTCCATTACAACTCTATTTCTCACTACATGAACAGAATTTGCTAAGTTTTTTTTTAGGTTGTGATTCCACAACTCCATGATCCTGCCACGATACAAACTGAATCACAATCTGTTGCTTTGTAAGCCAGTAAGAACTTCAAGTGAATAACTAGGATGTTTCATGTTCAGTTGTACATCTTCAAGACTACTCCTAAATGCTTCTCTCATTTTGGCAAACCTAACAATAGAACACATATCATTAATTTCCATGCTTTCTGGTCATGCCAAATTGCTACCTGATTTACTAGATAGTCAGAATTCTTTTTATTATCAATCATAAGGCTGATCAGAGGAGCAAAACATAGCTCAAAAGTCAGTTTACATTGCCACTGSTTATATTGCCTATGTCATATCTTACATTTACTAGGGTATAGATAGAATTTTTGCATATAAATGTTTAATTTATAATAAATGTTAAATTATAATTTGTGTATACATTTATCATTTTTATTTACAAAATAACTACTTTTAATTTTATTGCTACATAAAAAAAGACCTAAGAGAAAGGACAGCTTGGTCTGGCAATCATCAAAGGARATACAGCATTTGTTTCCTGCTGAACTGTGATTCTAAACTAAGGGAACAAAGTTAGCATGATTCACATTTGATGAGTCATGTAACAACTCCAACAGTTGGAAAAAGAGAGGTAGCTGAGCGTAAAGGGGTTTGTACTCAGAGATTAAATATCATTTTGCATGTGAAATGAAAAGTAAGCGGCTCAATACATAAAGTAAAATTTTGCCAATGAAATAAAATTTAAAAAAGCAGAGTAAAGCTAAAAAGTACCTTTGGGTGAACTTCAAGTACGGTGTATAATCTATGACAGCTGGATAGCTTCCATCCAATCCCTCACCCTTCAGACAAAAACTGATAAAACAGAGAAAAAWCATTAAGTTTATTACAAGAAAATTAAATGACAGTGACAGTTGAATCKTACCAATCTCAAATTTGATTTTTTGTTGCTATAAACCCTGATTTTTAAACATTAACTTTTATTCTGAAAAATACAGAGAGATGGCAAACAAATAACAGTAAACTTAACTGAAGCAGCAGAAACAGAAGAATTATGGATKAATTTGGAATTTTCCACATTTAACATCACTTAAAGGGTTGGCAGAGTGCTTATATTAAGTAAAAARAATAACTAAGTAAAAAAATATTTTTTTTCAAAAATATTTCAGTGTCTTTCTCCTTTCAGACACTTACAGGTGCTCGGCCACAAGAAGCTGAGGAACATAAATGAAACTAACTTTTGGAAAATATTCTTGAATGGCTGTAGCTTTATAAAACATTAATTTACACTGTATTCTTTTTTTTGTACTGGAGATAAAGCATTGCATTTCAACCATGTTTAATTATCACAGAAGTGACAAAATGATCATGCTTCCACAAGACACGTATTCCTCACGCCTCCTATCTGTGGTATCGATAAACAGATTCTAGTAAGTCACAGCTTTTGCTAACTAAATTTCAGAGTGCCATTTTTGACAATGCAGTAACTTAAGTGCTATTTGGGGAGTGCATCTAAAGAGTTGTTGGTTCTTTTTCCCAAATAAATTAAAAACAAAGAAAACAAAAAAAGCACTCCCGTGAGACCACAATTACCTAATTCCATATTGCTGTGAGGAGAGGAAAAGAAAAACAGATTATGTTCGCACCTAAGCTCCCTCATCTCCAGCCCGAAGTCTTATTTGCAGTTCCACATAGATAAGCTAATTACTCATGAGACATTGAACTGAAAAAAATTCATGATACAACATGCAAAGAATGGCTACAGCTCCTCAGCCATTCAAACCACAATACTATGAAGGSTCTTCTCAGTGGTGCCAAACAATAGGAAAAAAAGGCAAACGGCAGAAACTGAGGCACAGGAAGTTCCACCTGAATATGAGGAACAACTCACACTTCTTTGTGTGGATGACCAAGCACTGGAACAGATTGTCCAGAGAGGTTGTCAAGTCCCCCTMACTGGAGATATTAAAAAACTGTCTGGACACAACCCTGTACAATGCGTTCTAGGACAATACTGCTTGAGCAGGGAGGTTGGATCAGACAGTCCACTGTGGTCCCTTCCAACCTGAACCATTCTGTGATATGTGGCACTATAAAAACTCTCCTGTAATACTAAGCTCCCATTTTGCCCAGAAAATTCTTAGACTCTTAAAAGCTGCATTGACAAAATTTAAATGTTTTCAAGAGCCAATCATTACYCTGAATACCATTAACAGATACCTTATGTTAGAAATCAGAGGACAAAGAAAGAACAAGTACAGCCATACATCTAAGCTCTTATACCCTAGTATGTACCACTGAGGCTTACATGAGACAAACACAGTCAATAGATTATTATTTATGAGAGGATTTACATACAGCAGACCTAATCTTGCAATGCTTATTCAYGTATAGCCGTAGTCCTTCCAAGTACAGGGCTAATACAGAAGCAGATTAATTTCACATTATGTAAAGCTTAAAYTAATAAAATCTGGTAAGATTTGAATTTTGCTCTATACTCTTATCATCCTACAGCACACTTCTGTTCTTTCAGAACATACATTGAGGATGTAGTTAAGCCAATCTAATGACAAAATGCTGGGGAAAGTTCTCCTGTGTTTTCAACCTCTCTCTCCCCATTTTACTTTTTTTTTTTTTTTTTTAATGTAAAACCAACATTCCCCTCCTTAAAATGGTATTGGCACTTATTCAACTCCATGATGGTTCAGCAGCCATCAAGATCTGCATTTTTAGATTTCTTTCTCACTTTTTTTCATTCCCCACTCAGTTGCAGTTCCACAGGCAGCTGAACTAAATGATCATTACTACTAGAAAGGGAGAACATTGCTCATTCCTATTTGTTCCTTGTCTTCTCTAAGCACTATTCTCCCACCCGTTCTGCTACTAATATGATGCTTCTGTGAACCAAACCAGCCAACAACAAAAGAACTATACTGTCTTCTTACTGGGTACATTTTTCATTCTTTGACAGTTTACACTGGGTCATAGAAGGGTCCAACAAGCCTGGCATAGAAGTACATAAATAGGACTAAATCTCCAAAGGTCCTTTTGGCAACCATCAATCACTCACATCAATCACTTGCATCCAGCAAGGCTACTGTTCTGTTTTCTGCCAGTTTACTTCCTATATTGGTTTGTGACAAGCATTAAACTACTGCAAGGTAAATATTAACAGTGAACTGACAGAAAAATGGAGAATAGCATTATCAGTCTCCTTTTCCTTGTGCTGGATTATGAAACTCTTTGCCAGTGGCTCTGGCTGAGGCTAAAGTGGCCTGACCAGACATATTAATAAGGTYTTGCACCAGCCAGGTTTGATCTTTTTATAGGCACTGTAATCTTTACACATTGCTGATGGAGTTTTCTTAACATATACATTCATATATAGAAGCACCACATTGGTTTTTTTATTATCTAGGGCGTGCTTGCACCTTTGTTACCTCAAAACAGAATTAATCATATGGGAAAGCCCACAAAAACCTGGCTAGAAATTGCAAAGGTCAATTAATGTAAGCAGTTCAGCTGGTAATTATAACACAAATTGATATTAAATAGTCATTTGTAAGTTAATTTTTATAACGTAGACAGGATAAAGTTAAAGATTACCTTCTACACCTGCAGTTACAATGCTGCCCTTGAGTACCAGGGCATAACTAAGTACTTAACTGCATGGTTTTCCTTACAATTTAAAAATAACTTTAAAAGATTCCATGTCTATAAGTTTCATTTAATAGGTTTGAAATATCTTCTGACTATACTTCTGATYGCTTTTAGGATTTTGACTCCTGAAAAAGCTACCACATAATCATGAAGTTATTGAAAGACAGCACAACTTAGTTCTTACCAAAAGGAGCCATTCAAGACCAATCTCCTTCCCACTTCTCCCCCCTAACCTAAGTTTTGTCTCTCAAAGTACCACAGGAATTCAAGAATGTTTTCCATAATATATTGACTTATAATATATTTTTTATATATTTTATTTTATAGTTGAAAAGTACTTTTCCTGAGCATTGTGTTATGAAGCATGCAAATCCAGTACCTGAAATCAATTGCATTGAGTCCCAACAGCATTCCAGCAAGCATATTCGCTTCTTCACCAAGAACAATTGCTCCATCTTCATAAAACCTCCTTTAATAAAAAAGAAATCAGTTCAGCTAATACMATTTTCTCTCAAATAGTAACGATAATAATGTTTTTCATATTTAACAGAGAACTGAAGAAAAMCAGTTTAAATAAAATCAATTTGTGAACCCCAGAGGCGTTCTTATTTCATTTCAAATAAAGCAAACTAACAGACTGCATAACACAAAACACCACAATCTTAAAGCACATAAAAATTTAGATAGAAGCAAAAAGAATTTTCAATATTAGTCCTAAGAAATAATAGAAAAGGATAGATAAAATGCAAAGAAAATTATCAAGRTATACTTTACCTCTAAAAGGGACATAAAGAAATAATGATTCCATCACATGAAAAGTTCTCTCTGACAAATGTACTTGCAGGTTCTTTTAAAGCTCAAAATTTGATTTTCACTCTTAGTAGTTGATCATTTAAAAAATATATTTTTACAAATCAGCTACTTTTCAGGTAGCTTACACTTTCTTAAAATATTGCATGCTGGGAAGATGCATGCTAGATCCAGTTATTCTGAGATTCAGAGTTTTCATTACTTGAAGGAGCATTTTCTTAACATCATTTTTTATTGTAAAACACCTACAGACCAAAGCTTTAAAGCTCCATGCTTTGATCTCAAAATATAATTCACACAGCCTGGCATATGCAGACTTGTGAAGGCTACTTGAGAACAGTGAACAATAAAGCAACRATTTTAAAATCTGCATTCCCTCATCACCTCCTCATTCTCTCCTATTTATACTSATTTTCTCCTCCCAGCTACCACAGAAACTATTTCCACATAGAAACATTTCATGCACATGACCCACCACTGGCATGCCTGACCTTGTAAAAAGGTATTTGGTCTGTTTAGCAAAGTAGCACACAACTGTAATTTCTGTGTTAAAGGAGTCCTGGTAGAGCCAGAGGCAGAAAAGTCACCAGAATTCACCTGAGAATTAGGTATGGCAAGAGGGAAACCAAGAACTGYTCAGTAGCAAAGGCAAGGCTGAAATGTCACTTACTAACCTTTAAGTTCTAGCACCAAGGAGGTTCCAGATTACTGAATACAACCTATATTTCAGACAAGTACCAGCAACACTGCCCTACCAAAAGCTCCATCTGTTTTAAGAACTGGATGAAAGCTTGTGGATGCTTCAGAGAGAGCTCCAGTTGGCTGCATGGTGGACATCCAGAAAWGACATGTTTTGAGGCACAAATCCAGAAACTGAATTGTATTATAATGCATGCTGTGTCCCATTTTTGCAGTTTTGTAATGGACATCCATTTCCTGTAAGGAGATGAGTTGTCCAAGATCTTGGATGTTCTCAGTCGAAGGAAAAAACCTGTAAGACCTCTCTCAGAAGACAGAGATTATCGTCCTGACGCTGAGACTAGGATGTACAAACCCAGTTCTCTACTCTCCGACTTCAGTAAGGGCACCAAGAGGCCAAACCAGCCACTGGCTGAGCCACAGTGCTGAGCTAGATGGACTCCACAGTTTGATTCAGCACAGTGGTTCTTATTTGTGAACAAACACCAGTGCTCCCAGTACATGTAGATTACCAGTGATTTCACCGGCATTTGTAAAATCATAGCCTGGTACCAACCTGCATTGGGTAAAATGGTGCCTAGGAAGAAATCACACAAAAAAGAKAGAGCACAGCTTCAGTGCTGAGATGAAGATGTTAGCCTGGCAGTGAGAGCCTTACTTAAGACAGCTGCAGTTATCCAGTCACACCAACAGTCCCCTTGGAAAACCCACAAATCTTCATTCAGTGCTATGCTCTTGACATCACACAACAGTCTGCTATAACTTAAGAGCCCGACCAATTCACTAGAAAAATATTTCTGCACCCATGCTTAATCCAATCCCTCTTCCAAGTGTAATATGCACATCCAGCACTAATAATGTGCTGCTTCACTAAAGTACTAGTCCTAAGATCGAGCATCTAAACACAACAGTGAGGTTTAAAAAGCACTRTCACTATGATAGATTAATCTCGTAKTCTAYGTATATATGTGTAACACAAGAAATTTATAGTTAATACAAATAATTATTAAATATGCATACAGTAAAATATATGACTTAAAATGCTAAATAAATGATGCAAAGCGTCACCAAAAAAATCAGGTTAGTTATTAGGTATCTGAAATCCCACATGGGAAAAGAGAATATGTTCATTGTTGCTAGCGGCTTTGAAACCCACACAACAAAAACCTGAAAATGTGATTTTTATTTCCATTAGATGTATTTAAAATATTACTTCAAAAGAAACTTTGCACTTACTATGTTTTGAATGCAAGAGATGTTGTTTCCAAAAGCTATACCACTGAAAGAACATTCAAATATATTAAACATTAACATGTTCAAATAAGTGAATTTGAAACTGCTAATCAARTAAGACCATTGTTATGCACTAAGAAACTATACTACCAGAACAGGGACAAAGAATGTACTACTTAACTACATAATTTGTGACCTACACTTCCTCATCATCTCCCCCCCAAAAACCCATGCGACTTTTCAGTTTGAGGCAGCATGAGTCYTTTCCAGAAGTCTTTGTTTTATGTGTTTCTTGTCTACTATGAATGCAAGCAAATCTGAGTAAGACAGAACAACAGCTTTTGAAACTGCAATTAAATAGGATGTCCAGCTAGTTGTGTTTCAAAGTCAGCTTAATGCTGGCAAAATATATGGAGATCACTGGACAAATAGTATTAAAACACAAATAATACTCTAAAGGAACAGAAGTCCTTACAGAGAAAATTCTTACTGTTTTAATAGTCCATTCAGTATGTCTAAAAGTTTAGAGTTCAACAAGAAGTACCACAATATGTTATAGATTCACTTGTATTCAAACGACTTCATCATGAATCTATGACATACTCTTTACGAGATAAAGTATCATCTAATAATCACATTTTCCAAAACTGCCAGAGTACTTTCTATCACAAAACATATTCTCGTCCATGTTTGTATCATTACATGTTATAATAAAAATCTGTTACACATTTTTCTTAGTAAATGAAGAATCCCAGSTATGCCTGATCACTAATTCTGCTATTCTACGTTTCTCAAGAGATTCCTGGAATGCTCTTCCTTTTTCCTTCAGAAAAAGTTGCTATAAAAATCATTTGTTATTGAGTCCTTAGGYTGTCAATCAACCATACCTAATTTTGAAAGGCATACTACACCTATCCTTACTACACCATATTTCAGATTTARTTCCTACTTATGAGAGGTTCTCTTCACTTCCGACTTTTCAAGAATTCCAGGCTTATTTCCACATTTTTAAAACCACAAAAAGATTTTCAATTTTCCAGTTTTACCCGTGCTGAAACCAAATTGATACCAACTCTAGATATYTTTTACTAGGCTACAGGTTTTTCATTAATGACATCCTTTACTATACAAATTTAGTACATCACTCATTTCCAAATGTAAGTCCCTCACTTAAACAATATTTACTGAAACATTTCAGAAATAAAATTCTTGCAGACCTSGTTGTTTTGAAGTCTCTCAGAGCTGTGGAAATGTATTCAGACAAATGTTTTTCCATAAGTGCTACTCTGATCCATGCTCGACCCTGCAAGACAAAACAGATATCAAATATTTAAGCATTAGAGAAAGAAACAATTTTAGAACCTGAAAGTTAATACCATTGGTTTACTTGAGTAAATAACTGATTAACAAAACTACTAGCAAACAGAAATGGTTACTAGGATGTACTTCATTATAGCAATAATGAAAATAGAAAATGCATTCTTACAAGGACACAAAGTTTATTGTAAAATAAAGCTATCCAAAATTTTAAGGATGGGGTGGAGGAATTTTTCTTTAATTATATGCTCCAGTCTTTTGARAAGCTCATGCATGTGAGAGGCAGCAGATCAGGGCAGAAAGCTTTTCATTTTAAAGTCAGTGGTATTGGAYGCATCCATCTGGTTCCACCGTAAAACAGCAGTAACTTGCCCTCAAAGTGATTCTCTGTGTTCATTCAAATATTTGTGGGATTTATATAAAAAAATGAATAGTGCAGTATTTTTTTTCTCCTCAGTAACAACATTATTATGGTGCACATAAAATACAGACATGAAATCAAATCCAAGAGGCCTAAATTTTGTAGAGTCCAAAAGCAAAACTTCATTTGAACAGTTCCATAAACAACAGCAATAACTTTAAAAAATAACCCTTAGGACARTGTGTTGTGCTGTGTTTGCAGGTCTAGTGCACAGGATTGTAGTTTACAAGAGGGAGGTAGTTCAATGGCTGCCACAATTGTGACTGTTTGAGAACACCAGGAACATTTCTTGTAACCCATATAAACTAACAAATGCTTACGACATCACACAATCTTACTACWTTACTACATAAGTAGTAAGATATCTTTATGCTTAATGTATTTGGTGCTTATTGGCATCGAGCTGAATATCACTACAAACCTTCTACCAGAACCAGAAGTAGATTACAATGATACTTCAGGGTGATCYAACTGTGGCCTTCCAGCACCTCTAGGGAGCTTACAAGAAAGGTGGAGACTTTTTACAAAAGCATGTAGTGACAYGACAAGGGGCAGTWGGTTCAAGCTAAAAGAGAGCAGGAAGATGTCTCTGCCCACAGYAGGGGKGTTGGAACTAGATGGTCTTCMAGATCCCTTCCAACCCAAACCATTCCATSACTCTATGAAATGCTWAATAAAAAYGCTTTCATAAATACCAACAGCACAGCAAAAATTTAACATAGAGTGCACTAAAATTAAAAGGGCATTTACCTGGATAGCTGCCTTTACGTTGCATTTGTTTAGAGCAAGACGGAAACCATCAAACTGATGATGCTGCTTAGCTAAGGACTGAAGCCTACACTCCCCCAGTGAAAGCAGAGCTCTGGCAAACCCTTGCTGACAGCTTCCAGGCTGAGAGTGACAATTATTGGGACCACCAGCCAAACTGAAGGACATGATGGGTATTTGTGCCAACAACCTTTCCATCTTTTCAGATCCTGATATCCAAACTACTCTGTTAAAAAATTGAACACCGTTCTCCACACTCACTGCACAAATTAGCTTCTCTGTCTATTATTTGGTATGAAGTATTCCACAGAGTAAAAGAAAGTTTTAACTTATTTATAAGAATATTTCAGAAAATAACTTTGTGTCTTATTATCTACTGAATTTAAATATTCATATCTATTAAAATCTCAGAATTCAGAAAKACCTTTAAAATAAATTTTAAGAGCTGATCATACATATTCTGTTGGTGCATAAATTCTTTAGAAAATTACTGGAAGGGGAAAGAAAAAARTCACCCCGTTTCTACAATTTTAATATTTCTTAGGCATGTCCACAAGAAGTGAATTTCCTCTAATATACTTCGTTTTCAAAAAATTATGTAAGGTAAAAAAATGTGAGGGCAATCATTTTATAATATAACACAATCATTGAACAGAGAATTTGAGATTTTTTTTTACTGAGTAATAAATTCTAAAGGAAACACATTGCGATTTAAAAGTGGGGCTTTTTAAAAGCGAATATTTACTAGACACATACAAAAAAAAGTATTTCAAACAACTAAGAAATGTGTAGAGTAAGCTAAGTACTATGCTTTTTCTACAGGTACAGAAATGTCACAGCAATATAATAAAAAGYCACTTTAGTCTTTCTGTTGCCTACCTTAGCTCTAGAAGAACCGACATTCTCCATGTTCTCAATACTGCAGATGCAATTGTGAGAGACTTTCCGGCAAGCWACGCGAATGTAGTCCCAGAAACTACGAGGACTTTCATAGCCAAACCAGGTGATCTGACCTTAAATCAAAATACAAGATACATCAGGATTTGTGAACCTCCTTCTCTGCTTATTGGAGATAAACAGAATTAAATATACCCCTGTATGTTGCCTGTACTGAAAAAATTTTATACACWAACAAGTATATGAATTCCTACTGAAAACTGGCTCACAGATGTAAAAAAATTACATTATGCAGCTTACTCTGGTTTGGAAGTGATGCACAAAGAGAAGTTTCATGCTTTTGTGTATATGTGTGTACTTCCTTGATTTTTCTCTTGTTAGTATGGTAAAATAATGCTCAAGAGTCCTTCACAGGACTCTTAAATCACAACAGAGCACAAACTTGTGACTTAAAAGTATGAGGCAAGAAGTATTTATGCTATTTGCTTTAGCTAGTATATACAGTTCACTAATATAGTCAAGTACAGAGAGTTTTGTTCATTAAAAAAWTATATAAAAATACAAAATACCACTTTGCTGTGRTAGTGTTATCCTTATTTTAGAAGCATGSTGGGATTTTTCAAAATGTGCTTATATTTGAAGAGAAGCTGATGYATACACAAAAAAAGTTTTGCAGTCACAATTTCTTTTCAGTATGCACAGAACTTTTCTTCAGAACCTGAGCAAAATTAATTAAGCAAAYTATTACCCCTTCTAGAACTATACCCAAAATCCTTCGCATTTCTTCCAGTCTGCAATGTACTGCACTTAGAAAATTAAAGGCAAAACTACATAGGACTTGCAACATCTCCACACAAAATAAATTTCATTAGAGGCACAACAGTTCAGGCCTGTTTTTCAGAGTGAACAGCACGCTGTTCTCACTTTGGACATACCTGCAAACAGCTATGGAACAGGTAAGGTGAACATTAGCCTCTGGTGACTGCCACCATTGCTACATGCTAACTTYAGTATAGAATTTACATTCTGTTGAAGTACTTCTGAAGGAAAGAGGAAGCTTTTCGGGAGGTGCAAAGAACAAACAGAATGGAGTTTTTGCTTTGTTTGTATGTCATTAGAAGATGCAGAAACTGACAGYCATTGCAGCAGAAATKATGTTGGTTTTGTCAGCMAAACAAAATTGTTAGGTAAGCATGGAAGCTGCATGYGTAATGCTAAACATTGTTCAAATTRATTCCACTCTTGTCTACAGAAYTGCAAAGCAAATAGAAGCAATATTSTGATTATTTTTACTTTCACCAAATTTTTGCATTCTGCTGTACATCTACTTGTATCAACCCATTTCTGTTTTGACAACTAGACACATACATCCAAAGTTATYGCAGATCTTTTTCATGCCCAAGAAATTCTTCACAAATAAAATTAAACAGTCTGATCCCTACTCAATCACAGTCCAATTTAATCTATAAAGTTCCATGGTAGCAAAGAAGTAATGACTAGGATGCTCTAAGGTACAGGCAGGTTTTCTCTGAATTTCCCTGTATTATTTAGTTAGCAGCAAATTTTTCTATCTTGMAAAAAGTATGTTTTAGTACAACTTTTTGGTAATAAAGTGTCATGATAGTCCTTTGAGACATTTCTGTGATACCTACTCTTATTTTGGGCCTACAGAATGGGTCACTAAATATTTAGAATAGTTCATAAACACAGTCCTCCAAGACAATTACATATTCATTTATGATTTCTCTCCATTCTTTCTTGTGAAAGAAGAATTAACTAAACTACGAATTACACAAGAGCGCTCACATTTCTTAGTCAAAAACTGTAATGGGTCACTATGTGTGCATGGATACTAAATCTAGTAATAGAAGCTATTCTCCTAATAGTATTATTGCAACACATAAMTGGCTACCACAGCTTTATGTTTAGTTTATCCTTTTCAYRATAGYGCCYTTAGTTCTTATATACCTAACCTACSTTTTTCACWTATATCACYATTACYTRGTGAGATTTGTTTCTCTCAGAAGGAAGAGCATTAAAAGCTGCATTTTACTTACTTAAAGAACTCCTAAAATTTAGGCGTAACATAGATTGGATAAAGACAAGCAACTTCTATGGACAACCCTGGAAGAAGCTTTGACATGTTTATAATGCCTCCTAAACATACAGAAAAATAGGCACACTAAGTTGTGAAAGTGTCAAAATAGCATGTTTTGTGTCATGGTATCAACAACTAAGGGTACAGATAACAAGTATGCTCRCTGTAACCATGATAAACAAAAATTATACAACTCATGAGCAAGATGCACTAGATACATTTATACACCATTTATTCACTATTTCTAAAAACATGCACTGGCTAACAGTTTGGATATAAAAAAATTTCACCATAAAGGGTATTACACCGAAAACATACTAAGTCAGCAAATACATCCAGGAGACTAGTTTTCAGAGATACATTTGTGATGATGTCCACAGAAATCTACAATAGTTATTCATGTTTTTCAGTACTAACTTAGATAAYACTACAGTTATAGGACAAGGCAGAAAATAATACAACTTAGTGATACAGTAAAGACAATATACACTTCAAAATTACTTCAGGTTTTAAATTACCTTGGATATACCTGAGATCAAATCCCAAGTACTGCTGCTGAACACTTTTCATGTCTCCCTACCTTTTCTGCACTAAATACACATACTTAGCTGATCTGATAAAAAAGACACTTACAGGAAATATACCCGAAAAAGCTGTGGCCAGAAATGAAAACAAGAAACYACACAGATCTCCACACTACAGAATGGTCAAGAATTAAAAAAAATCCTAACAACTATCTGATAAAGAAATGGCTCCTGAAATGATTCACCTTGCCTTAAATATTATCAAATGCACATATACATTTGTACACAAATTTGTAAAATCCCTTTCAGGACTATAGGTCTTACTTGGTCCAGAGACCTTCAAATACACTGTCTCTGCATCCCCCCAGAATAACACTTAATCTCTGCTGTATTATGAAACCATGCAAATGCTTATTCCTAAGAAGGAATAAAATAGTAATTAGTCACTCATCTTTTTTCTGTTACTTCTTTCCTACCTTTTTAAGATATTCAACTGCCCTGTCCAGCAGTATCATATCTTGTCACCAGGGATGCCACACAGTTTACTTTAATGACAAGAAGAATGCGTGCTTTATATTTTCCTCATTACAATCTCTAGTCTACTCCAGATTCTCAACAAATTCACCACTTGCAGGAAGTTCCAGGTATATACTGCACATGCTTATTACATAGCACAGGGAAATAGCTCTCCACTTTCWAGAGCATAAGGCAGTCAATGGCCTGCAATCCCTGAAAAGACACTTAATACAGCTTGCTCAAACTCTCTCTTCCTTAGAGAAATTCAAATTCTTTTACTGTAAACAGTGGCCTACTCCTGACTGCTACTGCTATCAGTGTATATGTAATTATAAGTTAGTGCCACAGCATATTACGTTATCTTTTCTGGAGCTACTTTGGCACCATATGTGCCAAGCCTTCCATACCACAGCAACAGATACCTATATTCAAGCAGCATTCACCTGTCTCTGTTGTGTGAGCTGGTTTGTTTCTGCCAATCTCGTTTTATTACTAAGCAAACACCCATATCTAAAATATGTTTAAGAAAATGAGCAGCTGGGCTAAAAAAGTGCATTCATGGGGAAAATCATCAGTTCTTTGCCTGTTTGACTTCTTGGTCTGGTTCACTAGAGGACCCCACAAAGACCACAGCCAGAAAAGGTAAGCACAAAATGAAAGTTGGGCAGTAGAAAGGGGATAAAAATCTGCAGCAAACTGCACTGAGGTTAAGAAATACTATGGAAATTTTCATTACAACTGGATAATGTCATGAGTGATCTGTAACAGCCCTACTATAAGCAAGAGGTTAGACTGGATGACATTCTAAGAAACTTTCTAAACTTAATTCTTCAGTGAGAGTGAATGTAAAGAAACAAATCAACAAAACCACTCATGGTGACTAAATTAAAAATGCTATTTCACGACCCTTTTGCTACTGGAAGCTCATTATATCAGATCAGGTACCTATCAAAAATCCATTTAACATTGTGCTTGTGTTACTACAATGAGCATTTTTACCAGAACATCTAGGAAGATGAGCCTTGAAGAAGTCCTATTTTAGAATTCTTAACTGCAATCATTTTAGAAAAAGCATAAAATTCTAAYCCCTGTAGCTGAACTCTTTTCCCCTTAAAATACCTATCCTTTGTCCTGCAATTTTGTGGGCTTTTTTTGTCTGAATCATAATTAATCATGAAAGCTATAAGCAGAAACAGTCACTATATTCCATCAAGACTATGCTTTTCTCCTTAAAAATATAATAAATTTAATGTCAGAAAAGTTACCATTAMAAGTTTTCTAATAAAAATAAATGTCATACTTTACACACTTTATAACACAATGTAATTTTTTTTAATTCTTCCTTCCTCACTCAGCACTTCCAATGGAAGCTAAAGATTAAGACTATTGCTTGCCATGGCCTTAAGAAAGTAACATTCTATATACTTAAACTCTCAAATCTGGATCATCTGTTTAACTACACTGCCATGGGATTATCCTGACAACTTTGATTCAAGGAAGCTATTTACCTTACCATAGACAAACACACCAAATACGTTSTGCCCGTTTCAAAACACTTTATAAAACCCACTGCAATCACCAGAGTGCTTTTTAGTGTGTTCCTACTGACACAAAGTATGCATTCAGAATATATTAGTCAATTCCATTCATAAAATAAAATTTCTTTCAAGCCCTGAGTTGTATAATAKACACACTCTTAAAATCTGAAGTGTAATGGTACATTTCTTATCTCAATTTCTGTTTTGTTATTGAAAAATTTGAAAGAATTACACGCAGTCAACAATCTTATTACCAAAATATTTCCTGCTTGCAACACCATCCACAGTTTAACTCTGCAAACTTAGAAAACCATACTAGCAATTACAAGAAGACTGAAACAACAATTTCGCTAYTTGAATTTCTGTTTCTCACATGAAATAATTTTCTACTTGCAAATTCCATTTGCCAACCTGTCATGGCTTCTTCTCTGCACTGCCTGTCCTGAATAAGACTGCAAAGCAAAAGAATGTTGAGGAGAAAAAAAAATTATAAGGACTTTTTCTCAAACATCACTGAAGCTGGGGGAGAAGGAGAAGAGAGAGCATTTTCCCTGCAGAGTCAAGCTGATAAGTACCCATAATCACTCCAAAAATCTTTGTCACAATGTGACAAACCCTATGTTTCTACCCCACTGTGAGATTTTTTTTTCTCTTCTGACAGAACCACAGCAGGTAGTAATTGTGCTACTCAAATGTCAGCCTACACACAATATTGTTCACAAAGCTTAGTTACGAATATTAAAAAGTATGAAAAGGAGTAGATTGCCATATTACACATCTATACTTAGATGATTATGTTCTTCATAATCCTCAAATAATTTCAGAAACTGTACACAGAACTGAGGAATAAGAAGATGCTTCCAAGTCCTCTCCTAGTGACTACTACTGCTAAGGSACACTCTGTTCCTTGAGCAAAGCAGCTTCCTCTAGAACAATTGGAAAGCGCAAACAGACATTATCTTGAATTAGAACAGCTGACTTGATACAAGAAGAAAATCAACAACTGACCTTTCTCAAAAGCAATTTAATCCAGGACATTCCAGTAGCAAAAAACAACTTCACTAAAGGGTGGCGCAATGGAATGAAAGGACCTAAACACAGTATTGGAAAAAAAGGCAACAAAAGCAAGGAWGGGAGAAAGAAAAGGGAGCAGCACCAACATTATGCTCTCGGTAGGTTCTATTAAAGCAGATAACACAATTGTCTTTCAGACTCTTAGGACACAGCCTTATCATAAGGCAGAAAAGCAGACAGAGCTCAGCACCATGGCAACATTCACTTGCTTAATTACCAGCCCAGAAGGCTTCCAACAAGATCATTGGAAACATGTTTCACAAAAACAGGAGCTTTCACTTCTCCACAGCARTGCAAAAAAAAGATGAAGCCAACAACAATAGGACGGACATACAAAGAAAGGCAACGCTTTCATTCAGCATCAAGGAGTTTGTACAAATGTACATTGGTTTTGTGTAAACAAATTCTCATGGTAAAATCATCAACAGTAAAGAAGTTAATTAACATACCTTTCAGTCGATGACTTAAAATCTGTTCCAGAATGGCTGCAAAATTATTAAATTCAGGGGAAGTATCATCAATAGTTTCAAAACAGGAACGGTCAATCAGAGTCTTCACTGAAAACCTAGAGCAAAAGTACGGGACAATCATAAATTATATGGATAATTAGTGGTCCTCTATAGCAGGGCAGTAGCTTGTATRAACCAAAAGAGAAAGGAACCAGAAACCACTTCGATGATTTCAAATTCAGTCAGAGCATCAGAAATACACAAAACATTCAGATATAGTCTAGAATTACAATCATCATTGTTGGTATTAGGCATAAAGCCTTGAAAAAGGAAAGAAAACAAAATCACCACCCTTTCCACATAGAAATGAGCTAATTATTTTTCTTGTCTCTAAACTGTTTTAATGAAATTGTACAAAAACAAACACTCAAATGTATCCAACATCAGTTTCTCTTTGTAATCCTAAACAATAATTTTTTGCTTGACATTTTGCCAGTGCTCTTTTTATTCYCAAAATCCATTTCCAAGAATCTCAAGTATAAACTTCATCCTATTATGAGAAGACTCTAATTTCATCCTAATGCAAAACTAATCCAGACATATTATAAGACAATGAATTTTTATGCATTGTTAACTCTGCATTCACTTAGGCTGATTTCCCTGTGAATGGGGGTAATTCCTATTCAGCACTATATTACTTCATTATTATGCTAGAAAAGCTTTCAATTTAAATGCTCTAATGTTTAAAATTGGAAAGGCTGAATCAAGTCACTGTAAAAAGCAGACAAGATGTTAACTAGTCAAGTGACCAGTTTGCTGTGTTTAGTCACACCCACATTTATACAAATTTATTCTTATTCAGAGGATAGTTTAAACCTCAACAAACATGACAAAAATATTTTCTTTTGCCTTCATCTGCAACTTGTTCTTCAGTTTTCAGTTTCAAGACACATTCTGTAAGCTCTCAAATTTAAAAGTATTACATTTGAAGCATTTACTATTTTTTTTTGCAACAATCTTATTTGTATTAACAGAGCCATACTGCAGCCTGAGGAGACAATTTTTACAACAACCAAAACTCAACAATCTCAGCAACTTAGCATGTTGTCCCTCTGCCTGCTCATCCCAGATCCTGTACCTGAGCATACTTGACTTTCTCAGTTTTGCCAGTTCTACTTTCTATGGGGCTCATATGAAGTGTTCAGATTTTCAGTACTGGAAAGAGGGGTGAAGTGACTCAAACATGGATACATTCATAAMAAATATCCTTCACAGCATCTCAACACAAGCAGTTCTATGACACAGCTGCAGAAGCAACACAGCATATAGGCACAGGCAGGARTGAAACTCCTTGCACCCGTACTATTTTCAAATACTCTGTAGTATAGAAGTGACTGCCTCCTTATTGGAGTCAGCATAGGCTTCTGATGCACAAAACTAATATGCTTAAACTGAATTGACACATTGCTCAAGAGTTTCCACTCAATTATGTTTTACTCAGTAAACCTCTGAATAAAGACTGCCTATTTTACCTTTCCTGCAGGCTTCTATTGTTGAAGTGTTTTTGGCAGGACAGGAATTAGGAGTGARTTAGGGTGGGGGAGGAAGCTTCTCCTGCAGTGCCAAGTTATGACTCAGTTTTGAACTCCTCCACATTTTTAACCAATTTTGAGTAAGTGAGAGACATGCATGCCCACCARTTAAATACTATTGACTCCTCTAATGGAAGAACTTATTGCTTCTTCAAAGCTATACCAGAGCAATGAAATTATTGACTTTAAAAGTCTTCATCTTGCAAAATAAATGCCTATAACAATGCCATGACTAAACCAATATTAATTGTAAGAAGACGACTCCTCCCACACCATGCAGGTCTGAAAAAGAGAAGGTGCAGCACATCATTCACTCACAGATAAATACAAAAGATAAGACAGTGAGTTAGCACTGTGATGTACTGCCCTGTGTACAGGAATATCATCTTAAAACTCAGAGATGTGATCATCCATAAACTGCAAAACAAAGTAGAGTACAATAAATAGCTATATCTATTTTTCCTGTATTCAATGTCATACTTAAAAGTTCACTGATTAATATTGCATGGGATACCTMTTCAGAAATAGATATATTCAAGAAGAAACATTTAAGAGCAATTTCACATACAGTTCTAAAAAYCAGAGATAAGCAATTTATGTTATTTTTTTTTTTTACTTTTAAAGCATTCCACAATTCAACTGAAGGAAAAAAATCTAGTTTTTTTTTTTAAAAAAAAAAAAATTATATACCTATGGTCTGATTACAAAAGACAGTCTAAGAGCTCATCATCAATAATGGTATTCTTTTAAAGTGCTCATATTACTGCCACCACAYATTCCATAGAAATGTTAATTTTCATCTCTCCACTCTACCCTTTTACAAAAAAACTAAACCTTCATAGTTAAGTTTGKTTAAATTGGCTTTTAGAAGAACTTACATGGAGTGCAAGTATGTACAACTTACTTCCATAGACCAGAAAGATAACAGTGCTACCCAGCAAAATTTGATTCACTACAAATATATTTTTGAGATTAAAATAAAAACCKCTTAGGCAAATACTTGTGTGTTGTCTTTTTTTTTTCCTCCAAATACTACAAAGAGGGAAACATATATTTAACATATATTTAAGTGCAAGTTAAAAGTCATAAGCAGTCATTTTGATGTTAGCTATTCACACTTTACCATGTTTACCATGCAGATTGGAGAAAGGATTTAAGGTAGATAGAAGTTATGCCTTTGAAAAATGGTTATGCTGAAAGCATTAAGTAAGTAATTCTCCGCAGTCATGAATGAAGCCTCATGTGCTGGTACCAGTGTATGGCCCCCCAGACCAGAAAGTCCATGCTCTTGCACAGTTATGTGGAGCCATATGGGGACTGAAAGTCAAGAAACACAAAGTCAGGTCTAAAGTATACAAGAGTTATGAAGAAAAAATGTCCCATAAGGCAGAGCTGGAGCTGCTTCCTTGGTTCCTTTTATTGCTCCCAACTTCACAGAATCTCTAAGGTTGGAAAAAACCTTTAAGATCAAGGAGTCCAACTGTTAACCAACCAATAACCCAATGGTGCCAAGTCCACTGTTAAACCATGCCCCARCTGCCACATCCACACTTTTTTGGAATGCCTCCATGGATGGTGATTTCACCACTTCCCYRGGCATTCTGTTCACAATGCSTGACCACCCTTTCCACACAGACATTTCTCTGAATATCCAAYCTAAACCTCCCTGCTACACTTGAGGCTTTTTCCTCTCATCCTGTCACTTGTTACTTGGGAAAAAGGCCCGAGCCTTTCCACTTCACTCCATCTTTTCTCCACCGGACTGCCACAGCAGCCCCGCACTCCAGAGCAACAGCAACAACCTACCTACACAAGAGAGGTTAACTTTTTGGTGGACTAAACAGATGATAAATAAAGCTCCAGTTGTTACAATACCTGTTGCCACATGACTCTTTAAAAAAGAAGTCTTTTATCCAATCATTTCCCATTGTGTAACAACTTTTATTACCTGACTCTTGCTGGGTTTGGTTTTTCAAATAAAATAACTGCTATCGGAAAATTCCAGTAGCAGTATTTTCAGAYGACCTGCATAAACTCCAATGTTTTTGGATTCTTATACATTCTTCTCTGTCATAAATCTACTCTTGCTTGAGCCAAAAAGAAGACGTAGAAAGCTTCTTCAACCTTAACAAGACCTGAATTGTGTAAGATGGAGACATTCTTGAATAAGAGAGACTTAAGCTTTTTGGGGTAGGTTCTTCCACTGCTTTGCAAGATGCACAAGAAGTTCTTCCAAGTTTCTTGAATAACTCCAAACCAAACTTTTGTGGWCACATCCCACATCTATGGGCTTATTTCTAAAATAGCAACAAGCCTCTCACAGAAAGCAAAAAAGGAGTAAACTAGATTGCTGTATGAATCTGTCTCTTTTCATTGTAAGATTCTGCACCTTCTTTTAAGTTTTCAAATGAATGAAAGGATCTTGTCAAGTTTATTAAGCTTGCAATTTAAAAAAAAAGTCATTAAAATGCTATTTTAAAGAATACAAACTATTACTATAGAATGATCTCTAAGATTACAAGTAATATCCCTTATGCTAAACATGGTTTGGACATTAAACCAGACAGTTCAGCTAAGGGTCACTAACTGCAACAGGTCCTAGCAAAATCAYTGTTTTAAAAAGGTATTTCCTAACAGTTGTTCAATTCCACATCAACATTCTGCATTTTAGATAGGAACATCACTTCCAAGGCCTATCTCAGCTGTTCTGTATCGATGCGGATCTTTGATCTATGAACCTTATCGAAGACTAGATTAAAACGAGCTGAACAATCTATAACTAGTACAAAATTTCAGTGCCACTTACTGGAAAAYGAAAGGCATCAAAAGGGAAAACAGGTAGGGAGAGAGACAAAGCTTAGAACATGTATTATCTACTCAAACAAAAAAAAGGTCTTGAGAGTTACTCCAATTTAAATCATGGCTGAGCAGTTACAAAAACAAAAGCACATATTTTCGAGTGCACTTGGTTCATGGAACTTGGGTATCTATGTCACTTTCCATGGTTACAGTGACACTCAACGATTCAGTGGAAACAAACTATAAATATAAGAAACTATCCACACCTGCAGGAGGAATTACATATCATCATTGTAAGTAAAGAKGAAAACTCTAAATTGATTTGAGCTATTTTTTACCAGAAACATGTCATATCATCATAGGATTTTGATTGGCAAGGACTACTGTCTTACTCTTTTCAATACAAACTTGGCTATTCCTAGCAAGTAACACTTTCCCATAACAGAAAATGTGTAATAACTACAGTAAAACACAGAAATATTTTAAACATTTACTCTTGCACTGGCAGAATAAAAATAAAAATAAATGTACRCACATCATAATAGTGCAAATCCTTTTTCCTCAACAATCTTTCCAAATTTTAATCTGTATTGCAAATACAGAACTTCAGGTTTTGTGCAGATAGAGCAAAATTAAATTGTTTTACAGAAAAYAATAAAAATACACCAATCTCAAGTAGTTTCTGCAGTAGCTCTTTTTTATGTGTTTAACTGAATTCCCTCAAATTTCTAAGTATTTTTAAATAMATTACATCATCATTTCAATTGCAGGACAAAGATACCAAATAAACCTAAAAACAATGTAACAGCACWGAGTACAGAAAAGTTCCTCTCAAGTGGAAGGCAGAAAAGGTAACAAGTTCTGTAGAATACAATATATTCTTTCTAAAAGAACTGTTTATATCCCGTACAATTGTGTCATTACTTGATAAAACCATTGTTTTCCTGAGCACACAGTCTGGCATCACTGTAACAACAGTGAAACTGAAAACTTCTTTTATTTGATCTGCTTTGGCAGGTTTGATAAAAAACTTCTTTGAATTTTTTTTTGTGGCATATCTTTTTCACWGGTAGGAGCAGAGATAAGCATTCAAATCTGGGAAAAGACAGAATAGTACAGATACTATTTGAATGCACATACTATGACTTGAAGGAATATTGAAACAAATTCCTTTAGTGAGATGAATGATACAGGCACACTTTGAAAAACCTTCTCACAATATGCAAGAAAAAAAAAAAAAAAAGAGGGAGGAAAAATATGAGGTGCTACGGGGTTTTAAAAATACTGCTGCAGTATTAAGTGATGATGGTACAAAATTATCTAATAGTTGTCCTGGCACTTAATTAAGATTTATGAGAACTGAAAATTATACCATAACCTTCATGAATCTTTCCCAGATAACAATCAAGTCACAAAAATAACTTCAAAATTAAGCAATTGAAACAAACTACCGAATATGCTACCAGCATATCCACGTATTTAAAAGTTTGCCATGACGTTACAGGTCAGTGCTGCACACCTGGAAATGCTGCATGAATTCCACAGTGACAGCAGTGGAAACGCTTTAACGGAACGTCATAAGGAAGTGTTATTAAGCTTGCATAAGCTCAGCGCCAAKATGCTAAAATAAATAAATTGAATTTGAATACAGTAGCTCCAGCCTGTACTGCAGATGTCCTGCTCTAGATTTCGTAGATATAAATATCCCGGAGCGCAGCCTCCTCGGGATGCTCCTGCGGCACCGGCGCGCTCGCAGGAGCACAGGTCAGCCGCTTCCACGGCGGCTCGAATCCCTTCCCGTGGGATCATCCCATCAACTTTACACCTCATCRCATTAACTCTGACCCTCACCCGCGGCCGGACCGCGCCAATTGCACAGCTACACAGCTGCGCCCGCACGAGTCCAGCGCTGCCGAGGGCTCATCCTGCTCCCGCACCACCTCTCGCCCGCGAAAGCAAGCATGGTGCCGAAAACAAACCTCTCAGTCCCCCGCATCAAAAAAGGCCATTTCGGCGCCCCGAAGCAGCGGCACTGCCCGGTGAGCCCCTGCCCTTCGMCCACCTCCCGGACACGCTCCCGCGAACGCTCCCGCAGGAGCTGAGTCAGGATGGATGGAGGAGGCTGCCTTACCTCCGCGGGGGCCAGCACCTCCGGCCTCCCTTCYCCGGACAGGGCTGCGGCCGGGCCGCCGCCCGCGCTCCTGCCCCCGGCCCACCTGTGCGGAGCGGGGCCGGGACGGGCCCCCCGGCTGCGGCGGGAGCGCGGGGGACGGTCCCCTCGGGCGGGGCAGGGTCCCGGCCCGGGGCTCACCTGCACACCGTGATCAAGTTGCGCCTCTCCACCGCAGCGTTGCGGGACGGGACGCTCTTCCTGCGGGCGGAGACGTTGAGACCCCCTAAGCCGAGGGACGCCATCTCCGCCGGGAAGGGCAGGTGGAGTCGCCGGGGCTGGCGCGGAGCCTTTGTTCCCGGCCTCCCGCTCTCCACGATGCTGGCACGCGGAGGAGGAGGAAGAGGATGAGGAGGCTCCCGTATTTCCCCCGCTCCGCCTCCCGCTGCCCGGTCCCCGAGCGCCCGAAGCAGCAGCGGGTCGGGCGGGGATGCGCGGGGTCCCCGCGGCGGGGGCGGCTCGGCCCCCCCCGCTCCCGGCAGCCGGGCGGCCACAGCGCCGCAGAGCGCCGGCGCCGGCAGCCAATCAGCGCGCGGGAGGGGCGCGGCGCAGGCGCCGCCTGGCGGCGCTCCCGAGGGGCACGAGGCGCTCGTGAGGGGCGCGCGCCGGCGGCGGGAGCGGGTGAGGGCGGCCGAGCCTGAGGTGATCGGTCAGAGCCCACAGTGAGCCCTGGGGCCCTCCAATCGCATGTAAAATTGTCGTCTTCTAATTATGGTTATCATAATTATTTGCCTTCTTAGCGAGTTGGCGTCTAGAATGTGAGAACTTGCCTGGTTGTAGCCCTTCGAGTTTGAAATGCCGTTAATTAGAATCATAGAATCACAGAATCTTTAAGATTGGAAAAGGCCTCCGAGATCATCGAGTGCAGCCTTTGTCTGAACACCACCATGTGAACTGGATGTCACTAAGTGCCACATCCAGTCACTTCTTGAACTCCTCCAGGAGYTGACACCATCCCTTCCCCGGTCAGTCTGTTAAGGGATGTGTAAGCTTTCGAGGCCATACTTGTGGGAATATAGGCATGGAGTGGGAATACACTTTTCCACSAAAGTACAACTGTCCCAGCTCTTAACCAAGGCATGCTTGGAAGAGCTCTGGGTATAGGGCTTTGCCTCAGCATAAAGACATGGGATTGCATGAAGCTCAAGTCACTGGAAGACAGGAAAATACAACATTTCAGAAGAAAACCTAGCGGTAAACTAATTGAGGTTTGTGGCTGTGAAGGAGTAGATTTGGCTGGATGGCTGGGGAGATGTGCAGCTGTGTAGATTAATTTGACTGGATTTCTTTATGACAGGAAGTTCTCTTTCAGCCTAAGAAAATCACTTTATTTGTTTGCCATGAGAATGAATGGTGAAATAAATTTTGTCACAACTCTTCATTCTACTGCATTATGCATATAATATTCCTAAATGTGTCTATCTCTTCCTATTAATGAAATATAAAAACTTCTGCTTACTGACATACAAATCCCTACTGGACTATGGTTTCTTTGGAGAATATCACCTGGAGATATGAAGCTGTCTTTGACAGTTCCAAATAAGTCAAATAAGAACTATGTCCAGCACAATTGTGTTACATAGAGTGGAATTTTGTTGACATAGGGACTTTGAAAAGTAGATTATCRTATAGATGATGATTTTATCAAATGTAGTTGAACATAATTCTTTTTTTATCTGAAGATATTTCATAAATTGTTGCCACTTACCAAAACTTCGAAGATCATCATATATTACTTAATTTGCTGTGTTCTCACCTCACTCAACATGTAACTAAATAAATCTGACCTAATCTATATTTTCATTGAACTTGCTATCAAATGGTAAGCAAACAGTTCTACCTTCTCTAAAGTAAAGCTTCTTCTTTGCTTGGGTGGATTTYTTCCCAAGCATACTACCATTCAAATTCACTGTAAAGTAGTTCATAATTCTGTTTCCTGCCTCTCTTCATCCCTGCTCCAGAAACATCATAAAGAAGTGGGGGCAYAGGTAAACCTGAAGGAGAATATCCTTTCTACATTGGAATCAAGAATAACACCTTTTTTATTATTAAATGACTTAATTAGTGCAAGATTGAAACAAGCTATTATTCTTTACTTTTTTTCTTTCAGACAATCAAGGTAAAATGTTGCATGTGTTACTTGTTGCCTCTCAGAAATTAAGAGCCTRTGTTCAGGTTTCTTTCTGCTTCTCATAGGCATTTCAAGGCCCATTGTGTCTGTAGCTTCTGTTAAGAGATTTGTGCAGATTGAATAAACTTTTGATTGAGTTCAAGCTAAGACTGAAGTAGATATAATTTCTACAGATGAGCAATTTCAGCTGCAAGATCTGTTGTTCTTGAGCTGATGATAAATGTACTGGGTAATTATTAATACTTCACCAAAAAAAAAAACCAGAGGAAAAAAACCCATCAAACAACAGGAGACCTTTTCTACATATATCAAAAGAAAAAGTATTTTATCTGTTCTTCTCCTCTACCTTTTYCCCACAAACTGCAACCTTTTATATTTGGAAGAGATTTATATTAAATCATGCTTATCTGCTGGACCAAACTTTAGATTTCAATATSAATAGGTTTAGTCCTCAAGTAAATGGATTTTCTTTAAAATTGTTGTTTCTTTCAAATATAATTTATCTTCCACTACTGTCTTATCAAAGCAAAAAATGTAAAAAGGTTTGAGAAGACTTCAAAAGAATAAAAAATAGTCAAAATTTGAATRTCATCAACTGCCTTGGAATGCTCAATAAGTTTATCAGCAAGTTTACCATAGTAACACTTGAACTTTTAATGCCTCTCTAAGATAYAGACTAAGGGGAAATCTACTGCCTTYAACTAGCTAATGGGAGGATAGAGCRAGAGGCTTTTCTTAGGAGTGCAGAGCAAACAGACAAGAGGCAATTGTCATAAGCTGCAACAAGGGATAGATATTGGGAAAAATTCTTGATGCAAAGATATTTAAGCACTGGGGATGCACAAGAAGCTGTGAGGGACTACATCAGAACAACTGATCCCATCTGATAAAACAATTACTCCATACCATATGGCATTGTGTTCAGTGGTAAAAACTCAGGGAGAGAAAGAAGCACGGACATTTGAATTATAGCATTTGTCTTCCCAAGCAATTCCAATTCCCTGGAAGTGGCTAAAGATCTGCCTGTTGATGGGAAGTAGTGAATGTATTCCTTAATTTGCTTGGCTTGCATAGTAGCTTGCATATGCTACTTTGCATCACTTATTTATCTCTCTTTAACTCAGCCCACAGTTTTTCCTGCTTTTGCCATTACAATTCTCTCTCCCATCCCACTGGGCAGAAGTGAGTRAGTGGCTGTGTGGGCCTTAGCTGCYGGCCAGGATTAATTCACAAGTTGGCAGTGTACTGTCATGTATAGTAGGAGGGAATGAAGTTGATATCAAGCTATCAAATAAGACTCCCTCAGTTTGGAACAAGACACAGATTGGTGTGAAATGGAATGTATTTTACTGTTGTACTTTCAGATTAATTTTGAGTGTACTGATAATATGGAACACACCTCGTGGATTCCAGTCAGCTGCCTAGTTTT
>NW_026623246.1:162811-329958 GCF_030028575.1 Malurus melanocephalus
TATCTATGAATGTTTGATTTACCGGTGTCTTTGTACTGAAACACAATAGGTATCATTTGAAGTTCTAGTTGTACTTTTGCAAATTATTCTTTCCTACGTGAATTCTCAGAATGGGTATATTTTTCAGATTATTTGTAGATCATGCACTTTGGCATTTTTGATAGTCCTCATGTCTTAGAAAATCTGTACAGGAGCCTTTGAAAGAAAGGTTTGAGGGCATTTAAAAGATGGTATTATACCCACCTTTTTTTTGTATTCTGCTGATACTTAATTCTRTGGAAGAAGTGAAAGCAGTTAAGAAAGCAGAATACCATATGCCTTTTTAAAGCATACTTGGGTGACAGTTGTGAACAGAAGGAGAATAAGAACAAGACCTGAATTTTGCAAAATTATGTCATCATAGTAGAGTTGGCCAAGAAAAAGTAGATACTGAAATAGGAARCATGTTTGTGATTTAGGATTGTGAGGATGTAAATTTCAATCTATGGGTTTTAAAACTTGTAGCAAGTTGGTTTAAGTTTGCTAGTCTGAAATTAGTAGGGAAGCAGTATTTGAAGGCATCATGACTTAAATACTGTCGGACAGCTTTTGAAAGTTATGCTTGTGAGATTACTTGCAAGATATGAGATTACTGCTTTATGCCATGGCACATAAAAATTTGATCTCTGTTCATTTCTCTTGATTATTCTTTTTGCATATTCTAAGGTTATGTTATTAAAAGTTATTACACTTTTCCTTGTGACTTAAAATATTTACATTGCCACTTGGTGGCCTCATTTGATCAGTAATAGAAGATAAAAATGTAAGATAAGATCCTCTTTCTTCACAGATGTGCAATTCAGGTCTTGACAAGCTTTTTCTGCACATCCATGAGCAACATATCCCTTTTTGCAATGAATATGTGGATGCTGCAGTGATGGCTGTGCTAGTTCTCAAGGGCCTGAATCACTGGCCCTTGACCACTGATGCTGGGGTGGTCAGATTTAAGAGCTCTTTAGGAAAGGTAGAACTGAAGTGGATTATTTTTCTCCCCATTCTTCCTCTCTCATCCTTGATGATTCAATGTTCCACACCCCTTCCCAATCAAAACAAGCAGAGAATCTTGTCTGCTACCAGTAATTTAACTTCTCTTTCTTTTAGGATTAGATTTTTTTCTGATTTTCCCAGGTTTCTTTCATTCTTATTCTGCATCCTTAGGTCTTTTTCAGATTTTATTACTTGAAAATATTTTTCTGTATCACTTTTGTGAAACTATACCCCAAGTCTCTGACCCTCTGTGGTTCGATATTATTCATATGATTATTTATGTTATTAGTTAGTTGTTGCTCGGTTCGCTGGTTTAATGTGCTTTTGTCTGGGTTCAAATCAAGCAAATACTGATTATATCATGCTTAGTATACTTTTACTCATAGAAACCTTCTGCCTTGGTAAGCTTCTTGTCAATTCCCTGTGCCTTGCAAGCTCAGGCTGGATGAGTGAGGGTGAGGTGGATTGAGAACTTGCTGAGTGGCAGATATCAGAGGGTTTTGAGCAGTGGCACAGACAGTTGGGCTGTCACTAGTGGTGTCTCCCAAGATCCAACACTGGGCYCAGAATTGTTTAATTTGTTCATCAGTTACTTGTATGAAGGGKCAGATGCCTCCTCAGCAAGTTCACTGAGGATACAAAGCCAGAAGGAGTGGGCGATACYCCAGAGGGCTGTGCAGCCCTTCAGAAGGACCTYGGACTGGCTGRTGGGATTGGCAGAGCAGAACCTTCTGAAATTCAACAAAGACAAATGAAGGGTCCTGCACCTGGGGMAGAATAATCCCACACAGCAGTACAAGCCAGGAAATGACCTGCTGGGCAGCAGCTCTGAGCAGATSAACCTGGGGGTCCTGGTGGACAAGCTGCCCATGAGCCAGCACTGTGCCCTTGTGCCCTCGCAGGCCAATGGTATCCTGTGGTGYGTTAGGAGAGCATTGCCAGCCGGTCAGGGGAGGTGATCCTGCCCCTCTACTCAGCCCTGCTGAGGCACATCTGGGCTGCTGTGTCCAGTTCTGGGCTCATCAGCAAWAGRGAGAAATGGAGYTCCTGSAGKGGATCCAGCAGAGGCTRCAAAGATGATTGGGGGACMRGAGCATCTCTTAAAAGGAAAGGCTGAGGGAGCTGGGCCTGTTCAGCCTCGAGAAGAGACAACTGAGAAGGGACTTCACCAGTGTCTGTCAGTGTCCAAAGGGAGGGTGCCAAGAGGATGGACCAGGCTCTGCTCWGTGGTGCCAAGCAATAGGGCAAGAGSCAACAGGCAGAAACTGAGGCACAGGAAGTTCCACCTGAATATGAAGAAGAACTTCTTTACTSTAAGRGTGAGCATTGGAACAGGTTTCCCARAACATTGGAAYAGGTTTCTCCCAGGTTGTGGAGACTCCTTCCCTGAGAAGGAAACCACCTATTCAGAAGCCATGTGGATGCAATATAGAGTAATGGGCTCTAGGAGACCCTGTTTGAGCAGAGAAGTGGGGCCAAACAACTTCSAGTGGTCTCTTCCATCCCAAACCATTCTAWGATTCTGTAATTCTRAGATTCTGTGATTCTGAGATTCTGAACCCAGTCTCACACTCTGCTGGCTCAAGGCTACTGCCTCAGAGCAAGAAAGCTGAATGTCACTCTGCTCCAGTCTTGTCTCATGGTTTTCTTGCAAAATCCATGTAGGTCTTTTGCAGTTGTATAGCTCCAGATAGCCTCAGGTCTTCTGTCACACTATACAAGACATACTGCAAATTGTAACAAAAAGACATTTAGTTAATACACAGGTAATGATTTATGGCTAAAATAACATGATTCTTGTAACAATGCTCAACTGTCCTCTAAAAATACCATAGTAGATTCAAGGTTTCTTCTTTCTTGATCTTTGTGGTCATTGATTCTCTAAAATAATGTCTTTACACTGCTTGGTGCCTATTCATGATTTTTGTTTTTAGCTATTTGCTCAGTTCTGTGATTTTTTAATGTTTTTGTTATAAAGATTCCAGTTAGCCCCTGGTTGCTCTTGTTCTGGATATTTTATTTCTGCTGGTATAAGCAAACATTGCAAATGTTTACCTAAAATGATACAAATCAGAAACATTGCTTACCTATTTCTCTACACAGAGCACAGTCTTCTGACAATTTCTACTGAAATAAATGCACAGAAACAATTACATGTATCTGTATGTGCTGTCATTGATCCTAGAACCATTAWCTATTATTTTGGATCCACTAGCTACTGCTGTTGTAGGAACAGTACTCCATTTCCATTGTGGGGCCTTCTTTAGTCTGCATTCCTGTGGGACAGGACTCAGTAACTATAACCCCATTACTTACCATGCTTTTCTGAATCTGTTAATACCCATCAGTAATGCCCCTTACCTTTTGTGCAGTGACTGGCATGTCTCCTCAGGCAACAGCAGTGCAAGTTCTGCATGTGCTGTTTAACWATCATCTATGCTTCTTCTTGGCCTTAATTTCTCCTAAAATTACAGCTGTGTTCCATTTCAAYAGTTGAAACTTTGGCCATCCTACATTCTGATTCCCCCATACTTTGTGTGTTGGTGATTACTGCTTGAAGAATCTACTGTTATTGGTAGTTTAACAGTGCCAATAGCACTTTCTACTTCCACTGATTTCTTTGTCTGAAACTATCATTTTTGCTACTTCTATCCACATTTTTGTTGCCATGTGACATTGTTAAATCTCAAGTAAATACCATTCAAATATTTATTTACATGTGTTTTTATTTAATAGGGTTTRAATGTTGCATATAATATGCTCCAGTTTTGATAACTCATGAGTCAAATTTCTACATTAATGTTAAAAATTCCAGTCACAACTTCTACTCCCTCTAAAATGGTTTCCATGAACACTCTTGGTTTGTTGTACTCAGTAACATGAAATCCATTTCTGGGTCAGTGTTGCAATGAGYCTTTAATAAAAGCAGTATGTCTGTTCTGCCTTAGAAAATTTAGAGTAAATGCTTTGTTCACAGAAACATGCACTCTATTAATTTGTTGCTACTCTGTAGTGCTTGTGTACCCAAAATTTTGAATTGTCTCTCAACTGGAATCTTTGGTTAAAAAGTTAACCACACAAAGAGCAAAACTCTGTGAAGTAAACATTTGACCTCTTTACTTTTTTTTTTAAAAAAAATTTGGTTTCTACTTCACTTCTGGCTTTCACACTTTGTTTAACAATCTCTGGTATTTTCCACTCATATTTCAATTGTTGAGGTTGTCCAGGTTCCATCACAATTGTTCTGCATTACTTTAATATTTAACCAATAAAGTAGAGATAAAATATGCAAGCTAAATTTCTATGCTGCTTTAAGCCCMCATAATACATTTCCTTAAAATTGGAGACATATGCTAAAATCACAAGTTTGTTTTGGCATCATTGAACATAGATGTTGTTTAGCACTCATATTTGTTTCCCACAATTTTAAAGTAGTGGGGGCATGTGTTTGATGCTTTCATTATCTTTGGTACTGAAGTGTTTTCTATTGTCACCACAGGTAAGGTCTATTATCAACAAAGTGCAGAGTGCTTGCTACTTCCCTTATTRTGCAAGCAAATACTCACAATTTTGAATCCAACATAATTAATAATAAAAGTAAAAACAGGCAAACTTCACTCAGACAAAACCTAATAATTAATTTATGCTGCTTCTTTTAAAAGCTATTCTGCTGGCAAGAATTCTGGTGAGACTTCCCTTATGTACTCTTAAATTTTAATAACGACATTTATAACGTTCTTGCTTTTGTTAGCTTATTTACCTTGCCAAAATTAGAACCAAAACTGAAACTACTTAGGCTATTTTCYATTTGTGAGTCTTTCTTGATATACATAAGATCCCACTTTGTTTATAATGGGAGCTAATTCATCCCATTTACAATTTAGACTGTAAACTTGTGTGGAAAATATGCAACATTGCTTCTCATCCTCCTTGCCATTCTGCAAAGTAGTGGTTCATTCTTGTTTGTTTGTTCGTGCATTGAGCATTCCTTCCCAACCAAGTTGCTATAGCAACATTAATCTCTTTCCATGTGTTTAGATAGGGTCAGTAGCCATTCTTCAGTTAAAGTATCAGGCAGACTTTTTTTCTCCCAGGCATAGCTCTAAATCACATGAACTTGTGAGAAGCTGTGGCTCACAGGTCATCACAATGCCAAGACAATGTGATATCACAAACCTTTCTGTAATCTTTCACCTTTTGGCTTAGTGTTATTTTTATAGTCCCATTGGGCCATCCAATTTACCTTGAATTGCAAGTTCACCGTGACCTGGAGCCTTTCTTTTCTTCACAGGCTTTCACCTAATTCCTTGATGATTTGCCCTGGAATATATGTTCTTTKTGTCAAATAAATGTATTGGTTTAAAGTGTATCTGAAAAATACAATGATAAAAACCTGCATGGTGGTACACTTGCCTGCAGCTTTCTTTACTGAACTACCTCAACCCACTTTGTCAGTGGGTCTAGAATTAGGAAATCATATTTGCTTCCACTTTGGTATGTAGGATTAAGGTGAGACTGCACCAATTCTGGTGCAGTCTGTATGCTAGCCTGTTGTCCTGGGTTTGGCTGGGATAGAGTCCATTTTTATCTGATGTGTCGCACTGRTGTTTTGGTTGTTGCTAGGTAGTGTTTCCCCTAACTCAAGGACTTCTTAGTGTCTCATGCTCTGCAAGTGAAGAGCTGCACAAGAAGCTGGGGGCAGGGGGAGCACAGTCAGCGCAGCTGACCCGATCTGGTCAAAGGACTATTTCATACCACACAATGTCATATAAAGTGGGGGAGTTGGCTGGGAGGAGCCAATCGCAGCTCAGGGACGGGCTGAGTATCGGTCAGTAAGAGCAATTGGACTGTGCATCACTTGTTTCTGCTGGGTTTTATCTCCCTCTCTCTATTTCACTATTATTGCTGCTGCTGCTGCGGCTACTGCTACTACTACTACTACTACTACTACTATTATTGTAGTTATATTTTATTTTGCTTCAGTTATTAAGCTCTTCCTACAGTAACCCACCAGTTTTTACTTTTTTTCCAGTGTTCCTCCCCATCTCACTGGGTGGAGAGTGTGTGAGTGAGTGGCTTTGTGGTACTTAGTTCCCATCTGGAATTAAACCATGGCACCAATGGTTGATGAATCCTCTAATGTTTTAATCTTRTTTTTCTCCTAGTGGGGGTATTCACCACAGCACAAGCTAAGCAATTATCCCATCTGTCTTCGTRTTTGGCCAACTAGTTACCTTCTAAAACTCCCTTTTGGATTCAAGCACCTCCTACACGATCTTGCTCATTCACCTAGTGAAACAAATCTACTTAAAGTGTACATAGTGCTCGTTATCTACAAGTGTTTTTTACCTGGACAAACTACACTCTCTATGCTTCACCTGCCTACCAGCTTCTATAGTAATTACCCCTCAGTCTTCTCATTTCCATATTGTAAAGTTGCTCTMTCTTTTTATAACTTGCTTTGTATGACTTTCTTTGGTTTGTTTACAGGCTGGGTGTTTCTTCAAATGTCAAGTCTACTTGGACCACCACAACCTTGGCAAGGGTATGTGTTTGACCATTCCAATGTTGCTGCCTTTGTGTGTTTCCTTTTGGTAGGCTTTTACATGATCTGCATGTTTTTTCTTTCTGTTTTTTTTTTTTAACCGATGTAGAAGATTTCCTTTCCATGTTTGAGAGGCTGCCAGATTTCCATTCTGTGTTTGTGGGTAATTTTTGTTCTGCTTTGGTAGCCAAATAGTTAAAACTTGATATATCCGGTCTGAAACTAAGTATGAAGCTAGGTCATTTCCTTTGAGTTCCTCCTTTAACATCATTAGCACAGCTTGTAGTTCTGTTGCTTCGACAGAGCAGACAGCTCTTTGGATTTTCCCAGCATATCTAATAGAGGCTTTTCCATCGTTTTAATTAAAACCTGCAGCCATTTGTGAACCACGCTGAATAACCTGTGGCACGAAGTCAGTAACGGAGCTTTTATCTGGTGAGAGACTCATCAAGAGGTAAAGTGCACTTATGTTCTGTTCCAGTGGTTTGAAGCCCTATAGAGCTAGTGATAAAATCTTGTCATATTCTACAGAAAGCTCTTATTTTATAAAAGCAAAATCCAGCTAGCCTAGGGTTTGATACATAGCCAGTCTGTATTTTTCCAGTGATTTTGTAGTTTAGTGGGGTATGTGTCATATGTACTTTTGTGGAGCCTGTGTGATATGTACTACTGTAAAACTGCCTCTAGTGATGTATACCCAAAGTTGATTGYCTATACTAATGCTAAACCTGTTTTTAATACAGAATAGCATTTTTTTCCCTCAAGAATCTTAAGAATCAGGAAAGCAAAAGCATTCTTAAGAATCTCAAAGCAAAAGCATTTTATTTCTGTGTTCTTTAAACAGCACCRTGTAGATAGTAGTTGCCAGCTGACATGAAACAACTTGCAATAAAGAGCATGTAAAGACCAGCTTTTGAAGTAGTACAGTTTTACTTCTTTTTTTTTTCCTTCCTGCTCTTGTGTTTGAGATTTCTTCACTAATTTRATTAGTGGTTTACTCGTTTCTGCAAATATAATTCTCACAAAAATGTAAGCAACTCCAGAAGTAAATCTAATACAATTCTTACTTGCATGGACTCTCATAGTCATTTCYATCTTTTGCTGATCCCAGCATCACCATTCCTTCTGCCTAAAACTATTACAGAATATTTCACTTCAGATTGTACCAGATTTTTGTCATGATTAGCTTTAAAGCCTTTGTTTTGAGTAATGTTGGCTACTTCTTGAACATGTTTAAACTTTGTTAAATTTTTCGATGTACTGGCACATCATTCATGTATGGTATAACATAACCCATTCTGATGGTAATTTCATGCATAAGTGATACATTTGGTCTGAAAATCTTGTGGTACACGGATAAAACAACATTGCTTTCTCTGAAAGATAAAYGTTTGTTGTTACTTGCTTTGCTCTGCTAGTGGAATTGCAAAGAAAGCATTGGCTAAATCAGTAACAAAAAATCTTTGAAATATTCTGCTTAGTGCTACATGAATTTCAGGCATGTTTCCACTACAAACAGCCTGAGAAGTGGCTACCTTATTTAGTTCTGAAACCCCACTTCTAGTTTTTGGKTTTTTTTTCTTTGCTTTTAGCCCTGGATAAATAGGATATTAATGTAGTAAGTCTCYGTACTAAGATCTTGATTTCCAGTAAGCTTGTAATGGTGGATCAGAGTCCTTCCTCTGCCATTAAGATATTACTTCTATTTTTTCACATTTTAACTTACAAAACTTGAGGAAATTCTGTTACCCAAATATCCACTGTTTTTACTTCCTCCGGATTCTTAATAACAAAGCATCAATGACTTGCAGGAATCACTCCACCCTCACCTCCCACTGGTCAGGCCCGATTTCCCAAACATCCGTAGCAAAACCTGCAGCTAATCCATTTTGTTTCAACAAGGCTGTGCCAATAATTCCCTGGTGTTCCTAAGAGGGATCCTCCCACTCCTATATTCAGAACGAACTCCTGAACTTGGCAGCTATTTAATTGCAGGCAGAGATCTTAATACAGGTACTTGAAGATCCTTTCAGGTGTGTAATACAAGTTTTCTCATTTTCCCTCTTTCTTGAGTTGCAGCTGGAACAAATGTTTGTTGAAGAGTGATTTTTGACATTATGGTGTCAAATAATATTGTGACACTAGTGGTACTTAATGTTCTTTCCTTGACYATCCAGTTTTAATATTATTATTGGCTATTTCTATTGGTTATATTGTAATTTTACTGCTAGACCAGGGGCAAATAGGCATSAGAATGTCCCTAGTCTTTATTATTGAGATGGAGAGATGATGTGTGAGGGCTTCACAGAGAGGGACCTATTATTTTCTGTAGTTTTGTAGTTTTCATTCATCTGCATGATTTTTCATTATCTTGGTAAAATGAACCAGCAAGGAATTTATGCATTCTATCYCATTTTCTCATATCTTTGCCTCTTTTTCTCAAATTTTACCATGTTTATTTCCWGCAGTTTTATTGGTGTCTGGTAAAGGAAATTTTTACCGTGTTCTCCAAGGATATTTTGCAGATATCTTTCTACATAAGGATCTAAACCCATGCTGAGGATTGTTTTCCCTTTGCTTTACCTTTTGATCTTYATTTTTAAATGGAGGCTTTGGATCATTTAAGATCATATTTCTAAAAACTGCAGTGTGTAATGTCTACAGTGTGTAGACCTTTCGTCAGATCCACAGAACTGGGATTTCTTTGTATTCTTTCTTATCTTCATGACCTTGTGCATTTTCCTTGTCTATACCTGCTGAAGCTGAATTTGCAGCTCTTCCCATTGTATTTGTGCTTGATTCACAGGTCCCATAATTACTATTGCTGACTTAACTGTTCTACCAGTGCTACATGAAAGCCACTGTGGTTCTATTTAATCAGATGTATTCYCAGATGCCAACACCAACAATTTTGCCAGGATTTGTATAATTTTACAATTAGATAACTGTTAGATAACAGTTCTGTGACACCTACCTACTAAATTTCTTACAGGAAATTGTTCCTGCAGCTGATAATCATACTCTRTTCTGAGGGTGTGTAATCTTTACTAGTTACAAAAAGCTATCATTTCATCCTGAAAATCCCATTTTACAAATTTCTGGATTCAGTGGCCTCAAGTTTTAAGCAAACACTCCTGCTTGCTCCACAGTCAGATCAATTGCTATTATTACWATAATCTCCAAGTTTTAGGATCAGTGTGAGCCAAGCAAGGGTAACCAGTGCAGTGCATTCGTTTTTTACCACTGTTTTGGTTGTAACTGCAGAGCTGGATCATAAAAGACTATTTTGTCATTACATTAACGTGAGTTTTTGCTGTAGTTGTGGTCTGAGTTTCCTCTATATCCTTGTATRTATAGTTGAGAGTTGTGCTCTGGGCAAGTGATATTGAAGTAAAAGGGCTTTCTGAGTGATGAGAAATTCATCTGTTCAGTATAGTTTTCAGGGTCTGTCAAGTTAGTAAATGGTTCACTGTCGAAACTATATGGTAATCAGGAACTGAGAATCAGCCTTTAAACACCATTAGACCAGTATTACACACCCAAATCAAAAGAGAGACAAAAGCCTGAATGCTTTTATTTTCAGTTGGATCAAACTCATGCACATCAGAGGTAATGTTTCGGTAATGTTAGCACTTATTTCTACTCATATTTTGCTGATATAGAATATATATATATCTATCTATCTATCTATCTATCTATATATATATATATATATATATATACATATATATATCTATATATATATATATATATAGTTTTCTGTTGTTCACCCCTATCTTTTTCTGTGCTTTCATAGCAATATATATGAAGAAGGGGATTTTCATAGGTGAACAATGTAGTTATTCTTTTACTCTAKTCCCTATCATGATTTAGCACTAATATATCTGTGAGTCATCTGATATGGTATGACAATCAAGTCCTTATCTGTATCCATGTGACCTGTTGGGAGGAGATCCATTTACTTAGTTTACCATTATCAGAATAGCCACTACTATGAATATAGTGTTAGCACAAAGGAAGTTTTGATGACTACCATAGTGGTGGCACATAAAAAGAAGCAAGATAACTTTCACCTTTCTTGATGTTAACATTTATATGGGGAATATTTTACTATGAAATTTTGAGGTAAGCATTATTCTGCCTGCCTGACTTCACTGTGAAATGGAGGAAATTGGCAGTTCTGGTGCTGTATTTAATGTAACAAGGTGAACTCTGTAACAAATTGTGATAACACAATCTAACCTCTAGYGCATGAAAAGACCTTACATGCACTCATGATGACTTAAACTTAGCTTCATTTTCAGGCCTTAAGGAAACATGTATACATGCTTTCCCTGAGAGACCTTCCACTCTTGAACAGATAAGTTTACTTGAAATGTGAAGATAGGTGGAAATCTATTGGGAGAGTAGGAAATAATTCTGTGAAACAGTGCACCACACCAATATTTAGAAAGAAGTTTAGTTCACATATATATTTGGAACAAAATGAAGTACCCTAATTCAATATTTGTTCTTGAAATTTCATATACACATTAGATTATTCAATTGGTGTATGCGAAATTCTTCTGTTCCTGTCSCATACAGTAATAAGCATCTTTCTTTGCTAAGGTGTTGCCAGGGTGTTCCGCAGATAACCAAAGCAGACACATTCTCCTCCCTCATGTGCACCATACCATGGAATCAGTTTGGTTATAGGACTTGGCCTGATTCTGGTCACACCCGGTTATAACTTCCAACTCAATGGATGTTTTCAAAAACTGATTGTCAGCCATGTGTGATCACTACAGAAATCATCTATCTTCTTTAGGATGTGGGATAACTTAGCAATATCTGTCCTCAGATACCACAAGAAAGTGCTGTAATGTCTTTTGCAAATGGCCCACGACATGAGTCACTGCCAGGTCATTTCCTCCATTGGTTAGATGAAAGGCTTTGTTTGCATGACCAGTCCTATAGATACTCACCAGAGGTAGTTTGAAAAAGATCAATTTTCTAAATTYGGTTCTGCTTCATAGTACAGACTATTCAAAGAACCCCAGAGGATGCTCTCATTGAGGGAACTCTGCTGCATTTAATAAGCATACTTTGCCCACAGKCAATCCTTAGGATATTGGCCTTAGGTTCTCTAATTTGTACTGCAACAGCATTCCTTGTGTGCCAGATGCAGACAATGGATACTAGGAGTGTAGACTTTTTCTTACGGTAGGAAGTATCTCAGGTTGACTAGGTGCTCAAATGAGATGCTGAGAGTTRCTTCCTCGAACATGTTCCATACTAACAAACTCATTTGCTTTCAGTGAATGGTGATATGGAAACAGGACTGCTCTAAACACTTTATTCAGTCAGGGTGAGCTGTTAATCATTCATATTTTATGGYTGACTATAAAAAGAAATCAAGGAATCACGTTTAGTGTCATGGCCCTCACACAGGTTCATCTGTTCATTGCATGCAAGCCGAATGTAAACTATACAGAGGTCATGACTCAGGGCTGAATCAGAAAGGAGGATGTCTAGAGTGCAAAGGGTGAGGAAATTGGAATGTGAGCAGAGGTCACTTTGTTCTTTCCATTATCATTGTGTAGTGCCAGAGCACTGTTCGAAGCTTCGTGGTTCAAGGTTCCCCGTGAAAATCAACTTGTGGAATCATCTGCCCAGTCCTTCTGGCTCTGACCTACAGCCTTCATCTYCCATTCTGTCTCAGAAGTAGATGAGAAATCATGTTGTGATTTCACTGTGCWCAGGGAGAAGGGGAGGAACATCGAGGAAGACTTCTGAGGCTTGCTGATTAGTTAAATATCTTGTATGAGTTCTTTAGGCTGTTTCTTGGGCAGTAAGGTCTCAATTTACTAATGTTACTCATATGAGTTTCGACATGATTAACACTTCTTGAATTTCATTGATTGTGTTCCTGTTTAATATGTTATGTCACTTTRACACAAAGTTTATGCTCAGAAATGAGTAAGAAATAAGTAAGAAAAACACCCCAAAATCTGGATTGGCAAGGCAAAAACCTRATAAAATCAAGTTTAAGTGGGAAATGTATGGGAAAAGGTTGTTTTTCCCTTAACAATGATAATATCTGGGGGTAGAGCAATAAACCTTGTTGCAATCAAAATACATTTTAATGATCTGATGATGAATTTATGGAAATTAAGATTAAAGATCCATTATGGAATGAGGGAAATTGGGAGTTAAGAGACGATTCAGATAGATTAATGAGACATTAGAGCATCTAGTCTAAGTCATGAGAATGACTGCAGCTAGTCACCTCTTCAGTAACTGTAGCCACAATGTAGCTGGACACAACACAGTGAAATCTGATTTTTTGATTGCTGAAGTCCTACATGATGRGAGAGTTGTTCCCCCAGTTTCTTTAGAACAGTTTCTTGCAAAATGAGTGCATGCAGACACATCTTGATATCATATCTATCACTTCTGAGTGAGTCTTCATGGATTCTTGTCAGGGATCATTGGCATTGACATGTAAGGCAGAAGTGTGGCATGTGGTAGATGTTTCTGGAAGCAGAAGTGGTTGATATGAGGGAGCATTAGTCCTATTCGCTATGGTTTTGGCTGTTTGAAAATTTGGAGCTTGTGAACATGTGTCTGCACTGTATCCAATTGCCTGTAGAAACACACTTACCTTAGAGTGCACAATCATTTATTTTACAGTAAACATCAAAAAGGAACAAAGCAATTTGACTGTAGTTAAAGACTARCATGCAGAAAGAACATGGTCATAGTGCCATAATCAATGTCTTATGAGATGAACTGAAATAAGTGATTATTTTTAGTAATTTTACTACAGTAACCAAATCAAATRTATAAGATTAAATAAAATAAGTAAGTATATTTCCTTACTTCTATAGATAAAAGAAAGTCAAATTAATTCCAGAAATTAAAAATATTTGCCTATTATTGAAATAAACCCCAGTTTGGGACTTCTCTCCAAAAAAAAAAAAAGAAAGTTGTCCATCTTTGTTTTTGGAAACTGACAATGGAGGTACAGGATTCAAATACCTGTCAAGAATGTAATATGTAATATTTGATGTGATCTGAAGGAAGAAGGATGGGCAGGATGGCATTTTGACATTATACATATAGTGAACTGTWGCTGTAGAAATAAACAAAAACTTGGAATTCAGTATTATGAGGAAGAAGCTGAATGAGAGGATTTTTATTCTCATAATTGCCTGTATAATCTAGACATTTCACAAATTTTATGGAATAGAATGCAAGTATTTATAAARTATGGCTTTGAATAGTATTGTACAAGGGGAAAAGTTAATATTAATAGCTCTGATTTCTGTTTAGAACATAATATTTAAATTGTTATATATTTCATGTTATGTGACTTGAATTTGTAAACTCCTTTCCTTCTTCCTCAGGAGTTCACCTGTCTGTGATCCAAGACACAGTTGTGTAACAATCTCTCAGGCTTTTGAGGAAACTGTTTAATTTGGAGCAAGAACTGCAAAGAAGTTGATAAAATGGACTTCTGCAAGGTAAGAAATGTTGTAGAAAGAGGTAAAATYCTTAAGATGGAATTAATCAGCAGTTAAAGATTTAAGAGATTAAAAAAATCATAATTGAAAGAAATAAAATCATAAGGGAAAAGCATGAATTTGGAAGACAGCAATTCAGTCCCAAWGAAGATCCATTCCTGGGGCAGTAAAAACCAGCTCATTCACCCATCTTCACTGAGGATTTCTTGGCCAACAAAGATCTTTCCTGTTTCTTAATTCAGGGCACTGGACATACCAACGCTCAGTGTAGTATGTCATTAATTCAAGTTATCAAAAAGCTGTAATGTATGTTAACTAATCAGTAACTGCTGAACACTTTTAAGCTGTGTGTGTTCAGTTTACAAAGGGCTCTTTGTGCATGGAAAAAGGTGTTGGTCTACTCAAAGTWACTCAGTGGGGGAAGGATTACTTGTAGTATTACAATGTCACCAGGCTGATCCTTGCCTAGAAAAGTTGCATGGAGAAAAGCTGGACATGTCTGTCATAATATGTGTTTTATTCAGCTTGAAGTAGAGAGAATGTTTTCCACYTGCAMAAAAAGTAAKTTTGTGCATTTTTTCCCATTGTTTTTCATTTGTGAAATAACATTCCAAAAATTTTTATAGCCCTAATATTCTGTACTATATTTCTTTAAAAGCATTTTTCTGTTATAAATGTAGTAATAATACAACTTTAAATGAAACTATATGGCAAGTAATGATTATGAAAAATATTATCGCCTCACACATTAATTTATTGAGTCATATTTAATAACTGCAGTGATAAATAAACATCAAGAAATTTGTTTCTCAGATACAGAAAATATCTCTCAAAGTGAGATGTAGATTTTCTGTTGGTTAAATATAACCAAAAAAGCAGAAAACTTTTAAGTTTCTGGAAACACAACTCAGTTTGCAAAGCTGAAAACTGGCCACATTAGTAATAGGAATCTGGACATTTGCCACATGACTCAATAGAGGTTACTTTTTGAGCTGCCATTGTCATTCTCTTCATATGGTCTCACTGATCCACTGTTGGAAGAGGTTGAGATGGACATGTAGCGGATCTTTGGACAGGTGCATGAAACTTATCAGCCACTTTTTACTTGTTTCTGCAATAAGGGATTTGAATCATCCAGCAGTTCCTGTTGGATCRCCAGATCTCTGCTTCTTCTAATCATAGTATAACAGACTAATTAGGGAAGGAATTTTGAATTGTTTATGAGCTCTAAATAGCTCAAAGGTCATAGATTGGTCATCTCTGTTTAAATCCCTCTTCTGTGAGAAATTTTGTGTCTAGTTAGTAGAAGGAGAAAAAAAAACCATTTTCTTTCCTCTTGAACTTTTGAAAGATCAGGATACTGCTTTCAAAACATCTTTACTTAGTGTCTARTCAATGTCTACTTGATACAATGTCTATACGAGATATTTCATGCTTCAAGTCTTCAGGCTATAGAATTAAAAAACCTCCCTTGATGACATGAAAGAATGGCTAAAGCTGGGGGAAGCTGTTGGTTTAACCAAATAACTGACCTAAAGGAAGACAGTATTTTTAAAACACTGGGTTTCTGAATCCTTCTAATGTATTTAGGTCAAAACCAGATTTTAGATGAGAAATTATTTCTCCTCAAATTAGATTTGACATGCACCAACATTGTTTCTAGGTGTCTTCATACRTCTTTGGTTGTGAATCACCTACTATGTTCACCTACACATTTTTATATACTCAGCTGGAGGTAATGTGCAGTGGTGATGCCTCAGATTCCTCTTGTCGGTTTACTTYATAGATTTAATCTCTTCAGACTGAAATTATATGTTCTCACCCAAATTACTGGTTTTAACATGAACATCTCTGAATGATTTATAGCCAACTTCAAGATATAAAAGCCTAAAGAAAAGACTGAGTTATCTTCTCTGATTTCAAATTCTGTGCAATTGTGGAGCTGTGTGGCTAAACCAAGTACAGAAGCTATAGAGAAATTACAGAATTTTGTATCTTACTAAATAGATGTAAAATACTGTACTCTTCCAATTTTCCCACTTTTTAATATCAGTTTAGTTGCTTGAGCTCCTAGTGTGATAAAACCAGGTGTCATTCATTTTCTTTGCGTTATTTTTATACAGCCAATGGAAACTCAGGTGAAAACTGCTCCTCTGTTTTATTTCTATCTCTCTTTCTTATCATGATTGCACTGCAATACAATTGAGACATTGCAGTGATATAACAAAGTTCTGAAAGATCTCAYGGTTCTGTCTATTTTCCCTTTAAGATGAAGCAATCCTGAAAGAACTGCATATGCTATTCTTTTTTTCCTTAATCAATAGACTTTTCTTTAAAGTTTTTCATTTTGGGGATTTTTTTGGGGGGTTTTTTTTCTTGTTTTTGTTTTTTTTTTTTTTTTTTGGTTACTACTGAAATAATTGGACCAGTCCATTAAGATCAAGTCCAGGAAAGCATTTAGGCACACAAAACCCCCTGTATTCCCATTAACAGTTATGGATAGACATCTAAGTATTTCACAATGGTTTTTCATAAACAGATAATACTTATTAATCCTTTATATTCTGCTTGGCAGACAATGCTAAACCATCCTTTCTAAAGTAATCCTCAATCTGATAAGACAATCTGTATTCCAAAACATTGTAAAAACACTGATTCACCAACATTTTGAGATTACAGGCATGCATGACGAAAAGGAACAAAAGTAATTTTTGCTGGGTAATTTTCAGATTAAGTAAGTTTTGTGTGAGTAAAGAGATAGTATGGAGAAATTTGTATAAATGTATTTGTCTTCTAGGACATTATCTTAATTTAATTTTCCACAAATTTTACTTCTCTAAAAGTGTTGAACATGTCTACTTTAAAAGGTACATTGAAATAAGTGTTAAGAAGTGCAATTAATCTATTTTAAGTGTTCAAAATATTTGTTATTTTCATTGAAGTAATGCCTACAGATACTGATAAAAACAATACATTCCACAATAAAACAAATGGCCCATTTCAAACAGTTTAGAATATGAACATACATTCAAAAATCAAAAGAATACWAATTAGGCAAATTTTTGCTGAGCAGAGCTATTTCCAAAACACTTCTAAACCGAGTCTGAAACTCATCCTGCTGTTCCGCAGTTACTCAAGTGAGAAACTATATGCACTATAGTWAAATCCTATTTTTTTTCATCTAGATGGGTAATGTTTTTCTGGATTAGAATAAGAAGATGGGAAAGGAAGCAAAAGATTAAAACAAYGCTTTGGTGTTACCTGGTTTCATTCTTACTGTGTATTCAAGAATGGATTCATCCTTAAGTGCAACAGTTACTTCGAGCATTGGACRTCTCTAACAAGGTAAAGAGGAGTTAATTTAAGTTTTAAGGGACATAATTAAGACAATAGTACTTATAAGAGGGAACTTTTTCTGGTGAAAGGATAAAGTATTCAGGCTTGTTTTCCCACGTGTGAATKAAATATGCGTGTGTTTAAGGACTAGTGTCATTCCCTTGAAGCAAAGGGAGGTGAAGTCCAAAGTGCATACACTTTACTGCCCAAAGTAGGTGCAGCAATTGGAGTGGGCAAAAATCCAAGAGAAAGCTATTCGTTATCTCTGTCTTACATAAGAGGAGTAAAGTCCAATCATACTGCATGTCCTTAACCATATTAATTCTKCTCTGCCTTGAATAATTTTTCAGAGGACTAGACGCAAACTGGGAACAACTTTTCACAGTATGTCTGTTGTTTGGGGGGGAGTTTAAATTTATTCAAAGGTATTTTATAAAWTCAGTAATAACTAAAATTGGGTAAATCCAATTATTAGCATATTCTTTTAMATAAACATTTAATTTCTTATTTATTTTGTATATCTGTGCTGAATTCCAGAAAATATTATKATATCATTCAAATTAAATTGAATGAATGGCTTAGAGTTATCAAATGGGTACAAATACAGAATATAAATGCTTGTAAAGAAGCTCCAAATTTCTAGACATTTTTTAATATGCTTATACTTGTGCATTATGAATATTCACTTACAATCTATTATATTAATAAATTTACTGATTTWAATAAGTATCCATATTTTTCTTTCAAACAAATGGTTGTTGAGATTACTGTTCTTGGCTTTAGATTGTGTATTTTTTCAGTCAACTATTATTTTACAGGAAGCTATCTTCAGTAATTTTAAAATGCATTCTGAAGATGAAAAGARGTATACTGCAGATGGAAATAGTCATGAGATCACTCCATTCAGTCAGGGTCATGAATCTGAAGACAAAGAGTAAGTATTCTTAAACATTGTAAACATACTGTATCAATGCTTATTAGACTACATTACCTTTGTTAATATTTCATTGAATATCATGTTTTAAATTTTACCTTATTTTGTTAGGCAAACCTAGTAAGAGAAAGCTTTGTATCAACGTAAGAGTAACATTGATTGGCACATTAATTTCATTCATAAGGTCCTTTTATCTTTTCCTTTAAAGGACTGAGTGTCCTTTAAATGAGTATTGTCTAGACCTTATTGAAAAAATGTTCCAAAATATGACAGAAATTATGTTGGAGTGGAAATCTTGGATACATTTATGTCATCTGTTAAAAATTATCTTAATATTTTTAGTATGGCAAGGAATCAACATTTTACATACCTTGAACATTTAACCTATTCCCCATTCACTGTGTAGAAAAAACTGATTTTGTGAATTATCTTCCTATTTTCTATTTTGAAAACTATACAAGTGCTTTAGTTCACAACTTCCCAGACCAGCCARTGCTGTTGGTGTTGTCTCATCCTTGGAGGGGTGAACTGGGAAGRACATGACTTAAATTTAAAGAAGCTAGGAGGTGATACTACTTGTATTGCTAAAGATTTAAACACAAACATCTCAAGAGTGCTCAATAAATCTCTTTAATTTTACAMACAATTGTTTGCTCTAGAATTATTTCATAATTRTATTTTAATTAGCTACATTTGTATRTTGAATCAGTATTTCTGTGAAATGTGGTCCATTTTTAAATTCACTAAAAACTATCGCAACTTTTTGTAGCAAGGAAAAGAAGAAGAAGAAAGCAGAAAAGCCAAAGATGGTCAGCCCATTTACACTGGTAAGGTTTATTCTCTCTGTATATATAAGTGTATATATACATAGGCACATTKCAAAGTGTAAACAAAAATGGTTGCAATTATGTCAGTGCACTGCACATAATGATGCTGTCTCTACCAAATACTTTGATACTACAGAATATTGGCTATAGTATGGAAATCAAGCAAGTTTTTTTTGTGTGTGAATATTAAAGAAGCTGACTTATTACTGATACAGGTTCTTAGGAGTTTTCCCTTAGTAAGTTATCATGTTAAACACACCCATACTAGATATTTATATGAGAAAGTTAATAATTTCCATGTTCAGTCATTTCTTCTGACACAATGAAAAGGACATCCATAYATCTACAATTATGTGTGATCTTGGCCTTTAAATTACTACAGTCAGGTAGACTAATCACCCTATTTAACCCCACAATCATYATTCAATCACCTGTGTCAGCAGTAAAGGGCAATTCCACGGCACTGATGGAAATTAAAATTTGAAAACTATATTTTAAAAAGTTTTGGATTTTTCAAAATTTTCTGTATGTTTTTTAAAAGACAACTTTTAACCAAAGTAAATCCTCGGTCATTATTTAGTAATACTGAAATATTTTATATCTTGTAGGTTTAGTGTGCGTAATAAACAGCAGTGACACTGCAAATTACAGACATAAATCTATAGTCCATGGTGCTGGCCAGCACCCAATTGCTTTGTTTTGCTATATCAGTTTGCACTTGTATAACTACATCATACAACTATAATTTGCATCACTAAACATAGTATTTTACAGTACAGAATAAAATTAATGACTTTGTAATAGATGAGCTCAAACTTTATTAAGTTCAATGGCAAGAGGATATAAGATTTTAATACACTTTTATAATGTCTATGTACATTGGGAACCGTTTTTCTGACTGCATAATAATGAATTCATGGTAAAAGAAATTATTGCCTTAATTATCATAATGCCATTAAAATTTCTTATAATTGGACTTCAAATGGCAAATTAAAAAAGAGCAAATTTCTTATGTCCTGTTTTCCTACGGTCTTTCTTATGCAGATGCAGGTACTAATGCATTATAAGGGTGCACCTCTCTAGTTTTGAGAGTTCATAGTATTAAAGTGCTTATATAGAAAGRCTTTATTCCTGTACATTTAAATTGTTTGGTAAACTGTATTTCTAAACAGATAAAGTTGTAGTTTTGCAGCAGCAGGTGTACAATTGATAATTTTTTCTTGACTTTGTAGACAYAGCATTGTGTTAGCATTCTAATACAACAGCTAGAATGAATTTCTCTTCTCCCTCACAGTTTCGATACTCCAGTTGGTCAGATAAATTATTAATGATACTAGGCACTCTTCTGGCAGTAGCCCATGGAAGCAGTCTTCCTATTGCAATGGTGATTTTTGGTGATATGACTGATAGCTTTGTTGCTTCTGGAGACACAAATTTTACAGGTAAGAATATATCTGCTATGACAAGAACAATGGCTCATATTCAAAAAAGAGACAGGAAGATTCAYGCATCTTGACAGGAGATATTGGTGTCAGAAACCACAATGCTATACTATGATATCAATTATTAGCTCATGTTCATTGTAGTAGAGATACACTACTGAAGGCTGCCTGACCAGGAAGACTGAGCAGATGAGGTCTTGTATGGACAGATTGGAGTAGCCTTKCATTCACAAGCCCTGGTCCTYAYGGGGGTCTCCCCAATAACTGCTGGAGGAATGGCACAGCTGGGTACGAGCAATCCAGTAGGCTCCTGGATGGCATTGATGATAGCTCCTCCAAGTAATAGAGGAGCCAGTGAGGAGTGATGCTATGCTGGAACGTTTTCCTTTCTAAAAAGGAGGGGCTGGTAGGGAATGTGAATCKCAAGTGCAGGCTGRGCTGCAGTGACCATGAAATGATGGAGTTTTAAGGCAGCAGGGAGGGAGCACAGCAAACTCACTATCCATAACGTCAGGGAGCAGACTTGGGCCTCTTCAAGGACATGCTTGGTTGAGTACCATGGGATAAAGCCTTGGAGGGAAGAGGGGCCCAAGGAACCTGGTTGATATTCAAGGATGACTTCCTCCAAGCTCAGGAGCAATGCATTCCAGGGAAGAGGAAGTTAGGCAGAAACACCAGGAGGCCTGCATGGATGAACAAGGAGCTCCTGAACAAACTCAAATACAAAAAGCAAGCCTGGAGAGGGTGGAAGCAAGGAAAGGTAGCCTGGGGGAAGTACAGAGTACCTGTCCAACCAGCCAGGGATCAGGTTAGGAAAGCTAAAGCCCTGATAGAAATAAATCTGGCCAGGGACATCAAAGGCAACAAGGAAAGCTTCTATGGCAGGTCGGTGATYGAAGGAAGATGAGAGAAAATGTGGGCCCTCTCCAGAAGGAAATGGGAGACCTGATTACTTGAGATATGGAAAAAGCTGAGGTACTCAATGATATTTTTGGCCTCAGTCTTCACTGGCGAATGCTCCAGGCACCCTGCCCAAATCACAGAAGGGAAAGGCAAGGACTGGGAGAATGAAGAACTGCCTGCTGTAGGAGAAGGTCAGATTTGAGAACATCTAAGGCATCTGGAGATGCACAGGTCCATAAGACCGGATGAGATGCATCTGTGGGGTCTGAGGGAACTGGTGGAAGAAGTTGTTAAGCTACTGTCCATCACATTTGAGATGTCATGGAAGTCTAGTGAAGTTCCCACAGACTGAAAAAAGGGGGAACATTACACTTATTTTTAAAAAGGGAAAAATGGAAGACCTGGGGAAYAACAGGACGGTCTCACCTCTGTGCCCAGCAAGATCATGAAGCAGATCCTCCTGGGAACTATGCTAAGGCAGATGGAATATAAGGAGATGATTGTGATAACCGACGCGACCTCCTTAAGGGCAAATAATGCCTGACAAATTTGATGGCCTTTTGCAACATGGTTACAGATTTGGTGTGTAAGGAAAGAGCTTGGACATCATCTACTTGGACTACTGCAAAGCATTTGGCATTGCCCCAATCTACRTATTTTTCACTAAATTAGAGAGGCATGAATTTGATGGTGGATAAGAAATTGACCTGAGGATCACACTCAAAGAGTTGCACTGAATGGCTTGATGCCCAAGAGGAGATCTGTGGCAAGTGGGTTCCTCGGGGGTCAATATTGGGACTGACACTGTTTAGCAACTTTGTCAGTGACATGGACAGTGGGATCAAGTGCACCCTCAGCAAATTTGCCAATGACACCAAGCTGTGCAGTGCAGTTGACATGCTCAAGAGAAGGGATGCATCCAGAGGGTCCTTGACAGGCTTGAGAGGTCTGTGGGAACCTCATTCAACTTAACAAGGCCAAGTGCAAGGTCCTGAACRTGAGTTGGGGCAATCCCAAGCATAAATATAGGCTGGGAGAAAAATGGTTCAAGAGCAGCCCTGAGCAGAATGATTTGAATGGTTCAAGAGCAGCCCTGAGCCAGTGCTGTAAGCCTTTAGTCCAGGAATTCATATCATGGGCTGCATCAAAAGAAATGTGRCCAGCACATGGAGGGAGGTGATTCTACAGTCTCTACCTACATCTCTCTGGAGTGCTGCATCCAGCTCTGGGACCCTCAAAATAAGAAGCAGTCTTACTCTTGGAGTAAGTTCAGAGGAGAGCCATGAACGTGATCAGAGAGAGGACTGAAGCACCTCCCTTACAGGGACAGGCTGAGCAAGTTGGGACTCTTCAGCCTGGAGAAGATTCCTGGGAGACCTTGTAGCAGCTTTCCAGTACTTGAAATGGGGCTATGAGGGAGCTGGAGAGTGACTTTTTACAGTGGCCTGTAGTACTTGGATAAGTAGTAATGGCTCTTAACTGAAAGAGGGCATATTTAGATGAAATATAAAGAAAAAATTCCTCTCTATGAGGGTGATGAGAGACTGGAACATGTTGTCCAGAGATGCTGTGGATGCATGATCTGTAGAAGTATTCARGGCTAGGTTGGATGCAGCCCTGAGCAACCTGGTCTAGTGGAAGATGTTCCTGCCCATGGTAGCTGGGTTGGAGCTAGATGATCCTTAAGGATCCTTCTGACCCAAACCATTCTATGTTTCTATGAATGTATACTCAGGAAGACTTTTTAGTCTCAAGTTACAGTGATGTAGTTTTGTAGTCAGTGGAGTTATGACTAAGCCTGTATTAGTAAAGTTCATTCATTTGCTCTATTAAAAGTATTTTCTCTTCCTTCCTAAGGAAACATTACAATAAATATCACTTCAGCWGTGCTTCACCAGCTAGAAGAAGATATGACAAGGTAATTAAAAATTGGTATTTCCTGTTCTTTTTTTAATGTAGGCACACATTTCTARCCAAACCATTCTTCTCTTGAGGATGTTTTGCACACTCTAAACAACAGAAAAGCTATGATTGAATAATATATGTAACTAAAGATTGGCRTATGGGATTATTTGAGTCCCTGGGAAGATTCTAGATCATTCACAGCCGTTCCAAACAATTTCCCTTGTTGCTCTTGCTCTCACCCAACCTGCCCCCATTTTAGGGATGTTCTGTACCCCAGTGAAATTTGCATTGACTTCCTCCTTTCTTGTCTTCCTCTAAATTTATAAGGAGTAATTGTTACGATAAAAAATTATATTGATTATAATCTGTCGATTCCTTGAGCTATGGTGTTTACTGGCAAAAAACAGTTAAATTGTCAGATAGTACATACTTTGCTGCRAAAGCATCAAGTTCAGCTAAATCACTCTCYGCAACTACCTGAAAGGAGATTGTAGCAAGATGGGSGTCAGTCTCGTCTCCCAGCTAATAAGCAATAGGACAAAAGAAAATGGCCTCAAGTTGTGCCAGGGGAGGTTGGATGTTAGAAAAAATGTCTTTGTGGAAAGGGTTGTCATACACTGGAACAGGATGCCCAGAGGAAGTGGTTGAGTSACCATCCCTGGATGAATTTAAAAGATGTGTGGATGTGGAACTGAATGGAGCTGAATGTGTTTGAGGTCAATATTCAGCTAACCAGCATTCTGTTAGGGATTAACCTGCTTTTATTAAACAGTTTTGATTAAGTGAATTTCATAATGAGTATAGTTTCAAAGTCTCAAACTCAACTGTATGGTATCATAGCCACAAGAAAGAATGGAATGAAATTTGAGAAGTTTAATTTGTAAAACCATTCTCTCTTTCTTAGAGCAGAGCATTTGCACACAGATTCTTGCAATTTGCTCTGCCAAGTTTTSTGTTATGGTTCTATAAAATCAGTATTCATAACTTAGTAAAAGAGTGAAGGTCACAAGAGTTCATAAGAGGTCATATGAGTCAAGCTTTTTGCAAAATGTTTACTTTTATGTAGATGCAATATTCTTATAATTGCAGGTAATATACACCATGAATATTTAATCATTGATTTTGGTTGTGTTTTACAAATGGAATCCATTAAGTTACATTTTTTGGTTCAGTTCTGGTGTAACCTATAGTCACCTAGAACTGATTTTGATGTCAGTTCTGCATCAAAACAAAATTAATTTGATTCTTTTTGAACAGTTTAGAGCTGTGACTCAAATTTGGTTTCAGCTTGAGAAAAATAGTGGTRCACACACTCTTGGTTTGTATTTGACACCCTGCTCATAGCACAGGGCTGAATTAATGTAAAAGTTAAATATCCGTTCCAAATAAAAGAGCAATAGTATTTTTGATCTAATGGCATTTGCTTGCAGTAGATGTACATACAGTAATGCTATATTCTCAAATCAGGAAATATTTACTGCATCCGTGTGTTTATTTGTATAGATAGGTATGCTTATGATTTAAATGTGTGTATTATACAGATATATGTGMTTTGGTCTGTGTGTGTATAAAATGCTAGGCAGTTTTTGGATATGATGCATTTAAATGAAAAGAGTATTGTATCTGAAATACAATTCTAAAAGAATCTTATGAGAAAATACACACTAAACTGACAAAATTTAAAAAAAGGTAATCCCTGTCTAGCAATAGCTTCATTTTCTTTATTGCATTTGAAAAAAAAAAGCTGACATTAAATATCATTCCTAGAAAAGTCAGCAAGTTTTATAGCAAAGTAAAAGTTTTAGTGTCAGTATATAAACTCTTAATTCAGGTCAAACAGAAAAAGCAAGCATCAAGGTAGATTCAGACTAGCGAGGTAATTAAACCAATTTCAGAGAATCTTGCCTTTTTTTTCTTACAGATATGCATACTACTATTCTGGAATAGCAGCTGGTGTTCTTCTTGCTGCTTATGTGCAAACTTCATTCTGGACCTTAGCAGCAGGTCGGCAAATAAGAAAAATTAGGGAAAAATTTTTTCATGCTATTATGAGACAGGAAATTGGATGGTTTGATGTCAATGATGTGGGAGAACTTAAYACTCGTCTTCTAGAGTAAGTACACTAGACCTTTCCCAGTGTTATCTTGTTAAGCATGTAGAAATTACAAATTTTTATTTTTAAATTATTTCATTGTGAATGAAGTTTTCAAATTTTTGCATGGAGAGTCTCAGGGACTGAATTTCTAATAATTCTAATACTGGACTATCACAAAGATCTCAGAAAAACATTTTCTTAAGCTCCTGTGAACTCTGAGGATGTCTAAAGCCCAGCTATGGTATTACCCSTATGAAAAGAAAACAGTGTTTCTGGGCACGCTGGGCACTGAAAAAAGTTGCTGGCTCAGCCTAGCAGTGTGAACAGCTTTTACTGCATAACTTTACCTACATGAAAGGCCTTTATCTTTTATTTCCAAATAGCCCACAAGTAAACAGATCAAAAATCTGGAATTAAGGAAGTGGCAGTAGTTTTGCACTACAGACAGAATTTTTCTGACAAAAGTAGATTTATAGCATTAAAGTTTCACAAGAAATATGAAATCTTCCTTGGCCACACTACATAGTCCTTTACCTTGAAGAAAACTGTTACTGGGAAGTAGTCAAACAATAAAGATCATCCTCCACAGAGATGCCCATKTAACAAAACTGTAAACCTTTCTTGCGCTTTCTACATTTTTCTTCCTCTCTGTATGTAATTTGTTTTTCAGTGATGTGTCCAAGATTAATGAAGGAATAGGTGACAAGATTGGATTGCTTGTTCAAGCACTRACAACATTTGTGACGGGATTTGTTGTTGGTCTCATACGAGGATGGAAATTAACCCTTGTAATCCTAGCAGTTAGTCCTGTCCTGGGACTTTCAGCAGCCCTCTGGGCAAAGGTAAGTTAGCTTACCTTCAATGTCAGGTTTTATATTAATGACAGGTAATGAAATTCTGTCATTCTGTCATCACATCTTAGCGAAGATTATGAAATTACAGATAATGTTATTCTTAGTATTAGAATGTGTTTCTTAGAGCAATTATAGCTTTAGATAACACTTATGTACATCAGCTTTTAAATGAACTGTGTATCAGTACACTCACATTCAAGGCCAGGTCATGTGGGGCTCTGAGCAAYCTGGTSTAGTGGAAGGTGTCCCTGCCTGTGGCAGAGCAGTGCTAGATGTCTTTWAGGTCCCCTCCAAAGTCATTCAGTAATTCAATAATTCTATGTAGTTTGAATATTATAATTTCCACAGATTGGACAGACTTGTTCAATTCGAAGCTGCTTCTGCTAATATAGCACATACAGAGAAAGAAGCAAAAAATAYGTATAGAATTCACACCTGTCACTGTTTAACTACATCCCTATAAGTACTTTTTCTCTTSAAAGGAGTAATTACACCTCCTGGAAAATAAGAGAATAAATTAGAAAAAAACCTTTATCTCAGACACAGTTTCTTTTCAGAGTTTTTAACAGCTTTGGTAAAAAATTTTATGCAGACCTAGATGAGAGAAAGACCAAATTACCATGGGATTAGAGTGACTTATATTTGTATTTTGAAAGTCTTAAAATTTTTAGGGTATTTCATTTCACTTCATTTCCATTTCAAAGATCATGAAAGCCTTCTCTGTCTTGAGTATGTTGCAGAAAAGGTWGGGTTATTAGAGAGGTATGTGCATGTGTGTCTACTGGCTGTCTTCACAGACTGTGGTCACGTCTCCACAGACTAAGCTATAGAGCCCTGTTGCTAATGAGAAGGAGTTAAGGAGATCTGCCTGGGGAGAGCCACACCAGCTCACTAAAAGTAGCCTTCTTATCACTTTGTACTGGGTGAAAACAGAGTGGAAAGTCCAGCCCCTAGCTGTGAACAATGTGTAATGTGGAATTATTTGATTGAATTCAGWGCATACTTAAGAAATTCTGCCTAACATAATCAGAATGTTTCATATTGGAARAAACTAACTGTGATAAAAGCCATTATGAGTGCTTGATCTTATTCTGGGTTTCACATGTCAAAATATTTGATTCTGTATCAGGTTCTCTCTGCTTTCACTGACAAAGAACAAGCTGCATATGCAAAAGCAGGTGCTGTTGCAGAAGAGGTTCTGGCAGCAATCCGTACTGTAATAGCTTTTGGCGGACAGGAAAAAGAAATTAAAAGGTAAGAGCAATATTTACTTTCATCAGTAGATTTTAAAATACTCACTTCAAATTGTTTGAAATTTTCTTGTCTATTTTCTGTTGAAGGTCTTGTGTTTTCTGCATTTTTAAGTAATGGGAGATTGTTTTTTAGAGGCTGTTACAAGGTTTACTACCTTTTGAAAGACAATTAATTGTTTTTCTAGAGTTGATATATTGTCTCTGCATTAAAAGGTATACAAACTACTTCAAATATCACACAGTGAGAACTTGAGACAAAAGAAGGCCTTGATCTGGCATAAGATGATGATATCCTTGGTAATCTGATTACTCAGTAGTTGTGAAGGTGCTAATGAGCAGCATCTCTATTTCTGCTGTACTGTAAAACATGGATCTTGTGATATATTTTATCTTGAGTGGTTCACAATCAAAGTTCACTGACCTGCAGGTTATTTAMGCAACTTAAATGCCAGCCCCTGACCTCCAATGCCCTTTTATTTCCATTAGGTTGACTAATGTCGGCATTTTTAGGGATTACCTTAGAAAGCCTGACTACCAGGTTTACCTTTACATATTCTTATCTTTACATATTCTGCTGTATTTTGTAAACATTCTTTTTCTAGTTTGTCCACATGGGTTTTGGTACTGTATGCCGTGGTACAAGTGTGAGCCTATTTTGAACTTTTATCTTTCTTCCAGATACCATAAAAATTTAGAAGATGCTAAAAGGATTGGAATAAAAAAGTCTATTACAGCTAATATTTCTATGGGTGCTGCATTCTTACTGATATATGCATCATATGCACTSGCATTCTGGTATGGAACTACTTTGATCTTAAGTGATGATTACACAATTGGAAAAGTTCTTACAGTGAGTATTAATGAGCAGTAAGTAACAGTGAGAAATAATAAAGAACACACATTAAAGTTTTGGGAAGTGTATTGGGAATTTATTTGAGTTTGATGAGAATTATGTCCCAGAATTGACAAAGTAGCATCCCCTCTTCTTAACAAAGAGATTCCCTCCACAAAGGCCTCCGTGTTGTTTATATAGGATCTCAAAGTCTATATAAATGCAAATAAAACATTTTTTAACTGTTCCTACATGTTTTCTGATTTTCCTAATATTAGATTGATATAGAAATAGTTCAATTAAAAACTGAAGTACAATACCCTTTCTAGATGAGATTTGCGTTCAGAGGGCTGAATATCTTTTTAGGATGCAGAAACAAGTATCTTTATTTTAGCTATTGTGTGGTCTAAGTAGATAATTTTCTTAATGTTTTCTTAATGTTTTTTGAATGTTTTGTACCATGAGAGCTTGGAATCACTTCTCAGTATTTTTAGAAATCGAGGGGAATTAAAATATATTTGTGACTAGGGAGTATGTCACGATCTAACCAAAGAAAGAAAATCTTAAATCATAAATTCTTCTCTTGATGTGGCAACCATTCTAATTTTGTTGAAATATGAAATAAACATGGTGACAAGAATGACTTTGTAAATCATGATGGAACCCAGCCATGTGACCATACGCATATATTTACATATTTTTTAAACTACCTGTTTTGTTTATGAATCCCTGAAGTTTGTTAAAAACATCTCTGTTATGTGTTTTTGGCTCTTTTGGATCTTTAGTACAGGTTGGCATACAGAACCTCTCAGTGAAGTTCATGACCTTGTGTGTAATTTATTCTGTTCAAAGTATTTGCAAATTATGTGGCAGATTGTCTGTGTTGTAGTTCACTGAATGATATTTTTATAACATGGATAACGCATTATCATGGGTGGAATCTGTGAATAACCCCTGTTCAATATGATGGGTGTGACAGACTTTGCTCTGACTACCATGGCTGTTAGGATCTCTGAGCAGTGTGGTTTAATTGCTTTTGTTTTAATACTAGCTGAAAGCAATTAACTGTGCTATTCTGAGAAAAATATTATTTTTTTTCTTTTTCTGTTGTTTCTTGTTTTCTTGCACTCACTCTCTTCCATTCAAGCAAATGGATCCTTTATTACTTTGTGATGGAGAGCTTGGGTTTCTATACTTCTATTTCACTTTAAAGCCACTTTGAAAGCAGAATGATAGTGTTTTKCATCTCTGTCTTTATTCTGTTGGAAGATATGTAATACACTTTTTGGTCTTTGGCCAAAAAATGAATTAGTACAATAAATCCTGAGACCTCAAGTGCAATTATATATTTTTTGTCACAGATTTTGCAAGTCTGAGTCACTTTTTCACTTTTTTTCAATATGTTTGCAAAATTAATGTTGTATAGTACCTCAGTTCTCAGCTGAACCTTAAAAAGCCCTTTTGTTTAAGAGAAACCTTTTCAWTTTTGCTTTAATTCTGGATTCCTTAAACTTCTGTTAACAAACATGGAAACTTGAGACCCAAAAATATCTAATGTAAATAAAGAAACTTAATTTTCTGCTTAAATAAGAATGAATATATGCCTCTGTAAATATTTCTTTCAGGTCTTTTTCTCTGTATTGATTGGAGCTTTCAGTATTGGACAGACTGCTCCAAGCATAGAGGCATTTGCYAGTGCAAGAGGAGCTGCCTATGTGATCTTTAATATAATAGACAATGTGAGTATCTTCGCCCTTGCTATCATTTCAAAACTTCTTTTGAAGATAAGAGAACYTTCTTTTTAAAGACAGGAACAAAATTCACACAAAAGTTTATTGGAAAAATTTTAAAAGTATTGCTGCATTAGCATATCATCGATATAACAGTGAGGGAGCAGCACATCATGCAATTTATATCTTTCAGAAATCTCACCTAAATTACTTTAAAAACACATTTGATATCGCTACAGAATAATGGTACACTCAAGGACTTCTTTATTAAAAAAAAATGGGTTTGGTTTTTTGTATTTTATTTTGCACAGGAACCTCAAATTGACAGTTATTCAGAGACAGGTTACAAACCAGATCACATGAAAGGGAATGTGGAATTCAAAAATGTTTACTTCAATTATCCATCCAGACAAGATGTTGAGGTACTGTAAATGAAACTTTTTATATATTACAGTTGGATATTTGGATCATATGTTGGGAAAAAAAAATCATTAGAAAGTCACATGAATTAAATATTTGTTGAAAATCAAATCGTTTGTTGAAAATGCAAAAATTTCAAGCTGATTCTCTGATGTATATAAGCTACCTTGTCTTCTTTAGTGACTTTAAATAGACTTATTTTCACCTTAGCTAAACCTACTGAGTTTTCTGAATAAATTTTATCTAAAGCTCTAGTAAGTGTGGCTATGCAAAAACCTATAAATATGTATTTCTATCAAAATCTAAATTTACACTCCTAACCCAAGCGTTTGTGTATAGTTATAGTAATGAGATAGTGGGTTTCAAAGTGATTGCAATGCAGCTCTCTTTGGACTGTGTCTGAGCCAGTTAAAGAAAGCAGGGCCTGGCTGTATTCAGAGATCAGAATCTGTATTTGTCTGTCTGCACAGAGAATAAGTTTCCTTTTTCAAGCACTGTCATGAATTCAGAGTCTTAATGCAGTGAAGATCCACAGCATATGAATAATTTCTGAAAATGTTTTCATGGACAGTGTCTCTGCACTATGTAACTATTTCCTTCCTTACCTTAAAGGAAAAGCACTGACCTTGATAAAGTCATCTTTCTTACTTTTGATAGGCAGAAAGACATTCAGCTTTTAACCATGACTTTTACATAGCCTTCTTGTAGTTTGCATGGTACATTAAAGAAAAAGGTGAGGCAACACAATAGAGAAATATTGCACTACATTTTTTCTATATTATATTTTATTTATGGATAGTATTATTATTTTGTCATATGAACTGGTTCATGAGACAGTATAATACATTGTGTATAATATGTGTATAATACATTAATACTGAACCAATTATCATGTAAATATAAGGAAAATTAAGCTGAAGTCATCAGTTATCCAGAATTTTAACCCACATTTTTGTAAATTTTATTTTTACYAGATTCTGCTAGAAATATGAAGGTTATTTTATTGTAGTGTTTAGTGTTGCTTCAAATTTACCCTGACATTTCTGCATACATGTTTTTGACCACTTTTACTATATGCACAGATACTGAAGGGCTTGAATCTCAAGATTAGCTCTGGCCARACAGTGGCCCTGGTTGGTTCCAGTGGATGTGGGAAAAGTACAACTGTTCAGCTCATCCAGAGATTTTATGATCCCAGGGAAGGCACGGTAAGATACCCYAAATGAGATGAATGCTCTGTGTGTCACATTTGTTGAAAGCCTGGTWCTGGCCTCACTACCCTTGTAATGTCCCATTGACATGGCAAAGTCTCACCTAAAATGACACGTGCCGGCATGGAGAGAGAGGTTCCGTGATCAAAACACAGAGTAAACAGTTTTTGTCTGGTCTCTTTTGTTTAGGTTACCATTGATGGGCAGGATATTAAGACCTTAAACATAAGATATCTGCGGGAGGTCATTGGTGTGGTGAATCAGGAGCCCGTGCTCTTTGCCACTACAATTGCAGAAAATATTCGTTATGGCCGTGAGGATGTCACCATGGAAGAGATTGAAAAAGCCACCAAGGAAGCAAATGCTTATGACTTCATCATGAAGCTACCCAATGTAAGTAGATCAGCTCTACTGCTGAAGTAATTTCTTCTATACCTTCTTGTGCCAAATAGTTCCTGAGAAGCAATTCTTGTTAAAAGACGTTTTTATGTAGTTTGATCTGCGAATATGCAGAGCTATGCAGAGCTTCCTCATAACTTTTGAGAATAATGCTAATTTTATATATTCAGGCAATGATTTGGCAGTCATTTGAAGAACTACTAGAATTCCAGGAAATGATTAGTCAGGATTATCCAAGTAGGTGTTTATTCCTGTAGGGGAAGGAAAAGATGTTACTGGCATTACTGACATCTTTCTTTAGTGAAAGAACTGTTCCACTGAGTGTTTTAAATATATGTATTTGTCTTGTAGAAATTTGAAACTGTGGTTGGAGAAAGAGGRGCACAGCTGAGTGGAGGCCAGAAGCAAAGAATAGCAATTGCCCGAGCTCTGGTTCGCAATCCTAAAATTCTTCTGCTTGATGAGGCAACATCAGCTTTGGATACTGAGAGTGAATCAATTGTGCAGGCAGCACTGGACAAGGTCAGTAGTGTTTTAAAATTAAGCAGGTAAGCAGGAGCCTAATATTTACTTATTTTCCCAKATCTTTGTTGAAAATAGAGACCCATAGAAACACAAAACATACACTTTGATTTGGCAAATATTCTTTGTACAGAGAATTTTTGAGATCCTACAGATAGTAGAGAGAAAGCTTATTTCAAGTTAGAAGATRGAATCATATTTTCTGCCTTATTTGGCTTAAATCAACATTTTCTTGGTGTAAATACCATCCTTTCCTATTATCTGTCCTGTTGCCATTCATGTTGTTGTTGGTCACTTGGCCTTGTTGAACTCCATGAGATTCTACTGGGCCCATTCCTCAGGCCTGTCAGAGACCTTCTGAMTGCCATCCCTTCATTATTTTGATTATTTAAACTAAAACTTGCTTCCTCACTTTAATTCAGCTTTGTAGTGAAAATGATAAGCTGTGTTGTTTGAAATATTAAGTGTAATATGCTTATAGCTATCCCAAGATAGGCACTTAGTTGAAATACAATTAATGTGAAATTGCAGAGAATTTTGGCTTTATTGTAATCACTTCAGTTAGCTATGAGGTAAAGCTTAAAACACTGGTGTTTTAAAAAGTTAATGTGAAATATACTCTAATGTTTCTGAGTATAAATTCTCCATGGATTTTAAGTTTCAAATGGGCAACTGTGGGCCTAAATATAAAAAATTCTAACATTTAAAAGATTTTAGGGTTTGTAACATTCTAAAATTTATATATTGAGATTTTTGTTTAGATATTTGTGATCAAAAATTGATGTATTTATGTACCACAGTGAAAGATGGTCTCCGATATTAAATTTCAAGCCTAAGATTATATTTCTGCTGTAAGGTATTCATTGAAATATGTTTTTTTWAATTTATTTTTGAAAGTTATATTTTTCTATGAATCATTTTAATGTTTCTTTTAGGTCTTATTCAACTCTACTATGAATATGAACACCTTATGCATTTACTTATAAATACTCACATTAAAAATTGCCATTTTCAGGCAAGGGAGGGACGCACCACAGTTGTGGTAGCTCATCGACTGTCAACAGTCCGAAATGCAGATCTGATAGCTGTATTCGAAGGTGGAGTTATCAAAGAGCAAGGCACTCACGCTGAATTGCTTGAGAGAAAGGGAATTTACCACAAACTCGTTAACATGCAGGTATTTTTTTTTCTAGCTGTTGCCTCATTTGGTTTTTTTTGTGCACCCATAGTCATTATATCAGAATTATTCAAAATTCTGCAGCATATTTTGTTAGCAGAAAAAATCATKAATTTTGAAAGGAGAGTAGTAGTTTGAGAAAGACCACTAGTTTTGATAAAAACCTGTTTAAACACAGTGTAATACAATTTTAATCCTCTAGGTATTTAAATTGTGAAAGATTATTTTGTATTTTCTTTTATTCGGTTTATGTAAAGCAGCCGACTACAGTAGCTGACTGTTCTGTTACTTGTTCTTAGTGTGATAAAAGATATAATACTGTAGTTGACAGAGGAGGAATTGAGCATGCATATTTTAAACTGTTTAGTTACAATGGTTCATACTGAGTTTCTTTCTAAAGAAAAAAATGTGGAGGAATAGAAAAAAAAGAAAAAAGAAAAATAATCCAGCTATGCCAAGTGCAAAATTAGGTTTTGAAGTAATGTAGACAAAAAAAAAGACATTGCTAATTATATATCATAATATATCAGAGATTAATTACTTATTAAATGAAAACTAAAATGCTTTGATACTTACATCCCAATGTCCCATGTGCCATTAGTTTATAGCAGATTTTCATTGTTACCTTTGTTTTACTACATAGCCCCTGTGTCCATTAAAGAAACTGAAACTGCCATCTCAGTATGTCAGACTGAAGAGGCTAAACCAGAACAATTAAACTATTTCTTCATAGAATATGAGAATGCTTTTGGTTACCTCAGATTCAAAGTAACTTTGTATCCAAGAAAATGTGAATATGGGGAAAATGAGGAAATATATAATGGAAAGAAAAATTAAAAGCGATTTAAAAAATGGAAACCAAGTGAAAAAAATATACTTTTATTAGTAGCGCAAAAAGTAGTAATAAGTAAAAAATTTGGGGAAAAAAAGAAACAAAAATTGAAGGCAACTTTGAACCAGTTGCTATCAAATACCTCAGGGTGGGTAGACATTTATTTATTCTGTCAAAGAGACTGGCAAAAATACAACCAAGGGTAAGGTTCTTTTCCAGGCTGCTCTAATTTTTCAGTCAAATTCTCTTTTTGACTGTTTTCATCCTGACCTCCCTTATTCCATTTAAAGTAAAGAATTGTTAAGCATGTTCTGTAGTAAAGATGGTAATTTTTTATCACTTCATGAATAAACTGTATATCCCCTGAGAACTCATTCTGAAAGAAACCAAGAGGACTGCAAAGTGTTTACACTCAATTTAAAATTTTGTTAGTTTAAATCATGAAAAAAAGAGCAGCTACTCTCATTCCCCTGTTCTCCCTCTCAGTATTTTCTTGGGAGCTGCAAAAATCATATATGAAAAAACCTCCGAGGATAGAACTTTATTAAATATTATGCAGATTTTCATATCCTTTTAAAGGGGTTGTGTTGTTTCCCCCGTACTGCTTTCACCTGAAACAAAGTTAYATTTATTTTGATTACCTCATAACTTTGAAAGTTTAGAGTAATATATGCATAAYTAAACTTATCATGTTCTTCCTACTTTTAGGCAATAGACGCTGAAGTTCCATCATCAGAAAATGGTGAGAATGCACATGGTATCCTAAGTGGTGAATCTGAACCAGAATTTGGAGAATCCTCAAAAGGACTGAGAAGGAGATCAACTCGGAGAAGCATGAAAAAGCCAGGAGAGCAAAACGATGGTACTGATGAGGAAAAAACTTCACCTGTAAGTATCTTTGCAGARTTGTTAGTGAACTTGATTCCTTTAAATGAAGTGTGTTAAATTTATTCTCCTGCTCAAGAAAGGTAAAAGAAGGAGGAATTTGATAGGGATGAAGAAAACACAATAATTTTAAAATTCTAAATAACCTTTGACTAATAATATTCATGACTTGCTTTTTTATTCTCAACATAAATGATAATACAAATAAAACAGTTATTTAAAAATCTATAGCAAAGATGATGCGTTTATTACTGAAAAGAAATTTGCTTTAAAAGAACTATACTTACATRTATTTACATACCTTACCAACATAGTCTATACAGGTTAAATGTTCATTTCTGGGCAAGAAACAGAATCTTTTGCTCAACATAACAGCTCTTACAACACAACTTGCAAAAAAAAAAAAAAACCAAAAAATATGATTGCATTCATATTTACAGCAATTACTTCACTAAGTTGCTTAATGAAAAATTACTTGAATTAATGAACCCATGGATTACACACAGCAATATGCCCACAATGAGTAGCTCAGTCATCATTGATTAATACCAAATATTCACCCACAAAACTGTATGGATAAACTGACATACAATGGCAAGAGCTGTAGATACAGTGTACAGCTCTTCCTTCCTTGCGTTAGAATAATAAAAAAACCCATACAATAAGTTATTTATTCATGTTATTAAAAATGATACATTTTTACCTCCCCTGAATGGATTCTGGGAATAGAAAATTGATTATTAATCTCTCCTTTTCTCCATATTTGTCCAAATACATACGTGTTTGTCCTAACAGAATTCCCATTTTTAGGCTGAAGAACTACCTCCAGCTTCATTTCTGAAAATTATGAAGTTGAACAAAACTGAATGGCCATACTTTGTAGGTGGAACCTTGTGTGCAATTATCAATGGAGCTTTGCAACCTGCATTTGCAGTCATATTTTCTGAAATTATAGGGGTAAGTTGAAGTAAAAGATGCAAAAAAACTCAAAGCCCACAAAATTTATTTCTAATAAAATTAGGTTTAAAACAATCACTGCATAGTRAAGCTGAAGAGTGGATGAAACACTCTTCCAAAAATCTGAAAAACTTGTATGAAATTTACAAAATCCTAAAATTCTTGCTACAACCTGAAATATGATGGTTATACCTTAAATCTTAAATAACATATGCTCAAATTTTATATGARTACAATTGACTACCAAAAATAGTTATTGAGAAAGATGACAATATTTTAGATTGTTAGTGAATTTTTACAAAATGTTTTAAATTTTCTTTTGTAGATTTTTCAAGAAACTGACAAGGACATCTTAAGACAAAAAAGCAACTTGTATTCACTGCTGTTTTTAGTACTTGGGATCATTTCCTTTTTTACTTTCTTTTTTCAGGTATGCCTTATTATTTTAACTTTATCATAATTGTTCATCATGTTTTAGAAACCTGACCTGAAATGTGTTAAAAATTTGCACCTTCATAATACATATCTTCAACTCAAACAGAACCTGTATTTATGGTTCTCGGTGCATCTTATGCTGAAACTGACCTAGAGTTTTTTGTGTGTTAGAGGATTACAAACCTATTCAGACCTCTTAGCTTCAGTTCTTCCCCTCTTGTTCATCAGTCAAACATATCTCAGGATGAAACTCTGGATTTTCTCGCTCTTTTTCCATTGCCAATTAAAGGCAACCCCTCCAGCCTTTACACTCTACCACTTCCTTCTCAGCCTCAAGCCTTCCTCTTTGAATCTGTTATTGAAAATCTACCAAGCTTCCGCCTTAGCTCTCCAGTTTTTTGCTTCCTTGACCCTTTCCTTGTCCAAGGGAAAGTCCCATATTTCTCCTATGAGAATCCCAAAGATTCCCAGGCCCAGTTCATCAGGTAAGACTCATCACACTGATATTCATTTCTTCCTGCTGAAACACTAATGGTCATACCTGCTAAAACAGTGCCACCTAAAAGAAAAAAAAGAAGGTAGAAATCATATTAAATATTTTCATATATAGTATGGCTAATGATTTATGAACATTTGTTTAGTTTTATCTATTAAATGAGCCTACAGAGTGAAATAATAACATGCACTTGGGACAGCAGCATAAACAGTCTCTCGCAGAAGCCTCCTGGTTTGTTTATGGAATTGACTTGTTGAACAAGCAAAAAAGGCCTTGAGTGCGGAAGGCTGGGTAGAACACGGCTGTGATAGGTTTGCTTAGTTTATAATTGTTCTGATAATGTTTTAAATTTGAGTGATGCGGTTGACTTCAGTGAACCCAGGTTGCCTTACAAAGTCTTTAATCTAAAGTGAATGGCTTAAATGCTACTTGTTTAAATCTGACTTAGGTCGACTYATACAAATGAAGTCAGAGGGTTGATCTGTGACCTTCTCCTTAAAGCCTGCWGGTGAAGCAGTGCTGGGAAATATTGTTATACTCCCTATATTTTTTCCAGAAATAATATTTGAATGTATGTAGTGTGAACCTACTAGAATTTAAGTATACTAAACCTGTTTTTACATTTGCTTTGAGGAAACAATATTTCAGACTTTGACTTGGTAGAGGCAATGTATCTAAAATATTTATTGAATAAACACAAACAATGTATTATACTAAACATTGTACCTTTTCTCAAACAGGGTTTCTCATTTGGCAAAGCTGGAGAAATTCTGACAATGAGGCTTCGATTCATGGCATTTAAAGCAATGCTTAGACAGGTAAAGATAATAAATATTTTCATTTCCAGGATTTTAAAAATAATTAATTGTATTGGTGTAAAATAACTGTATTCTRCATTACTCTATCATATTGTGACTTATCAACAGAGAAGATTGTTTAAATCMGGCTATAAACCAATTTGGTTTGTTACATGTGGTTAAGCAAAGTATCCTTARAGGGAGAATCTTAAATCAGTATAAGAGCTTTTTACGTGCTCCTTGCAAGGACTTAGATTTGCATCCAAGTTACAAGGACCTTACAAGCTGATGTACGCCATCACATTATCCGTTATCCCATTATCTATTAATTTGCCTGCTTTGCTTTCTTGGTGCCCTTTCTCCCCCAAAGAAATGTAATGCAACTTAGATTGTGACTCTTATTTCAAATGTCTGATTTAAATTGTGATATGTACAGACATGTTTTTTCTTTAAATTTATTGGAATTCTCTGTCTGAGAACCCCAGAATCTATAATTGTTGTTTGTTAATGCAATAATAAGGTTGTATATTCAAAACTAAAACCACTRTCAGAGAATTAAAATACACATAGAACATAGTGTTATGAAACCATTCTATATTTGCCTTAATTTGGCATGATTTCAGGATCAATATTTTAGGTTCAGAAATATACAGTATCATGGTTATGGGGTTTTAAGTCTTGCAGATAAAGCAATTCTTGCAGATATAGACACAGAATCTGGATCATGCAAACATGACTGTCTCCAATGTGACAGAACACGGTTGTAGTCTCAAAAAATTACAATTTATAGATCAACCATACTGAAAATCTACTCAAAAGGCAATCTTACAATTGATGCTTGAGGTCATAAATTCTTGTAATACTTCATTCATACAATACATTATTTCATTCAATGCGTATTACACATCAAAGTTTAAATCAGATATTTGTTCACATGGAGMATAAACAATAAACTGTGTACCTTATCCCAACTATTAACTTTGATCAGATAGACCAGTTGGTTTTTCATTTAGTTTGGRGGTTTTGTTCATTTGTTCGTGTCTCATAACTTCCAAATTAGCCTCCTTATCATGGGAAGAAACAAAACAATTAATGTTTTGTCTTTAACATGAAAATACTTTACACTTAACTTCTCCCCAAACAGCTTTGCCACCCAGGGGGTGTGACTGAAGTGTCCTCTCCTCCAAGGAGATTTAATGAGGGAGCAGCAGTGAGGGAGGRTAAATTTTGCTTTTGGGAATCTCTCAGCTGCTCGCCTTCCTTCYCAGCAGTCACAATGAATACATCAGAGGATTCACAAGATTACACTTTTTTTTGAATATATTCATTGTGCAATGATAGAATTGTAATTAAACCTATTTAAATRTGCAGAMCTGAGACACTGCCACATACCAGATWTACTTTGCAGTTTATTCGAAATATCCAAAAACTGGTCTTAAAAATAATGTTTCTGATTTTAGGATATGGGCTGGTTTGATAATCCTAAAAATAGCACTGGAGCATTAACTACAAGACTTGCTAACGATGCCTCTCAAGTGAAAGGAGTAAGTAAAATTTTGGTTYGGAATTTTTCATATTTGTTTAGTATATAGCCAAGTATCGCAGCTTGGGTTTTTGTGCAAGCAAGCCAGCRGAGGAATTAATCCCATACAAAYATGTTGTRAGARACTTCAAGTCAGAACTACAATTTAATAGGAAAAAGTTAAAATAAAGGCAGTAATACAGAAACACCAGCTTAAACTGACAAAATTAGAAYACARCCTGCCATCCTGTTGATCAGGGTGGTGATAGCAGTCCAGTTAAATGTTGGCTGTAGTCTCATTGGGGGTGATGGATGTGGTCTTGTTAGTAGTGATCCTAAAGAAAGGCCTGGTCCATCTCTGGAGGTCCAGTGGTGGTTCCCGAGCTCTTGTCCTCTGGGAATCCAGTGGAAGTAGTTTTCTATAGTGTTCCAAGCCTCAGGTTATATACAGGTAGGAATGTTCAGTTCCTCCCCTCAGGAAGGGGCAGCTCACAATGGTATGATGGAATTCTGCGAGTCCTGCTGGGAGACCTTGATGGCCCATTCGGGGAGATGGTCCCCCACAGAATGGCTGCTCCATCCCAGAGTATGTGAGCAGGGCTGACTCAGGGAGAGAAGAACACTGCCCCACCTATCTGAACAGCTGATGGAGATGGTAATAGAATACATACTTCTGGTTACACCTTCCATGTAACCCAAGACAGTTTGACTGGTTGGATAACAGTCTTGATTTTGACAACTAAAATGTACTATAAAGCAGTAGCTGGTAGAGCTACTGATGCACATCRCATACTGATGCACATTATGATGATTATGGTAATATATGTTTGCAAATTAATTACCAAGTAATTTTTTTCTAAAGTYTACTAGTGTGCTGTATTGTGATCTTCACTATTAAACAAATTTATTGGGAATCTCTYATTTTTTAAAAAGAGGTCTTATTCACCTAACGGCATGCAACTAAATTTATTCTGTTTGCGATCTGCTATTTTTTTGATTGTACAGATTTCTTATTTAAAACACGGAGCTGTGAGCAATAGGTTCTTCTTTTTCTCTGTTTTTGGAGATTCTTTAAGGGGTCTGTAGTATCAAGCTAAAGTGCACTGAATGTAATTATTTGTGTATGCTTAAGTAAATATTTGCTGCTGCATGATGTTATGTGCTGGTTTTTTTCTGAACTGAAGAGTTCTGAAGTGTCTTTGGCTTTATTTCRGTAGGAAAAGTAAAATGTTACATTTTCTTCTTCCTTGGGCTCTGTGTGATAACTTGTAAAGCTAGCTCTATGATTTACAAAACATGACAGATTTTAATGTTTAGATGCAAATGTGAATATGTGATGAGGGTGAAGTTTGTTCAGTTTCAAGAGCAGAATTTAGAAATTGCAGAGTAAATATAAGTAATTAGAATATGGAGAACGAAGAAATAAATATGATCTAGATTTTTGTTTTATAAAAGCATTAAGAAACTCCCATTTTGAAAAATAGCAAAACTGAGTTAAAACTTTCTAAATAGTGTTTTGAGAATCAGGAATTTTGTGGGTGAAAATGCTTTCCTTATTTAAAATCCAGTTACTTTAGTAAGAAATTACTTTTTTCTTTCTCCAGGCAACTGGTGTCAGACTGGCATTAATTGCCCAAAACATAGCCAACCTGGGGACTGGAATCATTATATCATTAGTTTATGGCTGGCAGCTGACCCTGCTGCTTTTAGCTGTTGTGCCYATCATTGCAGTGGCAGGAATGATTGAAATGAAGATGTTGGCTGGGCATGCTAAGAAAGATAAACGAGAGCTGGAAGCTGCAGGAAAGGTGGGTCTAGAGAACTTTGTCTATTTGTGTATAATGCACACAGTCATATTTACCAAAGCATTGTTAATGGTTATATTATTTCCAAACACAGAACATTTCACAATATGTAAGTTCCAAAGATAGACAGTTACACCAGTAGACCTACAGAGCATAACACCTCTGKTTTTTATTTTTGTTATTACCCAATGAATATTTTTGTAGGTGATGAATCTMAGAATGTGCGAAACACTATTCAGGCATATTCTCTTCTCATTCCTTTTCTACTCATCTTTGTTTTCCTTATTTTGCAAGCATCTTCATTTTGACATTCTCTTTTATTTTTTCTGTCATCTCTTTTTGGCATGTAATCTATCTGATATTTATTATACTGCTCTTCTTTTTCTCCCCCCTCTTTCCTCTTATCAATGTTTGCAGTGATAATATGTATATATCCACTCGTTTCTGTTTGCCATTCCTTTGTTTCTTGAGTGGAAGAGAAAGATGAGAACTGAAAAGCAAGAAGGCTAGACTCTTGTTTAACAAATTAAATGAAGGCATTTAATGTCACTTCATTCAAAAATCCTTTTGGGACAGAACAACTATTTCATCACTTCCCAGTATTGCTCTTTTCAAGGTAAAATTTTTCTGAAATCTCTTCCTATGTCCTACASTTTTTAAAAGTTACTGAAAAGAAAATAATTTACCTAAGGTCATGCAATTCCATTCCTTTCCTTTCGACTGGGTACATTTCTTCTGCTTCTCTCTAAGGGATGAGCATTTATTTCATGTTGTTTTGTTTTAAGATGTAACAGAAAATAGTTGACAATTCTTGGAATAGACACTAAGACTTTCTTAATACAGTGTATTATGAAGAATTAGCACAGGTATTACAAACATTTATGGGGTTTTTTTTCAAACCAATTTTTTTTTTCATAGTAATGTCAGTTTTCCCTTCTCCAGGCCACCTAAGCAAGCACTGGATTAAAGGCATTTTATTCAATTTTCACTTTTTAAAAATATGGGGGTTTTTCAGTCAAAGTGGTGTTCCACCTGGAAAATTTGCTTTCTGCAAAGAATTGCTGAGCATAGGTTTCTAAAAAACCTTACATTATGGTCTTTATTAAACTAAAATTGCATGAAACGTACCATTCAACAAAGTGCATTAAAGCCTTGAAGGCCTTTTCACAGAATTGTCTAAGTGGGAAGAGRCCTTTAAGATCTTCAAGTCCAACCATYAACCCAGCACCACCATAATCACCTCTAAACCATATCCCCAAGTCCCACATCCATCTCCTGAATGCTTGCAGAGACAGTGACTCCACCACTTACCYGGGCAATATATTCCAATGCCTGACCACCCTAAYAGTGAWTTTTTCTATTATTATTATCTGATCTGAATCTCCCCTGGCACATTTGTGTAAACAAATGACTGAAGTCTAAAGATTCTGCAGGCTTAAAATAGGTATCAGARCAAGTATTTACTGCTGAGATTGAAATCAGGCTCTCAGGCACCTAAGTAAGCTGCACATTTTGCTTTTAGCCCAAAATCAGTGGACTGGAAGTGGAATACTAACATTACATTTTTCTTGTTGAGTATCTGCTCCATGATTGTCATTGCTGTGTAATGTTTTTTGCCACTAATTTGTAGAACATTGAAGAGGTCTTACCAGGAAATTCTGAGCATTGTAAGAACACTTCATTGTCATAAAAAGAAAGTATAAAATGCTTATTTTTGTATCAATGGTCTATGATTTTAATAACCAGTATAAAAAGGATAAAACTGTATTCCAACACAATCTTTTTGTTACTTTAGAATRAGGACTTGCAACATAATATTAACTTTTGATTGGAACATTTGTTTTTCTATTGCAGATTGCCACAGAAGCAATAGAAAATATTAGAACTGTTGTTAGCTTGACCCGAGAAAGAAAATTTGAGTCAATGTATGGAGAACATTTGATTGTACCATACAGGTATAATAAAAATAACTAAACTGAAAAAAAWTTGTAATAAATTGCAAACATTCGCTTTGACAAAAATATTTATCTTGTAGCGTGTATAATTTAATGTCTAATTTAATTATCTCAGAAGTAATGTCAACATTTTGCATGTTTTTATTGAAAAATGCAACTACCACCAGTCAATTTTTTTAATGTTTATTTAATTAATTTTCTGTTATAATATTGGTATCTTCTATTACAATGTCACTTGGTTTGTGAAAAKGTTGGTTTTAAGTGAGCTTTAGAAGTGGTCTAATCTAAATTTCCACTTGAATTGCTTTGRATATTTAATTAAAACCTTTTTAATGTAAATTGAATATAACATTAACCTACTTTTTAAAGTTTTAGTAAGATTGAAAACATTTGAATAATTACTTACTGGTTTGGGRCTGAAAATAAAGTAATATAAGTCTGGACTAAACCATAATTTAAAAGTCTTAAAGTAAACAGCAAAAAATATTCTACCAATTAAGGTTTAATTTGTTCCAGAATRGAATGTTTTGTTTTCAGACATTGTGAGAAAAGTAAAGGAAATGAAAGTATATGTACACAGATATAATGGGAAAGAAGTAGGGGTGCCACTAACACATCTACCGTAATAATTGTGTGGTTAGAGGACAATGCAGGACATGAAGATATTACTTAGTTTTTTTCTCAAACTGCTGGGTTATGAGTTCATATCTCACAACTTGCAGAACAGTTTCTAACCATTCTCAGTGCTGACACTGATGGGATTGCTCCAAGACTTTCATCTTTCTGTTGTCCTAGTATAAATAAGAACTTATTGSCCTTTATTAGTGAGAGAGAAGACGTGGAAGAAGTATTAGTAGAAGACTGTTTTTTTAGTTAATGCTGCAGTGTATGTAGAATTTCCATTCATAACAGTATCAACTGAAGTCAATTGTTTCTTGCATACTGGGGCTTCAGTATGACTGCACACTCTGATGAAAATATGCATTCTTTCTATACAGAAATTCTGTGAAGAAGGCCCATATATTTGGCTTGTGTTTTGCCCTTTCACAAGCAATGATGTTCTTCACCTATGCTGCCTGTTTCCGGTTTGGTGCCTATCTAGTGGTAAATGGACACATGGAATATAAAAGTGTATTTTTGTAAGTATCTCTTTTGCAATCCTTTTTCTGTCTGTCCAGAAAAATCATTTATCATTTAAGAGGTTTGTGGTTAAACCATATAGGGCTATGGAAACAATAAACACTATGAAAGACTGAGATCCTACTAGTGTGAATATCAGTGACCTCAATCCCCAAGGAGGTCAGCCATATCGATTTTTTGTTGTTAGCCTCATTAAAGATAGTTAGTACAGATGATTTTGACCAGAAGATGCTGGAAACTGTCTGCATCCTGTCTGCTAGCTGAACATCTCTAGCCAGCTGAGTGAAATTCCAGTTAGATTTGAAAGGGAGTGTTTGAGCAAAAACTGTGTGAGTCCTGCTAGGCTGTTCAAATGTAGAATTAAATAGATCACTTTATGTAAGTCTGAAGAGAAAAGACAAAATTAATTAAAATGGATCTATTTTACTTTGCCTTAAAATAGGCTAAGARGTGTCATATGTCAAACACCATTTCTCAGTGATGATTTGTTTATATGGTGTGTGGCAGTAAGTAATATCTAAAGACAGCAGGTTCTTCAACTATTCTAATGTAACATGTAAAATTACATAAAATTCCATAAAATGACATAAAATCACCATAAACCAATAGCAGCATAGTTTTCAATCTTTTTCAATATTGTAAACCCTGAAATGTTTTTTACTAGAGATGTAATAGAAAATTAAATCTTTATTGTCACCTTGTTACAGGCTTAATTTCTTATTTTCATTGATGYCCTACAAATTGATCACTAACTCCCAACGGTTATTGAACCGTAGAGAAGAAACCACAGTGATAATAGAACAGGATTATATTAATAATTTTGCCATCCATTGACTCCTTTCCTCATAACCCTAGCTGARACTTAATATACCTACCAGAATTAATAACTAAAGAAATTAGTGCTAATAAGTAATGAAAACACTGAATTTGGAATGCAGGCATGTTGATCTCAAATCATTAAAAGAGGGTAAAAAGAAATTTATGGAGCTAAATGAATAATTAAAGCAATAATAGTTGATTGCTAGTATATTTTTTTCTGAATTTATCCCTCTTTTTTCTCTGAGTAAAAGTTGACTGCAGCCACATTTCCATTGTCCTTTTCTTCATTGCCTGTTGGGTTTTTTTCCTGATTTCCTTTACAGAGTGTTTTCAGCTGTTGTGTTTGGKGCAATGGCATTAGGACAAACCAGTTCATTTGCCCCAGACTATGCCAAAGCCAAGATATCAGCAGCCCACTTGTTTCTGCTGTTTGAACGAGTGCCCGCAATAGACAGTTACAGTGAGGAAGGAGACAAGCCTGTGAGTAAGCCATGTGCAATGGGTGGTGTTATTTATTGGTGGTATGGACAGCACTCTCCTCACTTCAAGCTCATTCTTCCTCTCCTGATTACATCCTTATGTCAATGCATTCTTGACACTGTCTGAACACAACGTGCACCAAGTTCTCTATTGTGAGTCCGGCTTTTGCACATAGASCCAAAAGGTTATTTGTTTAGAAAATCTCTATTGATTTCTGGGGGAACAGGGATACTTCTGCATTTCTATTWTAAGCATCTGTGAAATTGTCTTAAAGATGTGACAGTGATACTATTTTAATTACAGGAAACATTTGAGGGAAACATAACAATCAAAGATGTGGCATTTAACTATCCAAATCGACCGGAGGTCAAAATYCTCCAAGGTTTGAATCTAAAAGTAGAAAAGGGACAAACTCTGGCCCTTGTTGGTAGCAGTGGCTGTGGAAAGAGCACTGTTGTTCAGCTGCTTGAGAGATTCTATGACCCACTTGATGGAGAAATGGTAAGTATTATYGCAAGAACCTGTCAACAGGTCAAGTGAGGATGTTCTTATTGGGTTTTATGTAATGTGAGAAGTACGATAGATATTTCTAATTTTATTTTGTATGTATTTTTAATGTTAAAGATCATTGGGTCTCCTTAATTGAATGAGATGTATGTAAGTACCAGTTTTCCCCATTACGATGAATTAACAAAGATCTGTGATAAAAATATGCCCRATCCACAGTCTCATGATGACTTTGAATTCAGGGCAAATTTCYTGAGGTTTTTATAATAAGAAGGGTTTAAAAGCTGATAAATATATGTATCTACTTCTGCATAATGTAGTAGTAGAGCTTGCCATCTATGCTCTTTCCAAAAAAAAATGGTGAACACTGATGAACATAAGCTTTTTCAGAATTTTTACTTGTCAGAAACATCTTTATGAGTATGCCGGCTTATCAAGTGATAGATTGTAAATACTTCCAGTAATTTTGGTTTAAAATACATGTAGGGTTTCCTACATTACTTATTCATCAACTTCACATTTTTTTTTCACACAATAGTATTGTTTATTGATATTGCTCTTTGATGTAAACTTATACACAGGTTTTATCTGAAAATGAACACACATTTTGGCCTGAATGAAAATAAGAAGTATTTTAGAATTTGTCTCTGCAGAGATACTCATAAAAGATGAAGAAATACTTAAATAAAGCATAGATGCAATGGAAAATATTTTTTTTGAGATTCGTAGTCCCCCAAAAGGTCCAGCATAGCAAAATGATGTGTAGAAAGATGCAGCATAGGTGCCCCAAAAGTGTGTTTAACTAAGGGCAACTTCCTTACCGATGTTTTTGACCTTGTGTCCATAAATAACCAACAGCAGTTTACTGAAGAGTAAACCACAGTCCTGTGGCATAGGAGCCACAGAAGTGTTGGAGTAATTCTCAAGCTGCGTTGTGCTGTGAACTGAGTGAAAGGCATTTAGGTTAAAGCAGTAACTGTCAGAATAGCTGTTCACAAAAGTTCCCTCTTAGTATCTAGAGATTATTTCAGTGGATTTTGAATCAGGTATATTAAAACACATTTTCCTTTGAAAACAAAGTTATATTGGCTGCAAATTGACTTTTCTAGTACAAACTGTGGAGTTAGTAGATTAATCTCCTCCAATAGCCTTGCTGTGAAGGGGCTATTCTTCAACTGCCCAGCTGAACATGTCACCCAACACAGAGCCTGAGCACTGCACGGGGTCAGTCTAGTGGAGCTGTAACAGCCCTTATAATGTCCTGGTATATTTGTGTCTAAGTTAAGGCAACCTGTATTATCATGAAACTGATACATTAAAAAAATAACTTAAAATCCTATTTTCATATATCTAAGACAATGACAACAATTCAGTAGGTAAATTTAGCCAATRTATGAGAGAGTTACCAATAAAGAAAACTGGCTGCAAATGGCATGTTAAGGAATGCAGAAGTAAATTTCATATATATATAAGAAATAGAGGAGAATTTTCCTGCTGAAGAAAGCAATGAAAAAACTYACCCCAAAGTTCTTTGAAGTTGCCTCAGCACATCTTATCTTTCACTGTCTTCAAAATCCTGATTAAATACTGAAGTAAAGGACTGAGGCAGCATAAGGGACTGTTCTCACTTTTATAAAATAGACCTTGGAAATTTTTGGAACATAGAGGACAAAGGAGGGGGAGGGATTAGAGCTGCAGTTGCGCAGCTTCTGCGTATGGGTTTACAGTAGGTCTCAAATTCATGGATATCCATGTGACTAAAACTTAAAATGCTTGCTTTCTCAGCTTTTTGATGGCAAAGATGCAAAGGCACTGAATATCCAGTGGCTGAGAGCTCAGATTGGTATTGTTTCACAAGAACCAATCCTGTTTGACTTCACTATTGCTGAAAACATCGCCTATGGAGATAACAGTCGGCAGGTGTCSTTTGAGGAAATTGTTAGTGCAGCAAAAGAAGCCAATATTCATTCCTTTATTGAGTCTCTGCCAGATGTAAGTTATTCCCTTTCTCTCCTTCTCAGAACTGGATATGACCTAAAGTCAGGGGCAGTGAAAAATTGTATCTGCTTATAATTACTTGGAGTACAATAATTCCCTGAGATGAAAATAGATCTGAAACTACTCTTTTAATATTTTCCTTACTTGATTGCATTTACTGTACTTCTTTTCACTCTGAGAKATTCCATTGTCAGGTGGAGATTGTAACATTTAAGATCCTGGGGAAGAAAACACACAGTTATAACTAACTGAGAGCTGGCAGTAAGGGGTGGGGGTTTTAAAGTTGAACATTTCTTTTAAGCTCCCGTCTGTCTCAAGTATATGTAGAAGATTTTGCTAGACTGGTGAGTTTACACATTTCTTCCAGTTGTACCTAGTCAGAATTTAAATTTCTAGTATTCCTATGGTCTTACTAAGAATTCTTTTCACGCATATATACTATATGACAAGCACATAATATGTAAGCCTGAGCATTCTGGGTCAGATGAAAGATCTGCTATGCCCAGAATCTTGTCCCATGCAGTGACCAGGAAGACATAGTTACAAGTAAGTATTCAGAAAGGCTAAAGATTTAATCCCATTTCCTCTGATTTCTTATCTTACTTTGCATGATTTGTCAGAGTTTGAAGCCCAGTATYGTAATCACTAACCTTTGATGTTGTGTCTTCTGATTAAGAATAACATCTTAACATAAGCCATTCAATCTTAGAGGGGCTTTAGCTTTGAATTTATCAAATGTTCGTTGTTATAAGGAAGTGTCCTAGTAAAAGATCTGTAGATCTGTGAAAGATAGAAATTCAGGTCAGTTGTTTTCAGAGACCTATGGYATGGAATATGCAGATTATGAGTGGCTGGTGTCAGAGTTGATATGCTTCAATATACATCAGGACTGATTTTCATTCATAGCCTGAACTTCATATATTGTTTCCAGAAATACAATACCCGTGTGGGAGACAAGGGAACCCAGCTTTCTGGTGGCCAGAAACAACGGATTGCTATTGCCCGAGCTCTTGTACGTAGGCCTCAAATTCTGCTCCTGGATGAAGCTACTTCTGCCTTAGACACAGAAAGTGAGAAGGTAAATTAAGCCTGAATCAGGAAACTGGAATTTAATTTTTTTTTTTGTATTATGATTATTGGTTTTACTCCCACAGGTTTAAGCCAAAAGCTGGAAACATGGTGTCTTGTGCAAATTACATATTAAGGCTAATAACAGACAAATATAAATGTCTTACCACTTCTTGGGAAAAAAAAAAAAGTATTTTTTACATCTGTATGGCAGTAGGCAGGTTGAAGTTGCTATGAAGGATGCATTCCTTGGTCTAGAAGTCTTCAGTATTCAACTGAGAAAGTGCTATCAAAATTGAATCAGGATGCACAAACGGCAGAAGCTAAAAAGATTGAGGATGCTGCCAGAGAACTTTTGTTTTTTTCTGTGAAACTGTGAAATCTGGCTTTCATAAGTTTTCTTCCYTCTCCCMATGYTCTCTGGTCCTCACTTTGTGTTTATGGTGAAATCAAAAAGTTCCAGTGAAAACAGCTAAAACATTTACTTCCTTTTTAAGTCTAAAACTGTACTCTTCTGCACAACAGGAGTACAATCTAGCTGTAGAAAATTAACAGAGATTCTACAAAAATACTATTCATGAAGCAAATATCATATCATACAATCTGGAAAGTTAAAATCTTCCTACTAAGTTTTGATCAACTGTAGGCATGAAAAAAAGAGATTTAAGGGGGAAATGCTGTTAAATAATCCCATGATTTATTGTTTTCTTTCTTATGTGCCAGTTAGGTATTGAAATTTAATCTCTTATTTTATTCTGCATTAATAAACATAAGGAATAAATACAAGAAAGCAGGGATTCATTTCAGTATTTTTCTGGCAGTGCTAGCTATGAGAAAAATGTGTTTCATGAGACTCCCTGTGAAATCATGAGAACTAGTATGATAGCATTTGGCCCAAGAATATTGAGTTATATCCCATTTATAACTGATCAGTCATGGAAAGAAGCTGTAGAGGTCCCCAATTAAACCTCCTCTTCACTCAAAGGATAATACTGAACTCAAACTTAGATTGCTTTATGCTGTGTCTGGTAGGGTGCTTGAAAATCTCAAGATTCAGCAGAGATGTTTTTGTCCCTGTTSCAATGCTTAATCATCCTTGCAGTGAATCTTTTTTTTTTTTTCTATCCAGTCAGAACATCTCCTGTTACAATTTAAGACCATTTTCTCTTGTTTCCCTGCCACGCATCTCAGTAATGAGCCTGGCTCCATCTAATCCCCTTAACTACCACAGCATCATCCATTCTAACAGTCTGTACTCCTTGCCAGCACAGACTAATTCTAAATCAGGAAGCTTGAGCAACAGATACTGCCTTTCCCTCACAGTCATATTACAGTTTAGAAATGGCAACAGAGGTAATGTCTCACAAGAGCTGCCAGAATAGTTCACYTTTTGGTTTGTTCGTTGTGCAGATTGTCCAGGAGGCGCTGGATAAAGCCCGAGAAGGTCGCACGTGCATCGTGATAGCTCACCGCCTCTCCACCATCCAGAACGCTGACAAGATCGCCGTSGTCCAGAATGGYGTSGTTGTAGAGCAGGGMACACATCAGCARCTTCTGGCTGAAAAAGGCATCTACTATTCCCTGGTCAATGTTCAAAACATTGCGTAATGCAACATCTCAGTTAAATGCAATATCTCAGTTAAAGGCAGTATTTGTCTCTCAATTGTCACTACTTTTATCATTGCAATTAGTTCAGTATCAAGTCAGTCTTGATACTTTTGGTTTTCTTCCTTCCTTTCATAAATCATACAAACCCAAGAAATACCAAGTTAGTGTGTACCAATTYCTTACAACTAGTTTTCATTATTCAAACTGCTTTTCTATCTGGCCAAAGCAGAGGCCCATTGCACTCACGAAAGTAGAAGCACGCTAAGCCAAATGTAATTAATATTAGCTTGCTTTGAACTCTTTCAAAAATCACATTAATCAGGTGTATCTGGTAAGCAACCTGGAAATATTTTCATGCTCAATAAGAATAGTTTTGCTGTTGTCAGAAATAAACCTCAAGCCTTATCCTCACTGTGCCTTGTAAGACGCTGTCAGTCCTGACCCATTAGGCTCGTTGTGAATTGTTTTGAGAACTTGCAGGTCAGCTGACGCTTGATGCCAGATGTCTTGTTATGATGTGGAATTTTAGCCTGGGATGTCAGCAAAGACCCTGCAAATATGGACACAGGCTGAAAACACAGGTCCCAGAACTGTAAGCGCCTTACTGATAGTTAATAACTGGTCATTGAAGAGCAACCTTAAGAGAYGGAAAAAGACTGCTTGAAATGAAACAGCAATGAAACAGCAGATAAGGAAAAAACCCAAGATCACAACTGATGGGGAAGACAAGGCRCCTGCTGCAGCCTGGGAAAGTACTGTCTGCAAGTCTCTCAAAGTCCTAGGTGCCAGAGGTCAAGGAATGAGAACTCTATAAAGACTGAAGTATTTTATGCAAGGTGAAAATCCTGGATTTGGACTTGGAGAAGGGGGAAGGAAGGCATCCTTTTCAGTGTTAGCATCCGTGGTTGAAGAGCACTTGAACCTGATCACTGCCATGACTGAGACTCGAGGACTGTAACCATTGGTGCTGAATTATTGCCTGAATTATTATCAGCTCTGGAATATTGTATATTATTTGCTAATATAGGATGGCTGTTAAGGGCTAACTGCTTTGAATGTGGAGTAATATTGATTAATAATTATTAATAACTAAACATGAATAATGTATTTTGTTAGTGAATATTTATGCAGTAAAGTTTTGTTTTTAAGTTTAACACTGTCTTGATTAATCAATCATCCCCACTTCCATTAGAGCAATTTCTGATTCCTTGAGATCATACATATGTCTGACCTACATCTAGATACTTATACATGCAGATCCAATCTGATAGGCAGTCAGGCTCATTAATTAGACTTAACTATGGACTAATAACAGTTTTCAGAACGTTTGTCGATGCAGTCTCATGGTATTCCTGTTGAATCTATTTTCTTTTTATTCTGTCTTAGATGGAAAACCAATCTGACTAGCAAATTTGTTTGTTTCCTATTTATACATTACTTGATACAATAAGGTTCTTATCCATCAATAAGGACATTACTCTGCATAATAACATAAATAAGTTATCGTTGCAACTGCAAGAAAGAAACTCTTCAACAATATAGTCTGAAGATTCAAGTAAGAACRTACTTAAATGGATTTTATAACTAAATTCTGGATGTTAGTTTTTTTCTTTTAAACTAGATTTTTTCATTATTGATGATTATAGTTTCTAATGATTAGATTAGTAATGATTGCATTGTTTCCCCAACTCATTTCAAAGATGTTTGATTTRGCAGGTCAGTTTAGCTCTTTGCAAAAATCAAGTTAAGCACTGTAAGTATATTACCACAAACATCTGAAAGTCAGTGTTTTAAATTTTGGCATATAGTTCAAAATATATTTCCAAAATTCTCATCATAGGTAGAAATTTTCCAAACYAATCYGTTTTACTCTATTCTTTTCTTCTASATTTCTAAGAAGTATTTGAGACTTATGCAAAAGTCTGCATAATAATTCCAAAGCCACTATAAAAGCTTCAAGAGCTGTGCTGCTGCTCACAATTACATCTTTTTCAGAATTTTCTTTCAGAAGACCACRACAGCYGTATTAWTACAATTGAGCTACCATTCAATACYTCATCATGTAATTTATAGGCATAAGGCCAAAAGGACAGACAAAGACACTTCCACAAAAGTGCTCTCCTTCATATTCTATTCATACACTTTGAATTGCAATGATTTACCCAAAGGAAGTGTTGACTGAACTAGGACAATTGTGCTTTAAGGACCATTATTCTACCATACCTTTCCAAGGGTCATATGAGGTTGCACTCCTTAGCCTGGCCTTCTCAGTTAGGCTCTGGTACATTTTGGTTCCCCTTGATGTCACAAGATACATGTTTGAGCTCTAAATCCTCTTTTTTGGAGTAGTCAGCTCTTGTCTTTGCCCATAACTCAGGAAAACATGTATGCAGTGTTATTCTGCAGTAAAAGGCTTTTTTTCCTCTGTTTTGTACTTTTGAGAGCCTGCAGCAGTTTCAAGAAGAACTCACTGTTYTGAGGGAAGGTAATCTAATGTTTTTTCATGCATTTCTTGCGCCTCTTGACACATTATCTCTGAAACAAATCTTTAGAGAGATGTCAGCACTGATACCACCCCAGCAATCCTAACCACTTTGCAAGAAAATGTTACTGACTGTGGGGAAACTGAAAGCAAGGACTTCAGTTCAACAGYCTGATAACCCTCCTGCTGAGGCAACTAATCCAAATAGGGTTCTCAGAAGAAAAGGAGGGTTTAGATCAGGAAAGTCTCTCTTATTGCAGATTTGTTAAATGCCATGTGTTCTATTGCCCAGTATTCTCCAGCATATATCCCTACAAGGATTATTTGTTGTTCCTTGTGCAACAAGTATATCTCACTACTAAATCCTTCTATAATTTCTGACACAGAGTGAGAGCATGAGTTAAATCCATCCCATGGAGTCCATCCCAACTCCATGTCCCTTTTCTCAAGGGTTTCTGAAGGAATATTTGTCACCATTACCACAGAYCATGTGCTGTGTCCAAGGGAAGACTGTACATCAGTTCTGGATCTCCACTAATCTCTTCACACATTCCTTCAAAGTTCTTCCTATCTATCCCACATTTGGAAGAAGCTCAATGGTTTTCCTCCCTAACACTGTCTCCCCATCAACCTGGCTTTAGTGGAACCTGTTCTCCTTTCTTACGTGTAGATCCTTTCAATCTGCTGTGTCTTTATTGTTGCTATACTTGTCTGTAAAAACAAGCTTCCTAGGAGCATTAATTTCTGTAAGACCCTAAAAATCTCCTTTAAACATTTGTTGATGAGTTATCTTTATAATCATTCATAGCATAAATAGGCCTAAAGTTAACCTCTTCCTCAATGTATATAGTCTATTTGTAACTTTATGACTCTTCCTCCTATTCCTCTACCTCAAAACCCAGTCTAACTTGTAGATTTGGTCATTGAAAGGAAAGAAGACAACTTGGAGGAAAGAAAGAACATGATACAGTTACAAATACATGCAAAAACATTCAATTAGCAATTCTAGTGCAGAGAAAGGCACATTGTGAATGTGGACAGTCTAAATAATTGTTATTGTTAAGTACCCAATCTTCCAGACACATTGTCTTGAACAGTGTAGTTTAGTCATGAAGGCATTCTGTATTTCCAAGAGAGGACAGTGTCATTATTCTTGTTATTTTAATGCAGTAAATTGAAAGCAGAAAGTAAACAGGACCAGCAGCAGSTTCAAATCCTTTGCTGTGAACTTCATGAACTTCATAATCTAWCAAAAATAGAGAACAGGAAGGAAAAGAGAAGAACACACRAGGACAGCTATCTTTAGCKATCCCTGTTATTGAAAGGTGAGAAYATTTTGTTTTGTTATGTGTGCTTATTGCTGCATACACTTCATTCTGGGTGTGCTCCATTGAGGAGGGAGATCAGCATCGCAATGCTGTTGCTGTAGAGATGTAGGGCAGGACTGTGCATAACTGACAGCCTAAGTCATTTCTCTAAGCAAGTCCATTTTCTGCCGAGTTAGCAAAGGCCTGGCCAATGAAGACTGAGGAGCAGCTCATCCTGTTCCAGAGCTGCTGTCACTAGCAGGTCAGATTAGCAACAACCTTGTACCRTATCTCTTTATAAGAGGATGTGGCMTGATTATCATAAATACCTACATTGTTAAGGCCTGGGTGTAGAGAAAACTAATCACACCTTGCATGACTTCTTTACTAAAACAAGCATCTTATATCCTACATTATGTACTGTTTTATAAACACTGGCTGCAGCCTTACATTCATGAAGACAGAGATATTTTTAATGGAAATACTAGGCATTGCATAGGGCTGTTTTAAAATGCCCCAACATTTAAAATTATTGATRTTGTAGATAACTTAAATGTAAATATTGTGTCTACATATATTAACTGTCATAATAGATTCAACTGAAGTGTCTATGGGTAGAAATGGTATTATTTGCTTAGTAAAGGAGACAAACATGTTTAGATTTTTTTTTAATACAGCAAACAATTGCTCTATGATCAAAAASCATGGTCCTTACTCATCTAATAAACAGGAATAGTTTCATTTCTGTGTTAGTTCTGATTTGGTTCTCCAATCACAGATGAGGGAGGGCTAAGTGAATAACTTCATTAATTGAAGAAAAAGTCTCGGTTCCTTATATCCAAGATGTTAAATTGAAGCAATGTTGAGGAAGAAGGGATGCATATCAATATTACACAGAAACTGTAAGTTCCCACTTACRTTTCAAATGTCCATAATTAGGACAGCTTTCATAACAGAAATACACAAAAAAAGCCAGGGCAGAACTTAGAAAGAATGAAACTACTRTAGAATCATAGAATTACTTGGGTTGAAAGGCAACTTAAAGAACATCGAGTTCAAAGCCCTCTGTTGTGGGCAGGGAGACCTTCCACCGGACCAGGCTGTTCAGAGCCAGATTCTACTGTGCCTTGAGCAATTCCAGGGATGGGGCATCCACAACTTCTCTGGGCAACCTGTTCCAGTGTCTCACCACACTCAGAGTAAGGAATTTGTTCCTAGTAGCTAATCTAAGCTGCTCTCTTTCAGTTTGAAGCCATTTCCCCTTTCTCTGTCCCAACATTCCCTTTTAAGTAGTGTCAGTACATAGTGACCAACATTATCTACTCTCTTTACTGCTGGGACAATGACAAGCTGTTTGGTTAACRCTGGCACCACACTTTTTTCTTTGTAGGCACTTTTGCCTTTCCCCAAGATGAACTTCTTTCTTTCCCTTTCATGTACATCACATTTTGTACGGCTTTCATTTTGGATTATTCAATGCGCTTGCTTGTTGTAGAAACTCTTCAGTCATTCCTTGAGATGCACATATTTAATAGTGCTGTAAACCAGTTCTTCAACAAAAAAAAAAGCCCCAAAATGTTTACATTCCAAGGAATGAATGGGAAAAGCTAGGATGGAATTATGACATGTTTCTCCATCCATAAAATGAATTCCTAATCTAAATTAAGTTTTCCTAAGATTTTCTTTTGAATAGCTCTACAAAAGATTCAGCTCCATGTATCTGTCTATTCTTCACTGTAAAAGAAAATGAATTATTAAAGATCAGAGTTATTTACATATCTGCTGAATCAAAACCAACTCAGACATTATTTCTCAAGCATATTAGTGTTGTGAATTACAGATCAGGATACTAATATTTCCCTGWAAGGCTTGTTAATGGTACATTCACTGAAGCACATAGCAATCTAGTTTTGCAGATCTTTATAATTATGTTTCCTGCAATTTCCTGAAGAGCTTGATAAATAATCAGAAGCTTGGTTGCTCATTTGGCACTCATTTGTAGACCTTTGAAACATTTCCTCTGACGACCTGATTATTCCTCCTAATTCTCATTTTCCCATGTTTCCCATTTGCCTAAGAGACTTCAGAGGTAGAAGAAAATACAGTATTTCCATGTAAGAACTTTTCAATGAAAATTAATTTCTAAAATCTCAAAATGTTAAAAATTTCTCTATAAGTACTCATGAAAAATTGAAAAGCTAGAAGTAATTTCTATGTTTAAACTTTAACACCAGTTTTGTTTGAGTTCACAACAAAGGGTGTGTGTTTTCTTCTTTATTACTCCATACTGTAAATCAACAATTTTTCTTCCTATGGCCATGTCTTTAATTTGCCACATGATGGCCTCATTTGTTCAGAAAATGGCTACACTGATCTGCATTGTTSCTTTTTTTCTTTTTACTTCTTCATGTATGTCTTGTTCAATTCAATATATGCCGTATTCTGTTGAACCCAAACAGCAATATTTGGTCAGAAGTCTCCTAAGGGATTAGCAACCAATTTACAGTCCTGACAGCTTTGCTACCAGGTCTTCTAAAGTCAGAATTCCTAAGACCTGACCAAGGCAATAGAGACCAACTGCTCTTCCCAGCTTCTACTGTGTCAAGCAGACCTACTGGAGGCAATCCAGGATGGTAGATAATGTTTATTATCTCTGCATTCAAATCAAAGGCCTTTTATTTCTTTCTCTCTAATTTAATCTGTCACAAAATCTATTAAGATAAAGGAGAAGGATAAAGAAGAACCTTCCCATGTATTAAAGATGCCTTAGAGTATTACAAGAAAGAGATTTTCATTTAGTCTGGGTAATKTGATTCCAGATACAGAGTTTGAGGGCCATTTTTCTGAGTGAATTTCTTCTTTAAGAGATATTGCATTCAACACCACTATCATTGTACATTGAATTTCACATGATCTCTAAGTTTTAAAAAACAGATACAGAAATTTACAAAATTGGGTAGTTAAATCCTATATTTATATGGAAGTGAAACTGTTCACCTGTGAGACAACAGGCATCTTACCACCAATGTCAATATTTAGTATTTAGTATTTTCTGTTAATGGAAGATAACAGCATTATATAGTTGCTTGATTTTGCAGCTGTGGACAGGAAATTCAGTGTTTGGTTCAATTTAATATACCACAGGCTTTTAAACAGATATACAATGCACTTTCATATTGCCTAAATGAAAATAATAATTCTTAAATAATTTAACTGTCTAATTGGTTAAATTGACTGCAGTGAGGACGCAGAGATGGTTTATTGCTTTGCACTGAGAAAATTCTATTTCTAGGACGAGATTGCTTCACAAGAAGAAGAAGAAAATACCCACTAACACACTAATGAACTTCTCATTGGGGGTGAATATGTGCACAAAGACTGCTGCTTGTTGTGTCCAGTGACAGAAGAAGTGAAGGGTCCAATTCCATCCGAACACAAGGACACAGTTTATTATTGTGAGGGTGGCTGAACACTGGAACAGGTTGCTTAGAGAGCTTGTGGAGTTTGCATTCAGATATCTAAAACTAAACTAGCCACAGCCCCAATCAATTTGTTCTATTTGACCCTGCTTTAGCGAGGCTTTGGACTAGACAGTCTCTAGAGGTGCCTGTCAACTTCAGCCAATATGATTTTCTGTGCAGGTAAAACCATGGTCAGCCATGTGGATCCAACCAGTTAAACATACCCACTCCATATGGTGGCTTTCAGTATGTCAAAAACATTCAACTCATCACAAGCTGCATTAAAAAGTAAATAGTTATTTTAAAATGCTTGAATTTAACTTCATAGACTTTTGTACAGAGTATGTAAAAGTCTCCCATGCCTCAAAGATGACTATAACACAAAAAAAGGAATGTTATAGAAATGTTTTCTGACCTCTGCTGACAGCCTGAGGCAAAGAATCTGACTTGGGCTGTGTCTCCCAAAGGAGAAAGATGATTGTTTCACTCTTACCAACAAGCTGTCATTTCTACCAGAACATTGTTTTGACATCATGACAGTAAGCCATGAATTTACTCGGTGAAAGCCAGGGGCTGGCAAAGCTTTGTTGTCAGAAATTGCAGATCGTTAATTACGGGACAGCCGTGGACAGATGGAGAAGGGGATGTTCAGGTACTGCTGTGGTTGCTTCTCTCTGCTCTTCCACAAGCAGATTTCCCCTTCCCCTCTGCCCCCTCCTCCTGCCACTGCATTGCTGTAAGACCCACAAAGGCTACCCTGAGAACTCATAATGCAAGGAAAACACTGAGTACTTCCAGGTTTCTAAGAGCTCTCCAAACCTCATTCTGACTGTTCAAAGTTTCTTTGGTTTAATTTTTAAGCTTTAAATTCCTCCAACTAACACTGTCAAAGTCTGAAAAGACAACACTGATTTTCTAGATATAAATACAGCCATACATAAAACTAATTCAGGAGATAAAATATAGCATGGTTTAAACCTTACTGTAAAACTCTCTCCAGTAAATTTTTCTTTATTAGTACACCAACAGATTTTTCTACAGAAATTTTTCTTACACTTAGATGGAAAATTGGAGGAAGAAATGACCAGGTAACAGGAAAATTTTCATTCAAGTAATGGCTGTTCTTTCCTTTTAATAGAGATTTCAAGTGAATATTCTCTAAAGATTATTCTAATATTTAGCCCAAGGTCAACCTTATTATAAATATTTAATGGAACCATAGGAATTCGATTTTTGTTATGTGTTTGAGCTAATATTGTTTCATGAATGAGGGAGCACCTTTCATTTTCCCACTCTAATTCCAGTCTGTGACAAAGGGCTTGTGTGTGCTCCTACTTTTACTCATCCTCCAATCCCCCTATCTTTCGCTCCTCATTGTCCCCTTGCAGTTCCCAGTTCCCCTTTTTTCASCAGCCCTGCCTGATTGCAATCTGGYTTCTTTTCTTCCTGCCACAACTTTGGTGTTCATCCTTTTTCCTTTTCTCTGACGCTCTCCCTCCTCTATCAGTGTGACCACAGGAGGGGAAGGCAAAGTCCAGCGCATGAATCGCTGCCACGCAAAAAGGGGAAAAATGCAGTGGTTATTCAGGCAGTGGCTACCTTTTTCATTGCATTTAGAGCTGTTTTTACAAAAGGCTGGAAATTAACACTTGTGATTTTGGCCTTCAGTCCTGTTCTGGAAATCAGCTCTCTGTGCAAAGATATGAGAAACATATGAGCTTTCAATAAACACRTGATCTATACCTTTTATAATCCCATTTGGTGTCTGTAAGATTTAAAAATACAATCTGTCTCTTAGTGAACTTAGGCCTTGTCCACATACAGAAAGGTGTGAACAGCTGCATGATGATACTGACGAAGAGCAGTGCCTCCACCATGGACTCGGATATAATGCTGCAAAATTTCCATTTGTTGGCTGTATTTATAACAGTGGTTAAAGAGGKTTTTAATTTTTTTAATGCATTTTTGCTGATGATTTTTTTCTCTTGTCTTCTTTTTAGTAGTTTAAGAAAGCATCACGAAACATGCAGATATGCAGTCCCTTTCTTGAACATAATATGGTCTTACAGGCCTCATAAACCCAGTGAGAGTGGCAAACCAAAGAGACAGACACACAGCAAAAAATCCCCAAGTACAATGCTAAGGTTACGAGCCAAAGTCATGTATTTATTTGTTTTATGTATTTATTTTGTATTTTATAGTCATGTATTTATTTTGGTATGAAATACCAGTTTTGCCATCTTCTTGATCTTTTATCTAAACACAAACAGCATGACCACAAGACCCAGCAAGTTTTGAAACTCAGAATTCARTAACACCTGTGCCATCCATCCCTTGGCCAGCAGAGCACTTTCTGCTCCAGCTGATGCAGTTACCTGGCTCGGGTGGCTGAGGAAGATCTTTGGGTAGTTTCACCTGGCTTCCCAGCTCAACACAGCATCTCTCTTTGGTCACCCAGTGTTGTCCACTGCCTTCATAATTTTTATTATCCCTTTTTCCTGCTCATCTTCAAGGCACTGTTTGCCAGCCACTTCCTGGCATGAGGGCACAAAATGGTCTTTCCTCATAGCTTAGAAGTTACTGAGACCGGGTCTTGTTTTTGTAGAAAACAAATGTGTGGCCTAATACCCCTGCTCTGTCCTAAAACCAGGCGAGCTTTTTCACTCTACTGCTGCAGGAAGGGTATTCTACTTTTCTGAAGATTAAACATCTCTTTCCAACAAAATAAATGCACAGTTCTCATACATTAATTTGTTCCTGGACCAGCATGGAGCCTTTGCTTTAGGAGTTCCCTACTGTGGGTTTACTTTCCTGTTCTATTTATAGAAATAAATCTTATACTCTCTCAGATGAMATTTTGCTAGGCTAACCAAATTAAGTTATTTTTGTTTTCCCAGATAGTATAGGTTTTCATTGGTCATGTTTTTCTTTAATTTTTTCATATTGTATTTCAATTTCATCTACTTCTCTTATTACTACCTTCCAATATAATTTACCTAATTCTGTAAGATATTCTGGTATTTTTTGTCCTGGTCTTCTCACTAGTTTTCTGTACTGGTTATCTCAGTTTTGTACGAACAGAAAATTTCTTTATAATGAATATTGTTTGCATGCCCAAGTCATTAATTTAACTAAGAGCAATAAATCCCAAAACTGAGTAAAGAATTAATATTGCCAGCTCTCTTGGGTATTACATCTCCACGCTGCACACCTCTGTCTTCCTTCAAACTGTTTTTTACCTTACTGTTCTTTTATTACTTCACTACTAATCCTTAATAATTTATCTCATGGCTTTAGGATAAATTTGCATTAGTAGGCATTAATGAAGTCCCAATGGATTAGTTTTACTGGGTCCAGCCTCTCTAGAAAAAACAGTACTAAAGAAAAGTAATTGGGTTAATTCTTTGCTACCATAACTCATGGCATAATTTATTGCCTTCTATTTCAGACTTTTTTATTTTCTTCAGCATTTGTTTGCAAGCTTCCTGTGCTAGTTTTTTCAAGATAAAATTTTGCAGTTTCTCAGGTTACTGTTTCTGTTGCAACTCTTCAGCCTTGTGGTTCTATCCACAATCTGAAAATAACCGTAAAAGCCTTTGCTACTGAACCAGTATTATATTAAATAATAAAACCAGTATTTTATTCAGTACTCTGCAATAAAATGTTCATGATCACCATGAGAAGTGCATTCCTTCTTTACCATTTTTCTGTTTCAGGCCAGATGTGGTAATTGAGAGATCCCTATTCACGTTTGTCACCCTGCTTTTGGCACCCTGCTTTTTTTTGCACTTGTGGATTTTTTTTTTCTGAAAGTTGAGGCTGAACTACAGTTTCAAGGCCATCCCTGGTGCAATTATTATCTCCGTGCTTTTTCATTTCTAAGACACATGAAATTGAAAATTGAAAACCATTGCTACAGACTTTTTCTCTGTGGGTTCATCTGTAATTACAGTAAGATAAAATTGATCAGTATATCTCAAGCAGAAAGATAGTCAATAAATTTTCTTCTGCTCTTAGTAAGATCTTTCTTGGGCTTGGATTACTGTGTACAAAAATACACATCTTCAATGTATTTCATGGGAAATTTATGCATGTGCACAATGAAGGAAAAGGTAATTTCCTGTATGTTCTGGGGCGTTGCTGGGTTTTTTTCCCTTTCAGATACCAAAAAAACAGAATATRCCAAACACATTGCTATCAAACAGGTTATTTCAGCCAACATTTCAATGGATATTGCTTTCTTTTTGATATTTATATATCATATGCCTTGGCCTTCTGGTATGGAATCACTGTAATACTTTCCAATTTTTATACAGTTCACAATCCTAAAATTCTTCTTGATGAGATATCATCAGCTTTGGATGCTGAGAGTGAATCAGCAGCGAAGGCAGCACCGGAGCAGGTCAGTATTGGTCAGTGCTGAAGTGCTTTTGTCAATGCCCATGGAACTCAGTGAATGATGTTAAGGGTAGGACTGAGCAGCAGCAGGGTCCCCAAACAAGCTTTACTCTTCAGAGCACTGGAGAGCTCAATGTRTGAGACATAAATATTCCCAAGCAGTTTTGGGGATCCATGTTGTCTACGCTTTTATTAACACTCACAAAAGTAATTAAAAAACAACTCAGAGGTGTCTTCTGGATCAGCTGCTACATGTTGGCTGCTGTCTAGACATAACTCGTAAACCACACAGACAATTCAAAGTATCAGCCAATCCTGTATTTCTGGCTGCCTGCTCTAAGCATGTCTATGAACCATTTACAAAAAAATCTACCTATTCCCCGGTCTGAATCAATCATGTTTGCTGATTTTTTCCCTCCTCTGTTTCTCTACCTTACTCTGCATCCATGCTTATGCTTTGATTGAAGACAAATATTCATCACTGCATAAACATTTTCAGCAATGATCAGTTTCTCCACAGACAGTCTGTTCAGAGAATATTTTTCCACCATACTCTGTCACAGGACGATTACCTAATCTACCTTCTCATTGTCAAAGATCTTTTTGTCCCTAATGTTTACTTGGACACTTAATTGCCACTMATTTCAACAGCAGTTGGACTCTTTGTCCTGTAGTTCCAATCCCTGATAATTCACACTGCTTTGTAAGGTATTGCTGGCACATGCAAGGATCTTTCTCCCAACCCATGACCCGTAGAGTGAATCCGAGGGACAGGAGGGCAGAAAACTGCTGATAGAGGTGGGATTCCCAACAAGTGCTGCAACATWAAACTTACAGAGCTTGTTTAAACAGGATACTTAGCCTCTCACCTCCCCCACACAGCTTTGCAATACATCTTCCTATTGACRTTTCTGGCAGAGCATGCCAGAAGGACTTGCTCAGACTAGAGTAGCTCTGATTGCTGATGTTGAGCAAGACAAAGCTAAGCTGTTGTGTGCCAAGCATTCATTCATTCTCTTCTTGCCTAATTTTACTCTTCCTCRCTGTGCCCTCATATATTGGATGCAAATCCATAAGAAGATTTATATCCAATGATTAGATTAGACGGTTTTCCCTGGAGGCTTTATCTAACTTCTGATGAATCTCTGTTTACTCTTGTGTCTGTGGGACTTTCTGCTTTTTATAATGAAGGACCTTAACTTGATTTACTTCTACATTGTGATTTTAACTTTTTCGTATCACCTTGGACATAATGAAGCTTTCAGACTACCAAGAAAAATCACATCTTTTTTACAGAATGGTTTGAATGGCTGTCATTTCCAGTTCTTAAAATCATGTTACAATATAAAGATATCAAATTTATCTGGAAATTCATGGAGAACATCCCAKGCATTTCAATTTTATCTTTTATTTCCTAATTGTAAAACACTTACTTAGCCACTTATATTCTAGCAGTTCAAAATGATCAGTGAAGATTTTTAAAYTGACTTATATAAAGTTTGTATTAATTTCTTGGATCATTAGATATTAATACAAAGTTATTCCAGCAGACACTGTCACAATGTACTTGTAAATATGTCTTTATTGTGTCAAATGACTTATTTCTAGGATTTATTTTGTATTTTTTTAGTAATTTAAAAGATGGAAAAACAATCGGAGCAATWGAAGTATGATTTTAAGTACAATTTTAGATAAGTATTTTCAACTAATTCAAATTATTCATTTAGGGCAAGGAAAATTGTTAAGTGATCTTTTCTTATACTTGTGTTCTGTAATGGAATTATCACTGACATACTTAATGGTAGATTGTCTTTTTTCCATTGAAAACTGGACACTTAATTGGGGAGGATATTGAAGGGAAAATCTTAAAAGTATAACCTTTAAATATTTGTGTTTAGAAAGTAACAGGACATGAGAAACCAGAGTATTTTAACATACATTTTCATTGAAACTATATTTTGGTGCATCTAATTAAAGTTACATTTTTTCTTTAGTTTATCTTGAAGGAGTCTAAAAATATTGTGAAGTTGAAAATTTGTCAGCTGACCCTTTTGATTTTTACTAGAACACCATTTGAAAACATTCTGTTCAATCCTAATATGAAGAGAGGAAATGTTATGTGTACCTGAAAATGTTCATCTGAAGCTGTGATTCCATTGTTTCCAGGGCAGGACAGGATGTTACACAAAGCTCAAGGGCTCAAATTGCAGATCTTACAGCTGCACATGAAAATGGTGCCATCACAGAACAAGTTCATAATGAATTAATGGAACAGAATGGAGTTTACTAAAAGCTTGTTAACCTACAGGTAGCTTTGCTTATAGATTTTATCATGCTGTGTACTATCGACCTGACTGGATTGAATTATTCCCAAAGGTACTTCCAGCTTTGCAGTATTTCTCAGTGAAGAAACTCCAGGGGAAACTCCAGCACTCCCTGAAGAGTGCTTAACTTCAGATAAAGAAAAATTCATATTAAGAAAAATGTGCAAGTTTAATTCAAAGCTTATTAATTCAAATTACAGGAATATAAACTTTTTTTTCAGAAGTGTGACATTAAAAATAATGTATATGTGAAAGTAATAGTTAAGATTTTGGCAAAAATGAAGTTGTGGAGCTGATTGTTTCTCAGATTACTTTTCCAAATCATAGGATTATAAAATCACTCAGGTTGGAGATGACCATCTAGTGTAACCCCTGCTGAAGGCAGGGTGCACTCTGAGGTCAGGGCAGGGTGCTCAGGGCTGTGTCCTGTTGCATTTGGAATACTTCCAAAGATGGAGACTCCACACCCTCCTCAAGCCATCTGTTCCAGGGCCTCCCACCCTCATTGTGAAAACTGTGAATCTTTTATGCAAGTACCTTTTCAAATCAGCAGCATCTTAGTGACTCAGACTCCTGAAGTCCTTTYATTCAGACACGGTTCATTTTGAATATTTTAATTATCTCCCAAGCTGCCTCCTGAACTTCTCAAGCAGTTTCTCTCAGTCCTAAACTTTGAAATAGCTATAAGTTTTGCTACCTATTCTTCTTGGCTCCCTCCTCTCACTGAAAGTGCCTCTCACTGATTTTCTGATTGTCTTTTAATTTAAGGCCCTTTTATATAATTTTTGCATTTTAAAGAGACTTTCTGGCAGGTCTCTTCAGTTAACTTAGTTCTGCATATTTTCAGAACAGTTTAACGTAATAAAATAATGAAAAAAAATCTGTGACTGAAACACACACACACATACACACAATCCCCCTTATGCCTGGTAGTGTAATGTCAAGTTTTTCACTGAATGTAGAGAAGACTTAATGAAACTCAATACTTGATTGGGCTTTGCAAATATTCTCAATGCTTATCAATCTTTCTTCTACTTGATAGRAATTGTAGTTTTTATTCAGAATTGATCAAATTGATTCAAATGTATAGGATGAGCTAAGAGTCATAGACTCACAGAATGGTTTGGGTTGGAAGGGACMACAAAGCCCATCCAGTTCCAACCCCTCTGCCCTGGCAGGGACACCTTCCMCTGGACCAGGTTGCTCAGAGCCCCATCCAGCCTGGCCTTGGACACTTCCAGGGACGAGGCATCCACATCTTCTCTGAGCAACCTATTCYAGTGCCTCACCATCTGCACAAATATTCTTCCTAATATCTAATATAAGGCTACTTTCATTCATTTTAAAACTSTTGCTGCTCATCCCATCACTACTCCCTGATAATAAGTCCTCTCCAGCTTTCCTGTAGCCMCCTTTAGGTAATGGAAGGCTCTCATAAGGTCTTTCTGGAGCCTTCTCCAGGCTGAACAAACTCAATTCTCTCAGCCTTTTTTCATGAGAGAGGTGTTCCAACCCTCTGATCATGTTCGTGGCCTYCTTTGGATTTATCCAGCAGGTCCGTGTCCTTATGTTGAGCCCCCAGAGCCGGATGCAGAGCTCTGGGTGGGGTCAGAGGAGAGCARAGGGGCAGAATCCCCTCCCTCKCCCCRCTGCCCACGCTGCTCTTGGTGCAGCCCAGGGTGGGGTGGCTTTCTGAGCTGTGAGGGCACATTGCTGGGTCATACCAAGCTTCTCATGAACCAACTCCTCCAAGTYCTTCTCTGCAGGGCTGCTCTCAATCCATTCTCTGCCCAGCCCTTATCCATGTTTTTTTTTATCTCAGTACAAGTGCAGGATCTTGCACTTGGCCTTGGTGAACGTCATGAAGTGGGCATGGGCCCACCAAGGTCCCTCTGGATGGCTGCAAACAACTTTTAGCACCATACAGTGTTTTGTTTCAGACCAGGAACCGAGGATCAGTTACAGAGAGAAGGCAGTGCATCAGCTGTCTCAGAGGAAGTACAACAGGATCAATACTGACAGGACAAAAAACACCATCCACTCAGAAAAGCATAAAAAGGTTCAGAAAGCGCCATCATGAACTTGATCTGAAAGCTCGTGTCTCTCACACCTGCCTGTGTTTTCCATAACTAACAGGATTAAAAAGGAATAGAACCCCACCTGAGAGGGAGTAACTTCTAAACAAAACGTGTGAAGGCATCCTACGTGTCTGGATAAGGGCTCATAAATCGACAACACCCTAAAAAGTTCTGTGGAAATGCCTTTTCCTTGGAGGAGAAAATTGTTTGTTGTGATACTTACAATAGTTTGAGTAATATTATGAAACAAAATTACTTTCCTTTGGGAACCTAAGTAGCAAGTTAATTCATTTAATTATAGAACAAAACCAAGACCATGTAATTAGTCACACAACTGAAATAAGTCACCCTGAATAGAGAAAAATTACGATTTTTGCATAAATGTTTTGATATCTGCTGTCTAAAATGTCTCTGTTATTAAATAGATTCCTGAAAATGAAGATACAATTATCAAACTCTCTAAGGACCTAAACTTGCTAGAGATCATATTCAGCAACAAGAAAGAAATAATTCTCTTAACCTTCAATACCATCAAATGCAAAAAGTGGCTTAAATTTTCAACTTCTGCCTCTGGATAGCTCCATGAAGGGTAAGTGACTTTCAGTATATCTCATTTACATGTGCAAATTGCTTTATTTATTGGTTGTTCTTGCCCAGCCTGTAGATTCTGAATGACACCTTGCTTCCTTCTGCCTGATACCTGAGAAAATGGTGCCTTTTCTGAAAAGACATCCAGCCCGTGCCCTCTCTTCTGGTAGAAACAACTTAAAAAATCCCACTTTTGTGATGCCCTTGGGAAGGAAAAGAAGATGTTGGTATAGCTGCTATGGATATTTCTCAGCCTCATGTGTCTGCCTGTTTCCCTCATCTCATTTCCTCTCGTGTCTGCAGTCTGGCTCTGCATGGCCCTGCCCCAGGACTGAGAAATCCCCCAACATGTCTCGGTGCACCCTGAGTTGTGTTGCAGTGAGAATCTGCACAGGCTCAGAGTCTGCCTCTAGAAAATAACCAGCAGCACTACAGCTTTTGATTGTAAGTTCCTAGAGAGCGGGGAAATCCTTGGTGTTTGTACAGTGCCTGAAATGAGCATAGGATCTGGTCAGGCCTGAAGACTGCCGCTTGACATATATTTGTTTCTTAAAAAAATTATGTCTCATTTTTCTTTTACTTTATCAGCACTAAACTTAGGTTTTAAATACTTGGATTAACTCAGTTACAGGCCAAATATATTTTACATGGCAATATTACTTTAAAATTGTATGCAGATAGTAATTTCTTCTGAAGAAGACAAAAAGTGTGATCAAGTAATAAAAAAGCTTTTTTTTTTTTTTCTCAGACAGAATTTCATGTCAGGCAAAGCTGGAGAAATKCTTGCAATGAGACTTTGATCTGCAGAATTTAAAGCAATTTTGAGACACGTAAAAGCATTAGATATTTAGTTTTCTGGAGCTTTAGAAATGCTTGTTGTTTACATGACATAAATTGTCTTTACATTTATTTAAGCATTCATGCTGTCATCCTATCCATAAAGATGTGATTTCTTTAGCTGATTTCTTTAGCTCAGTTTAGAAACCAACTGTGCTAAACCTTCTAACATGTCCAGGTAGATATTTTGAATGATTTTAAAATGTAACTGTAAGTCAAATGTAGAAAAGCTCAAAGGTAATKATGATGTTTATTTAGCTGTTCTAATAAAATCAGAGCAACTTTGACTGAGGACCAGAGGAAGCAGACTGTATTCTAAGAGACTGAATCTGAAATTCAGATGAGCCTGCATGGACAGCAAACTCCATGTATAGAATAGGATCCACAAAAAATCGTAGTGAAGGTTATAGGACCCAGGTATCTGTCAAACTGCACACATTGAACTGGTGGCTGCTCCTCTGTAGCAGGAACAGAGCCAAGGACAGTCAGAGCAGAGATCAGGACTCAGAGCAGGGCTCTGCTGTCAGCAGAAGCACATTCAGCAACAAAGTCAAATCTTTTAAAAGTGATCAGCCTGCAATCCAAGCAGGGCTGTCTCCAGTTGCTAATCAGCGAGTGGGACAGTGAGGCTGCCAAGTGTGTGTGTAACCAGCCTTATCACAGCTTTGGAGGGATGGCATTGGCTGCATTCCAGAGCTGCTCAGCACCCCTGCTCTGCTGTCGTGTGGGTAAGATACCAGTGCAACCTGCTAAACCCCACCTGGGAGGGTACAGCCTGCACTGGTATCTGCCCYGAGGGCTTTACAGTGTTTCCAATTTACATTTTAGCACAGCTAGAACTAATCCAATTTTTTGTCCCTCTGTTGTTGCCACTCCTACTCTTACCAGTTGATATCCTCACAAGTATTTTTTACAATTCATCATGTATTTTCTAGAAATGTTTTTCAGCATTTTATTATAATCCACAGCATAACTTCAATCCTTCTCTGAATTTCTATTACATTTTACTCTCACCTGACCCAGCTGTAGGCATGCTTGTGAAACCTGAACAACAGAAAGCAGAGCAAYTTGAGACCAGACCAGACACATCCTTCGCTTGTCATTCTCTCACTGCAGACAGTGGTTTATTCCAGCCAYGCCAGTCTCATATGTCCACAACCCCCCCATTTACTGAGCCCATGCAGCTGACAGAAGTTTTCCTGGCTGCCAGAGAGGGTCACTTCCTCCCTGAGAAGTTCCCAGAGCCAACCTGAGTCACATCAGCTTCACTTATTCCACTTGTTCACCCCTTTCCCTGGGGACCCAGATGCTCCTTCTCTCTGGTTTATATGGGAAGTGATTATAGGTCASCTCCTTGGAAATGAAGTCCCATGAGACTTCTTTGAGTAGCCCAGGAGGAAAGTGAGGTCTCTTAGACCATGCTGAATATCAACAGATCCCTGGAGGAAGGGCTTGAAAAGACCCTAAAGAAAACAGAACAGTCTTTATGGTCTGAGGATTCAAGCAATGCCACTTTTCTCACTCAGGTGTGAAGTGTCTGCCTGGCAACCTGTTCAGGAATCAGGCACTGACACGGTGAGGCCTGGGAGGGTTTTGTGTATTGGCACCAGCAGATGTGGCGTGTTCTGCCATCATGTAACACCCAAGCATCCCTCTGGCTGTGTTAGCCTACAGCCAAATCAAAACTCTTTGTTTTACWTATTTTTTTCTTACCACATTTAAGAATACAGTTTATTACTGCACTTAGAAACAATACCCTACCCTCAATAAAACCCCAAGAAATCAATGTAATAAGTTTGTTGATGCCTAAAGGTCCTGAATTTATACACTCATGGTAAGAAACATAAAATCTCTTACAATACATTAACAAACAGTTTCTATACAAAAACACCATACTTTGAAACAAATTATGTATGTATAAAGTAATACAAAAAATTAGATTATTTCACGGTGGTGATATTTTAGTCTTGATATTTGGCAAATCTGGARGAAAGATAGAATGAATGTTTTATTTTTGCTTCCTAGGTTTAAGACAGATGTCTTGCATTTAATTCAGACATTTTAGTTTCCAAAGGCRTGTTTTAAAGTCACTCGTCCCWCTGACCAATTAATTTGAATTTTTAMTGAGATARAAAAGTACATCATTGATAAAATAATTTTCCCCTAAGAATAGTATCTTCCAGATGAGGAAGAGGTGGTGTTGAGCAATCTCCCAGCACTGCACACAATTTCATGTACGTGTTCTCAGACACCACAGAGACTTCACACTCAGAAACACTTCAGAGTTACAGCAGAGTTACAGCTCCCAGAGTTACAGCTCCCACAGTACTTGTAACTGACAGGCAACCAAGATTTATTTCTAGTTTTATAACAGGAGAAAGTATCCTGTTTAGCAATCTTTGTAGATGCATGTTTTACATCCAAGTAATTGTCCCTGACTGGCAGTTTCCATGGCTCTATTTATTGAGCATCTGATTGCCAAAACCATTTTAAATTAACAAGAAAAGGACCTTGTACAGCTACATTTAATATTTAATAATTTGGTGGTGTTCATGCTATTGCAAAAAGGAGTTTTGCAATGCATATCTTTATTAAATTTATAGATTGTTGGATTTATTATTACATGCAATGAAAACCCTCTTATGTGTGTCATCCTGTTGCAATCTGAAGGGATTAAGTTATTTTATGTAGCTTAATTAGGTGATGTGAAGACTGAAGTTTTTGTATTAACTAATTTTAAAAATTCATTTATTAAATAATATTTATTTCAGTGTCAAAAAGAAGTATTTTATATMTAATTTCCTTCTAGTTCATATTAATGTTCAATCCAGTTATGACTAGTATAAACAAGTCACCCAAGGAGTCTGTTGATCTTAAGTTACATATCAAATCTGCTTAGATGTCTAGACAGCATTGTGTTTTCATGCTAAATATTGCAAATATTAAAAATATCAACAAAATGCTTAATTGTATGCCTCAAAATGGGAATTTCTCTCTTTGCAGCACTGTTTCTTCTCACATGTTTAAAGATAAAAGTGGTTAGAGATTAAAAATAGTCCTCTCACACTCCAAGTTAGGAAATGTCATGTTTTGGGATCTGGCAAATTTAAAGCCATGTTTCTACATATAAAAAATGAGATTTATGAAATGCCATTGTGTTTTCTTGGGCAAAACCTAAGAACAAGGATTGTAAGACTGAATACATGGAAGCAGAGGAGGAATGCTTGATAAGATACAGAAGGCTTGAGGGAAACCTCTGTAAAACTGAAAAATGACAAAGCATCCAATTCTGYACAATATTCAGACCAAACTGAGCACTTTCAGACGGCCTCTGGTGAATAAATCTCAGTTGTCTAGGTAACAAATATTTCCTGCCTAGTTTTCAAATAAACCAGAGTAATTTACAATGGTTTCATTCATTTCCAGGCCACAGGTTCCAGATTGGYACTAATTGCCCAAAATGTAGCTATTGTTGGGCCTGGGATATTTTGTTGTTGATCTGTGGCCGGCAGCTGATTCCTCTGCTTTTAGCCATTGTGCCAATTATTGCTGTAACAGGAATGAGTCGAATGAAGATGCTTGCTRGACATGGAAAAAAGATAAGAAGGAACTGTAAATCACAGGAAAAGTAGGTTCTGTGACATTTTTGTGTTTTTATGTTGTACTAAACTGTGTTGCTTAATAGGGACATTGGTGATGGATCAAGAATATTCTCCTCAAAGAAGTCAGTCTACCTTGTTCTACTATTCTGACAAAATGGTGATACAGCAAATATGAAGCTGAAAATTGAAAGAATGCGTTAATTATTTGTGTTCTCAAAGTGTTTGTAGCATTCAGAGCATATTAAGCATTTAAAAAGTACTGGGTCCCTTATGCCTGTCCCAAACCTGCATTTGGATTGCCTAGTCTTTCCCAGCACTGTTTTAATTTTTTTTTTTTCCAGTTTGTTTCCTGTCAGAGCCCCACACTTCTGTCTTTCTTTCACCTTGCAGTTGTCTGGGCCTAAGAAAAGAGAAACACGGTGTAGAAACCATCAGTAGCAAGGAGGGGTGAAAATGTGACAATGTAGCTGACCGTGCCCTGCAATTTCTTGCCTCTTGCCTCAAGGATTTTCATTCCTTCCCTCACAGCCGGGAAGAGAAGGAGGAAGGAGCCTTGGAACCTGTTTCAAAGGAAAATCCTGAAAGGAGTTTGTAGTGAGGTGGGAATCAGCCTTTTCTCYCAGGTAACAAGAAAAAAAGGACAAGAAAAAAAAGACCTCCAGTTGCTGCAGGAGAGGTATAGAATCAGAATTATAAAATCATGGACTGGTTTGGGCTGGAAGGGATGTTAAAGATCTAGTTCCAACCCCTCTGACATGAGCAGGGACACCTTTCATTGACCAAATTGCTCATAGTCCCATCAACCTGTCCTTGACCACCTCCAGGGATGGGGCATCCACRACTTCCCTGGGCAACCTGTCCCAGTGCCTCACGACCCTCACAGCAAAGTATCTTTTCCCAATATCCAAACTATACCTACCCTCTTTCAGTCTGAAGCCATTCCCCCTTGTCCTGCCACTGCATGCTCTTGTAAAAAGTCCCTCTCTATCTTTCTTGAAGGCTCCCTACTGGAAGGCTGTAGTTAGGTCACTCCCAAGCCATCTCTTCCAGGCTGMACAAACCCAATTCTTTCAGCCTTTTCTCACAGGAGAGGTGCACCAGCCCTCTGATCCTTTCTCTGGACTCATTCMAACAGGTCCATRTCCTTCCTGTGCTGGGACTCCAAGCTGGATGCTCCAGGCAGGGTCTCTCTCACCAGAACAACATAGAGGGGCAAAACCCCTCCCTTTCCTGCTGCCTGCACTTCTTTTCATGCAGCCCAGGACACGTTTGTCTTTCTGGGCTGTGAGTGCACATGGCCAAGTCATGTCCCGGCTCTCATCCACCAGCACCCCAAGTTCTTCTGGGCAGAGCTGCTCTACATCATCCCCCAGCCTGTGTTGATAGAGGGGGTTGCTGCAACCCAGGAGCAGCACCTTGCACTTGGTCTTGCTGAACCTCACAAGATTCTCATGGGCCACTTCTTAAGCTTGCCCAGGTCCCTATGGATGGCATCCTGTCCTTCAGGTATGACAACTGCACCTCTCAGCTTGGTGTCAACTGCAAACTTGCTGAGGGTGCATTCGATCCCTCTGTCTGTCATTAATGAAGATATTAAGTAACACCGGTCCAAATAGGCACTGCTGAGGGACATCACTTGTCACCAGTGTCCATCAAGACTGAGCCCTTAACCAACACCCTCTTGGATGCCTCYATCCAACCAATTTCTTATCCATTTAGCAGTCCACTCATCAAATCCGTATCTTTCCAACTGAGAGAGAAGGATGTTCTGGGGGGCTGTGTCAAAGGCTTTACAGAAGTCCAAGTAAATGACATCTGTAACCCTTCCTTTGTCCACTGATATAGTCATCCTGTCCTAGAAGGCCACCAGATGGGCGATTAGGAAAGATTTCTTCACTGAGAGGGTTTTTGAGCATTGGAACAGGCTTCGAAGGGGAGTGGTTGAGTCACCAACCCTGAAAGTGTTCAAATAAACATGTAGGTGTGACACTGAGACATGGTTTAGTGCTGAAAATTACAGTGCTGATTATTACATGGTTGAACTCAATGATCTTAGAGGTCCTTTCCAACCTTAATTATTCTGTAATYCTGTGGCACTTAGTCTGTTGTGTTTCTTATTTGTAGATTGTCTAGGCATTAATTCTACTTCTTATGTAGACGTAACGATGTGAGAGAAGGATTTACTAACTGCATAGGTGAAGTTTTTGGAGGTTAGCTCTTGTTTTTAGAGCTTCCAGGCTTTTCCTTCTTCTGAACTGGAGGTTGAATCATGCTTACTTCCAAGCTGTTTCCTACATTTACAGTAAGGGTTGATGTTTCACAAGCCAAGATGTGTTCTGTTACACATCAAATTAAGTTATAAAAGTTTATTTTTAAAAGAATATATGTGTTGAAAAATGACCACATTTTTCTTTACATGACAGGGTAACCAAGAAAAAGATTTCATAACACTGTCTCTAATTACTCACAAAGTTTTAYCAAATTAGTAACCTTGTTGAGTGCWTTCTAATGCACTGAAATATTTCAAAGTTATTTCACAGCCACATTGTTTAGAGCTGATTACCATCTCATGCCACCTTCCTTGGAAACTATTTGTAAGAAGAGTTACATGACTGTTAAAAGATGACCTGAATATATGGTTTTGGCAGACTACATTAATCAAAACAATTTTTTGCAGATCATCACTTTCTGGCAATATTTAAAACATGTCTTCCTATAGCAATTCAGCAAAATGTTTTACTCTCAGTACATCAAAACTTGAAGGAAAACAAGTCTCAAACACCTGTTTTTAACTGCAGGTAGAAATCTATTTTTTTTAAAGTGAGGTTCTTCCTGGAATACTGCCTACAGAGAAATGCCATCTTCACATGCCAGAGGTAAAAATACACTACTCTCATTGAAAGGCAGTGCAGAAATGACATAGCTAAAAKAGACTAAATGTATTTCATGCCTTCCCTATGAGCAGCAAAACTTGTCACATACTTATCTAATGAATCAAGTAGCTCCTGGTACAATCCATGAGCAATGATTCAGAATGGTACAAACTCTATGGGGAGCTTCTGTGAATGTAGTGGGATTCCTCAGTGTACAAATCTGACATAGGTGACAGAAAGGAGAAAGAGTTTAATTCAGTCTTGTATATGGGCTGCTTTTCTAGACATATTTNTCCTTCCTGTGCTGGGACTCCAAGCTGGATGCTCCAGGCAGGGTCTCTCTCACCAGAACAACATAGAGGGGCAAAACCCCTCCCTTTCCTGCTGCCTGCACTTCTTTTCATGCAGCCCAGGACACGTTTGTCTTTCTGGGCTGTGAGTGCACATAGCCAGGTCATGTCCAGGCTCTCATCCACCAGCACCTCAAAGTCCATCTGGGCAGAGCTGCTCTTCATCATCCCCCAGCCTGTGTTGATACTGGGGGTTGCCCCAACCCAGGAGCAGCACCTTGCACTTGGTCTTGCTGAACCTCACGAGATTCTCATGGGCCACTTCTTAAGCTTGCCCAGGTCCCTATGGATGGCATCCTGTCCTTCAGGTATGACAACTGCACCTCTCAGCTTGGTGTCAACTGCAAACTTGCTGAGGGTGCATTCGATCCCTCTGTCTGTCATTAATGAAGATATTAAGTAACACCGGTCCAAATAGGCACTGCTGAGGGACATCACTTGTCACCAGTGTCCATCAAGACTGAGCCCTTAACCAACACCCTCTTGGATGCCTCTATCCAACCAATTTCTTATCCATTTAGCAGTCCACTCATCAAATCCGTATCTTTCCAACTGAGAGAGAAGGATGTTCTGGGGGGCTGTGTCAAAGGCTTTACAGAAGTCCAAGTAAATGACATCTGTAACCCTTCCTTTGTCCACTGATACAGTCATCGTGTCCTAGAAGGCCACTAGATGGGCGATTAGGAAAGATTTCTTCACTGAGAGGGTTTTTGAGCATTGGAACAGGCTTCGAAGGGGAGTGGTTGAGTCACCAACCCTGAAAGTGTTCAAATAAACATGTAGGTGTGACACTGAGACATGGTTTAGTGCTGAAAATTACAGTGCTGATTATTACATGGTTGAACTCAATGATCTTAGAGGTCCTTTCCAACCTTAATTATTCTGTAATTCTGTGGCACTTAGTCTGTTGTGTTTCTTATTTGTAGATTGTCTAGGCATTAATTCTACTTCTTATGTAGACGTAACAATGTGAGAGAAGGATTTACTAATTGCATAGGTAAAGTTTTTGGAGGTTAGCTCTTGTTTTTAGAGCTTCCAGGCTTTTCCTTCTTCTGARCTGGAGGTTGAATCATGCTTACTTCCAAGCTGTTTCCTACATTTACAGTAAGGGTTGATGTTTCACAAGCCAAGATGTGTTCTGTTACACATCAAATTAAGTTATAAAAGTTTATTTTTAAAAGAATATATGTGTTGAAAAATGACCACATTTTTCTTTACATGACAGGGTAACCAAGAAAAAGATTTCATAACACTGTCTCTAATTACTCACAAAGTTTTAYCAAATTAGTAACCTTGTTGAGTGCWTTCTAATGCACTGAAATATTTCAAAGTTATTTCACAGCCACATTGTTTAGAGCTGATTACCATCTCATGCCACCTTCCTTGGAAACTATTTGTAAGAAGAGTTACATGACTGTTAAAAGATGACCTGAATATATGGTTTTGGCAGACTACATTAATCAAAACAATTTTTTGCAGATCATCACTTTCTGGCAATATTTAAAACATGTCTTCCTATAGCAATTCAGCAAAATGTTTTACTCTCAGTACATCAAAACTTGAAGGAAAACAAGTCTCAAACACCTGTTTTTAACTGCAGGTAGAAATCTATTTTTTTTAAAGTGAGGTTCTTCCTGGAATACTGCCTACAGAGAAATGCCATCTTCATATGCCAGAGGTAAAAATAAATTACTCTCATTGAAAGGCAGTGCAGAAATGACATAGCTAAAAGAGACTAAATGTATTTCATGCCTTCCCTATGAGCAGCAAAACTTGTCACATACTTATCTAATGAATCAAGTAGCTCCTGGTACAATCCATGAGCAAYGATTCAGAATGGTACAAACTCTATGGGGAGCTTCTGTGAATGTAGTGGGATTCCTCAGTGTACAAATCTGACATAGGTGACAGAAAGGAGAAAGAGTTTAATTCAGTCTTGTATATGGGCTGCTTTTCTAGACATATTTAATGATAAATTCACATATCTAGTGGATAATTTTTTATTTTCTTCTCCCACAAAATGAACACTTTAAAACTAAATTATGAGCTGTAGTGAATTTAGTGTTTAATGAATATACTTTACAAAATTGATTTCCAAGATGCTTTACATATTGAGTTTTGGTTTGCCAGATTCCTGACCAAGGCTAAATCAACTGCTGCTCTTAAAAGTCTTTCTGTTGATATTAATTAGAAGTCGATTCTCTTAATATTTGGAGCATTAAGAAAATTAAAGCATGAGCTACCCCTAGTTTTCAATCAAATTTCGATACCTAGCTGAATTAATAATGTTTGGGAACTTCTCCTATTTTTCTTCTGTGCAAAACAGGAAGATTTTCAAAGATATAAAATTAATGGGRAGTAGATGCCAAATTGCTGTATAAGCCAGGAAATGGTGTCTCCACATTTTTAGGAATGGCCAGTGTTTCTCYTTTAGGAGTTTTAAATGGCATGGAATGGCATTTAAATGGTTTGGAATTTCTCCTTTAGGAGAAATTAGGAGAAAAACTCATGATTTTTAAAAAAGGCTGAGAATAYACCCAGTGAAAGGTAATATCCTTATGGGCAAGCTCCAAATCTCTGGCTGCTTTTGGCAATGTGGACATGTTTACCCTGCAGTTCCCAATGCTTTTGCAGGTGATGGGGGCTTGTTCACTGAATCCTGACTGGRCTCCTGCAGCCRTGACAGCTCCATGGCATTATCCTTSYCACAGCTTACACAAGACCAATGGAAAATTTTAAACTCTCATTGCCAGTCTGTGCTAAAATGWGTGCTGTCTCCACTTCACTGCTATAATCAGTCTAATGGGATATATTTAATAGCAGCATATCCACAAAGATTGTGACTATGCTTTCAACAGGACATAGATGCACTTCTGCTGCAGTTATCCACTGGATTATGTCTAAAAATATCCATATAATTTTTTTTCTGCTGATGAATATCTGGTCCCAGACACAGATCACTTCAGCAGCCATAGAAAGTATTTGTGTTGCTGTTAGTTTGAATCAGGAAAAAAAAATTTGAGCTTATATATGGACTAAGTTTGTAAACATTATAGAAGTTAAAGAACGCTTCTTAAAAATATATTGAAATATTCTTTTTTTAAATGAACATAAACATCAATCACCTGAAGTCCTGAGTGGGTGTTAAGTGTGTATACCAAGTACATGCTCTTAGTGCTTAAAAACTGAAAATACAAAGTTATCCAGCATGTTATTTGATTATAACATGATTTTATAAAGGAACTCTTTGAGGGATTAGGCTGTAGTTCCCACTTTAAGAGTAGGAGTGAACTTGGAACAGCTTTCCATGTTGCTGAAAGTGAGTCAGAAAAGCGCATGGCTTGTCAAATGAGCCAGGCCAATTTGTCTGGGACAATTTCTAAAACAGACCAACTAAGACTTGCTTGCAGCAGTAAAGAAGAGCCAGGCTGTGACTCTGGAAAAGTCTGCTTGACCTGACTTCTGGGGCAAGCTCAAWATAGAGTGAGCACTGTCTCCTGCCCCCATCCCAGATGTTTAAACAGGGCTAGGGGCTGAAAAAGGCATCTGCTATTCTCTGGTCAGTGTTTGAAGTGGGACATGAAATGCCTGAGAGGGGGCAGTACCAGCTGCTGAAGTACAGCTGTGCAGCAGGTTCAGTCTTTTAGATGAGACTGGATAAGGATATTTCACTACAGGTGGTTTTGGTACAATTCTATAATTTCCTTAAAACCTGTAACTAATAAATAACTGAAGTACATTTGCTTTTAGAACCCAACCCTCTACTAGCAGCACAAAATTCACAGTTGCTCAAATTAAAGAGCACACAGCAGTCCTGGAAAAGCCTGACTGACTTGCCAAACAGCAAAGCAAAGGACTGGGTGAAGAGCTCAAGGCACTGAGATCAGCTCTGCAGCCAAGAATGTCGGTGCTCATGGAGAAGGGCACAAAAACAGGGAGACACTTTGAGGGCAGAGGCACTGGAGACTAAATGCTTTGCACAACAAGGAAATTAATACCACATTTATGAATTCATGCATTCACAGCACATAACRAGTAGCTCTAACAACTCACAGAATTTAAATTTGCTCTCCCTGGATACACTTATGTCTTCAGTTTCTCTAGGCAARGCTCAGACTGTCTCAGCAGAAGAGGAAATTCTGCTTATGCTGGTGATTAAATGTCATTTTCTCAATGATTCACTTTCAGAAAATGTTGTCCTTTTCCTGTATTTCTGTTAGGATTTCTATGTTCCCAGAAATTCCCAGAAAGGCAGAAGTAGGTGTATGAAAAATAAATCCAAATAAATGCAAAATTACAACCTTCATCAGATTTTAGGCAGTTTTGAATGAATGTTCAAAGCCAACTGTCCTTATCACAACTGCAACCAGGTTTACTAACCCAGTTAAGGGGTGAAAGGCTGTAACTATCAGACAGAACTTATTAAAATAAAGAATAAAAATCAGCAGGCATAGCTTGATCCAAAATCCTTATCTAGCTCACAGAAATCACAGCATCATAAAGACACAYGCCATGAGATTTCAGAAAGTCATTYACCTCTGAGAAAGAGGATAGGTTATACGCTTATAAGCACTGCAGAACAAGGATGGATTCTTTCTCTGAGTTTTGGAAGATCTCAAACTATTAAACATTGAATGGTTGTCAGATGTAATTAAGACCTGCAGGTAGCTCAGTAAAGGTGAGAAAAACAAAGGTTGAAATAAAGAGACTATTTTTAAGGCAAAAAGACAYAGTGTAACACATCCTGAACTGTAGAGTAAAGTGTCAAGCTTAGAGGGAGGAAATCAAAATGGGAACTATTCTTGCTACTGGCCACAAAAAATATGCAACAGAGTTTCCAGAGGACAAAGATGTTCCATGTTAGCTGAAAAGGGAGTTGTTTCTGTAAAATAAATAATAGCATTTGATCTCTCTGAAACTCTAAAAGCTAGAGAAAAAACAAAGGGTACTTCAGAACCTCTATTTCAAGTTCACTGGTCTCCAAGATCATCTCTCACAATGTTGCTACACATTAAAACATCCAGCCATAAATCAATTTATAACAAGTTGATTTTTAGAAGAATTTTATTTCTATAACAGTAAAATACAAAGTTGCTCAGAAGAATCAAGTATTAAAATCCTGAGAACCATATCAAACTGTATTCAGTGCTTACTTTTGTTGTGCATTATTAGTGTAAAGCAGCAGATATTCACAGTTCACTAGAGAATGAACACCGAGAAATTTGAAACTCATGCTGCTTTCTGTCTTTATTATTGAGTGATTCTTTTTCAAAAGACTTCAGACTGTAGTGCTCTCATACTACAAATGTAGTGGGAACATCCCCGTTCATGGATACAACATTTATTTGGTATAATCCTGATAGCAAAGATGAAAGATAATTTATAAAATACCACATAACCTGATGGAGGCAGCCCTTCTGTTTCATAAACCATTATGAATAGGAWGAACGATCACATAAGAGAATAGTGTGATTACTTTTAAGTACAAAGTTAAGTGCTCCACTGGCATAAACACTATTAGTAGACTACAAACTATTCTACATTTGACTGCTAAGGCCATAAATATAAGTCTCCCATTGATTCTCCACTCCAACATCCCATCCCTAAGTACGTTTGCATTGTTGTGGCATATTTTAATATTGCATAGTTCTACATAGGTAAGGTACTACTGCTTGCATTGCTGTTGCAAATGGCTACATTATTCTTAAATGGATACTGTTACCMCAGTAAATCTCATAAAAATAGGTACAAGTCACATAGATCATTAAATGTCTTGAATATAACAGTACTCTTGAGTAGCGTTTCATTTTTAAGTACTACATATAACTTGTGAGCTTGCAAAGCCTCTTACATTATTATCAAGCTTACAGCTGAGCTGTAACTGTTAACTGCAGCATGTCATGGAAACACTGGAACAGAGTTCTGCACAGCACTTCTGCATCAGTCTCTGGACAGGATTTCCAAGAAGAACAAGTAGCAACGATCCTATTAATATAGAAAACAKTGCAGTCACAACTCTTAATTGTCAAGGTCTAGCATAAAATCACAYAAATTGTCCAGAAATGTGGAATTATTAGTAAATTCTGAAGTTAAAATTGTCACATAAACATATTGTCTCAACATTAGAAAAGGACTCATATCCTTACTGCCTTCAGTAAGCAGTAATGCTGACAGATCTTGAAACCAGATACTTTGATTTAAATACCCACTACTACATATGCAGTTGACACAACTTTTCTGCTTACATTTGAAAATGCTGTAAATTGTATTTCTTCTTTTTCTGCAACTAGTTTAAGGTTTTAGATACTTCTTTTCCATTTATCTAATAAAAGGTGTATCTTAATCTAGCTCTATTTCTTTTAAGAGAGCCATAGATCAAAGTATTAATGGCTTGTATTCTCAAACTGATTTGAATGGATACACAACCCATGTTTAGGTTTTGAAAGAAGTCTTTTGAAATACACCTAAAGCAGCATTTTATCTCTACACGTTCTAATCAGTTTTAGATCTCATAAAAAAGCAGTAATTTTTGTCCATAAGACCAAGAAGCCAAAGTTGGAACTTTTCAGACTGTCTGATTTTTGGAGAAGTTTTAGMTTCTCCTTGTCAAAAAGGTCTGGTTTGAGTTGAGATGTGTGTCACTGCCAACAACAATGGGCAGTGTGCTCTCCTGTCCTCCTACCTGCCCTAGCTCAGCCAAAAAACACCTTTACATGTTACAGTCTCTAAAATGACAGCCTCTYCTTAAATTAACTCCTTTTGTTGCTCCCTTCTTTCACCTTCCCTACTCTTTATTTCTGCTTATTGTCAGTCTCTTGGTGCTCACTTGCCCTCCCTCCACCACTCATCCTTCCTCCCACACATGCCTTCCCAGAATGTCAATGCCTCCATTCTCATGTACCTCACTTCTCAACTTCTGACACATTCAGCTGTATTTCTTTGGTATTTCCTTTCCTCACTGTAGCTGTTAGCCACCTTTCCCTCTGTGACARAGGCTGAGCCATACCCRAAGCGAAATTATATCCTTACCTGTCATCTCTAATTGAATAAAAAAAGCCATAGCCATGTTGTACCATAGGGAGTGCAGATCCACTAAACCTCGTGTAGCCAGTCAGACTGGTTGAAAGGACAAAATTCCCACCTCCTCCACTGTGAAAGAACACAGAACAAAAGCAGCATTTTTAAAGATAATGGAAAACAGAGTTTTGTAAAAGACTTATTTTGTTGCAGAGATCAGCAAATCAGCACGCATAAGGCCAGTGTAACAAATGCCTTGGTATTAAGGGATACAACTCCCCACAGGACAAGAATATGAATTACCTGGCTGTGAAGGCCTTATCCCCATACAGCTCTGGCACTGGCAGTCCTTGCTCCTGTGCAATAAGCAAGAGACCCAGAAGATGACGATCAAAGCCTGTCAAATAAATGCAAATACTGAATCATTAACAGCAGCATTCCCAGTTTTTCTGCTTCTTCTGGTCTAGATAGCTAGGAGCTCAATAGCAGCTGATGAACAACAGATAAACAACAGCATCATATTATAGTATCCAAAAACATCTCCCACATATTTGATATAAGAAGTCTTCAACACTTTCAGATTGCAGCACTGAGCTCAAAAGCAAATGAATTAAGGTAACAGAGACCCAGCGCAGTTCCCATGGAAAACAAAACCCAAGAGAACTCCCACTTCAGTCAAGGAAGAAAAGTTCCACACAGTGGAAGTGGCCCATGGGCAATTATGTCAACACAGCAAAAAGGCTTTCACAGCCACAACTGCCCTGAATTGTGATGACACACACATAGGGTGGAGAGAGTATGAAGTTCATCAGGTTCATTTCCCAGCTACTTTTTCATAGAATAGTGTTCAGCACTAACACAGCTAGGTTAGAATCTCACCCAAATCTCTCYTCTGCCCYAAAAGACCATCTTTTTCACTKTTCAGSCAAGCACATAYTTGACTGGAAGGTATWCTGAAGTAATGTTTAGTTGGGCAGRAAAAATTAATTAATATTMCAAGTGAACRTATTTTTGGGGTACAAGCATGGGTGCAAGGACTAGGTTATAGTTCTTCTCCCCAAAATTCAAGTATAAAATGTTAAGGGATAGTTTTTATTCAGGTTGAAAATAAGGAGACAGAAAAAATTTACTAGCATACAATGATATGCTCTTTTCACCCACAAGAAAGAAAAATTTATTCCAGAGTACCTTTTCCATTCTCACATTCTTTCCTCATTTTATTGTGCTTTGCAAATGCCTTATGCATCAGTTGTAGCTGTTGGTAAGTCTGTAAAGGAGGGGGAGACAGGTTTAAAAAACAAGAAAAGAAAACCCAGTCTAAATGAACAACACATCAGAATCACAGATCWGCAAGTTTTTCCCTTTCATAGTTTCTAACAATTTTAGACAGAAGAAAATGGAGGAACTTGAAAGGTACATTAGAACCTCTCTTAAACCCTTTCTYCCAAGTCCAAATTCCCTTTTCAGGAGATTATGCTTCTTTGTTTCCTGTATCTCTACTCTCTTACTCAGATGGCTTTTAAACTGAACAATATCCAAAGCCCCATGCTCTTTCCCAAATAACCTGAAGCAACGGAAAGGAACCACTGTGAACTAGAGTGATCAAAAACAAAAATATTGTTGATTCTATTCTAAAATACCATTAATTCAGAAGGACTAGCTCCTATTAGATACATTCCCAAATTCTCTCTGCTGATTGCCAGTTCTGCCCAACTGTTCTTTGTTTTCTTTCACCTTTATAATAAAACTCATATATAAAGATCAGAGAGAGGAGAATACAAATAACATAGTTTTTGTAAAGAAGGCCTTGAGAAACAGTCCTAGATGTTGAGTGCTCAAGATCTTGACTTCCAAGATCTTAGATCTGGGTAGCTCTTTGACTACTTAAGAAGCATTTTTTATCCTTTTATTCATCACACAGGAAGCTGCAGAAAAGAATGTGAAACAAGGACAGCAGCCACTCTATTTGGATAAAAACCAAGCTATCAAGCTGACAAGGGGTAAACAAAATTAGAGATTAAAGGATTTCTTTCAAACCATCTAACTTTAAGGTACTAAAAAGTATATAAAGACAGACTTCTAAGCATGTTAATTTCAATACTACTGACCAGATTTTTTAAGCTCCGGGAGTTAGTATTAAAAAAAAAAACAACCCAAAAGAATAATAGGAAGATACTTGGAGATGCTATTTAACATTACAAAGAGAAAAAGGTTACAGTTAGTGTTAGAAGTTAAACACTAGTAGTAGTAGCAGTAACTACAGCAGCCTGATGATTGGTTAGAAGGTAACTGAGCGAGCAGGGAAATTATAGGAACGCATATTTGGAATAGGAAAGTAGATTTGGAAAATGGCCAAAAAATTAGTTTTAAAACTGCACTACATGCCAAAAGAAGCCAGTGAAGACAAGGAAAATGTGCTCTTAAAGGCTAGAATTATCAATCACACATGATTTCTGACAGTTGTCTTCCTGTTTTRGAATCGGATTAATAATATAGAACTTTTGATTTTGCTAAAGATATGTTGCCCTTTGTCTCAAAAATCTTCTTGTTTWATTTCTCRGGCTCTGAGAAATGTGTAGTGAGGRCAACAGAAAGAACTTTAGTAGAGCTCTTGCTTAGCAAGAAAGGTATGACCTGCTTTGCCAGCCAGGCACCAGAGGGTAGGTGCTGGGAAAAGAAAAGGTGTCTGGTTCAGCTATTCAGAGACAAACTCTGGAATATATCCCCATTACCACTAGGACACAAAGAGATTTYAATCCTGCTCTCAGATGCAACTACTAGATAAACATTTCCTAATTTCACTTGAAAAATTAAAACAACAGAACCACTACACAGCAGAATGCTTTGGTTCCAAGCCAGTAACTTTTTGAAGTGTGTAATAAATCAGTGTGAATGTAACTCACATTCTTGAACTGAAAGGTAAATAGCACAGAGAACCAAACAAGCCCACACATGACAGCACATCTCAGTCACAATGACCAGAACCAGAGTTCAAGCAACCCAACACTTGAAATTTGCCTCACTGGAAAGATGCCAACTTCTGTCAATGAGACAAAGAAAAACGACTTYGAAGCAGTTCAAATGACAGGCCTTCTAAATTACAATGATTAAAGTAGGATTTCTGTATTTACACCGTCAGAAGGATCCAGCATGGACTTGCACCATTCCACTGCTTCCACAGTACATGGTCTTATGGTCTCTGTGCGGCCATGATAGAAACGCCTGGTCATGGCAGTTTCGTAACAGCAGCCCGGACTAAGAACAAAAATTAGGGAAGAGCGTCTCATTAACTTAACAAAACTATTTGCTCACTAAAGGACTAAAAGAAGGATCTTGCATATGTAGCTCAGTTACAAGTACCAGAAACCCATTAATTTGCTTTTAGATTATGTGTCTGAAAAAGAGTAATAAAGCAACTCTATGTGCTTTTATGGGACAGATGACTGAAAAGAAGTGCCAGTACTATAATCATACCTTGAAAAGACTGCATTGCCATGTGTATTTTTTGCAGRCTACACATCTACCAACCTCTAGCAAAAATAGCTCAAATTAYACAAGCTTCCRTTTCTCTATATACTCCAACCTACASCATCCAAACCCCCAAAAATTAAGAGACACATTTGAAATAAGAAATGTGTTCCAAAGCATTTAGATGGTATTCTCTGATGAACACTGACAGCCATCCAACATTTAGATGGAGCAGCTAYAGCTCTGTGACAGTCTACCACTTAATATACTACCTACAGGAAAGATTCTTGACTGTTTGAAACAGACTAAGGCTATTTCAGTCAGACAATTAATTTGTCCTGATGTTCAGCAAACCAAGATTTACCAGTCTTTGTTGTGATGAGACATGTCTCACCAATGACTAACATCACCCTGCTCCTTCTGAAGCAAGCAATASTCCACTGGTCAGTAATGACTTACACAGGCCATAATGAGTGCTAGTTAGCAAACAGAAATTTGGGAAGAATGACACCTTCCACAAAAACAGGAAGAATGACACCTTTTAATCAACAATACAAAATTAAACACCACATCCAAAAATCAGAGGCAGGCATTCGAAGGGTCACTATCTCTATCTCTATTATTCTGCCCAAACCTTCACATCCAATATTGAAGTGAGACACTGAAGCACGTGAAGCCTTTTACAGGTTTGGAAGACTAAACATTTTACTCAKGGCTGTTGCTACAGATAAAACTCTCTTCTACATTTGAGCAACTATTTCACATTAGAGAATCCTGACCCACTGTGCATTTGGTGTCTGCCCAAATGTTTCCTTTGCACAGCCCTAATTCAAGTTTTCATAGACTGTGTTCTGCCATCCATTCCACAATATGCACATGCATCATCCCTATGGGCACAAGAACACATTCTCCTGAAGCAAGCATGGACCTATGCAACTGGTCCTGTAAAAAACCCTTATTTCTTCATTCTGACACCTCCACAGCAAATTCCATACTAATGTTGCAAAGCCACTGCACCCCTCTACTCAATAAACTCATTTTTTATTCCTAATGTGATATTCCTAATCTTTTCTTACCGTCCATGGCATTTGTAATAAGCAAGCTGAAGAGCAAGCTGCACAAATGTATCGGGATGAAGTTTTCTCTTTCTAATCAGTGCCTTGCCAAACGATGTGAAGGCGTAAGACACCAGCTGCAAGTCAGATACCTGTCACACCAAAGGAGGAAAAGCAACAGAAGTCAAGTAATATCACAATTTGGTCCACTTCAAATAAGACACACTCAACATAAACCAACAATGTAACAAATTTAACCATTAYAATAAATTCATCAATTAATCAGTAACATAAAAATTCTAGTTTTCCAGCATGAAGAAAGACCAAATAAAAACATGTAAATAGAATGCAAAAAAAAAAAAATTAGTATCAACCAATAGTATCTCATTAAGAGAACCAGGAACAAATTTCACCTTGTTGTAATACAATTCTTTAGTACGTCCAATTTCATTTACAATTTTTTGATCCACTGTGAATACAAGTTCCTCTGGCCATGGAATATCCCTCACATGATCTGATCCCTAAGAAGATGAAGACAGAAAGAAAGACACAAAACCAGAAAATGTTACCCATAAGGAAAGACATGCTAACTGATAAGCTTGAAAGTTTATAAACAGCAGATACCTTCCATTTTCCCTCATTTTCAATAATCTTCTTTTCGGCATAAGACAACATGGTAATTAAAGCCATRGCATCAAAAGGAGCATGCTAAAATCAGATAAGAGAAGATATTAGATTATTTTGCATAACAGCAAGAAGATCAAACTGCTCTGCTTTTTCTCCTATCCCACTCTTTTTCCTGCAGACCAACAGCTTTACTGCACAGTGCTGGATTTGTTTTATAGTTCTATAATAAATATAGAACTACTTTAAGTCCACCCACTGTTTTGACTGCTCTGCAGCTGGACAGGGAGGCACAATGTCCTACTCCCATGAAAAAGCAGATTTCAGGAAAAACGTAAGCCCTTCTGGCCATGCATTGTGGTTTTTTTCTTTAGTGAGAGCTCCTCATAAATGCTTTCAGAAATATGACTATGGCCKCAGATCCCATCATTAATTCAAGCATGGTATAATATCAAACACTGAGAAAGCAGACTGTTTTTGGAAACTTACCAAATCACGTGGCAGGTAAACAAGGCTATACTAAAGAGTACCACATTAAGCACTTAAAACAAAAYTCTGAAAGGGAAAATTCAGTAAATAAATACTCAAAAGAGGAGGGGAAAAAAACTTACATCACAGAATGCACTACAGGTTCCATTRGAAAAGAATATACTATTGTAGGATTTATCTCCCCAGCGCACAGTTGGATCACCTGTTAGCCCCAGTCTTGTAAGCTAAAGCAAAAGAAACACATTGTGAACTCTCAAAACACCAAGAACACTGCCAACCTTTGTCAGCTAAATCTAGTCTACATTAAGATGGCAACAGATGACATTTTATATCCAGTTCAAGATGATACATGATTATAAGGTCAAGTTATTAAATAGATGTGTGATAAAAATTTCATGTCGATGTTTTTGAAGACCCTGAAGGATAGAGGGCTAAAAGATTATGMAGGTAGATTTCAGCCATTCTCACTTTCAAAGTCCTAACAATTAAAACTATTTAAGTTTTCCTATGGATCAAAAAAGCACATTTTTTTTGCATATTTATCTCCTTCATTTTTACTGCTCTGAAAGAGGAGAACTGCTACTTCTGCATATATGCAGAAAAATTTATGTAAAGATGAACAGATTTGAATTATTAAAAATTCTCAGCTACCTCAGTGTAATCTTCAGGAGTTGCATGGGGACTAGAATCATCAAGGCCAACCACAAACAAACTTCTCTGAATTTTTTCCAGAAGAGTTAAGTTCTTTGGATCAAGATGAATCAAATATTCCCGTAACTAGAAGGCATAAAAGACAAAGCTAAGTGAAATAATGTTTTTCCAGTGATCACAATACTTTTCCCAGGAACTTCCAGCTGTTGAAGTGTTCCCACCTCTGCCCATTTGGTCCTTTCATTGCTTGTTAGGGCTGCCAGTCCTGGTCCATCTGGTTCACTATGGCATTTCTTCTGTATATACATAAGCTGCCTTTAAGAAGATTTCAAAAACTGAAGTTAACAAAGAACAGGTGGAGAGAAGGTAAAAGTCACTTTGTTTCTCTCTCTTCTTGCAAAGAATTTTGGAATTCTAATTTGACATTCACAAGCCRATGTGAATTTTCAGGAAGCATGAATCCCCAGATAAGGACAATTGAAGATCTGCTCAGTTTTCAGTCACTCAGCTTGCACGAGCCCAGTACAAATTCACACATTAAACAATCRTAGTGCTAAAGCATTATTACAGACTTACTTAAAAACTAGATTTAAGACTTCAATGGTGCAGGTTGAGACTCTTCAGAGCAGCAGACATCTGCAGCTTTACTGTACTTTTTACTGTACACTGMAGCTTTACAGCTTTTATAGCAACTAATCACATAGAGGACAAGCCTTCCCCTCAAGATAAACCCTGAAAGTTAAAGCAGAACACTAGCTACAGTACAGCCTGAATACAGAGCCTGAACTACACAAGAGCAATTCTCTTCCTACCTTTTCCTTGCATTTTTCATTAGAACTGTTAACAGAGGAGTAATCTTTAATTTGCAAATTCGGTTTTTCACATGCTATTCTAGATGTTAAAGAAACTCCACAAATTACAGGCACTTAATCTGGCTTGTTCTTTGTCATGGCACTCTTGACTATTAAATGCCACTACTGAACAYTAGTTACACAGTATCAAAAATATAAGACAMCAGTAATTAGTTCAAAAAAAWAAAWYMAAAMMAAAAAAAATACCCACCAAACCAAATCCAACCTGCCCTTCCTACAGATAATAGATTTAGGGGTGTTTGTCTGTATTCCAAGTGTTCATTTCTTTGTTACTGGCCTTAACGGGTACAACTTAGAAATGTRTATGTTAAAACATTAAGTACTAAAGTACCAGACTATTTAAAAAAAGTGATTTTTAGCTTCTCTAATCAGTTTTGCCTTGCCTGAAGAATKTGGCCATCCACTTTTTGCCAGTTTTAATTACAAGTCTTCTGTTGAGCTCTAAAAGTAGCACTCTGTCAAACRTAGTAAATTATTCCCCAGCAAAATTAACAATCCTCCTTAGTAAGGAGATGAATATAGATCCCAAATCAGTCACAAGAGACTTATGCTGAAACTACTTCTGTATGTGACAAGAGAGTTCAACACATGAGAGGGCTTCACSTTTGATAATGATTAAGTAGCAATGAGACATTTTTCAATGCGGATTGGACCTCAAAGGAATGATGACAGTTTGAATCCTACTAATTTCATGCACAGAAACCTCATGTATAAATTTTGTTTCCTACTGAAGTATCTTCTTTCAGCCCTTTTGTATGATGCCCTACATTAGTATTACWATAGTATATGGAAAGCAGTTGCCATCCACTGAACAAGAATTTACTCAAATCTGAACCTTCAACTAAAGGAGAAGCTCAAGGCTCTCTCACACCTAAAYCTTTGGGGTGAATGGAATGGAAAAAAAAAAAGCCTCTTTTGCATGTAGCTTAAATAGGACAGCTTATTTAAAATAAGCATTTTGAAAACCTGAAAATCTCTGGAGGAGTCAGCATGCTGCCTTCATGCATAGCATCAAATGCAAACACTCGACCTCGACACAGGACTATCAAGTGAGATGGGCATTCACCTTCAGCCTCTGAAATGAAAACCAGGAATAAATGAAAATCCAGCCTTGTGGATAAAGTGACAGATACAGGAAAAACTCAGCAAGTCCTACAGACCCTTTGTTGTTCAATTCTGCAAAACTGGAAGACATTCTAAAAGCCAACAGAAGTCACACRTAACTTTCACTGTTATAAACTACTTCAAGTCATTGTCATTATCTAGTAGCAAATTTCATTTATTTGTGTCTCTTGTAGGCAAGAACCCCCTCTGCTAAAATGAGTGTTCCTTGCTGAATCCACACACACTTGTAACTCACAAAATTACAGAATTTGTCTTTCATCAATTCTTAATGATGGCCTGTTTATTATAGGCATCAGGCTGGTACCACACAATTTGAAGCAGAGCTTTCTATTAYTCTTATTTGGTAAGGACTAAACATTGGACCAAACAGGGAATAAGATGAGATACCTTCTTTGCTTCATTATATAAACACTCAACAACCAGTATCCGATTTAGTGCTCAAGAAAGCAAGTATTTTATGGTTCAACTGACCATCCCATTAACACATTAAAAAAAAAATTGTTTGTATCGACCTCCAATTTTCAATTGTTTACCAGTTTTAAAATAACTGCCAATCGAGTCTCTGGTAACTCCAGGAATTTTGCAAGTGCAGAAGAGCATTCGAAATTGGTTCATGTCCAGAACAGCATTCCCAGATCTCTCTATGGCCACCTTCTCTCTGTAGAAACAAATACAGYAACATTAAGCAAGACAAATTACAATGCTGGAATTTAATCAAGGCAAGACAAACCTGCCTTTTACTGCAAAGAATGCATGCTAATGAACATAAACATACATATGCAACTAAGGGATACACAGACTATTCACATTTTTATATATAAATTATTTTAAATATCTATTATATAAATATTATCTTTTCTTAAAGTCTTACGCTCGCAATAGATCCCAGTATTTCAGAGTGTGCCATATATTTACACATGCTCTGTCAATCTGAGTGCCCTCTTTTGGTGGCCAGCAGTGCTCAATATAGGGACCAGGCCCTCCCATATTACAGTGTATTTGTGTTGCGATGCGAAGATCAAGATAAGCCACATTCAGCCACCAGTCCTCCAGCTGAAATGAAAAATGTTTAACATCAGAACTTATCGTTACTCGTTACTTCTTTAATAATCACCTGACTGTTCAACTGTCCACACTTTTTACATTTTAATACTCCTAATAGTAGCTGCTATATAACACAAAGCAGGACACTGGTTCAAAACTAACTGCTGAAGATAATGATACAGTTAGCTCTTCTATTTTCGACCTTGAAATAAAATTAAATGCTGCTTAAGAATATTAAACTGTAAATTATGATACTTCTTCCCTGATATTCATCATCTTAAACTCTTGCAGGTGTCAGTTGTCATTGCTGCAAATATCACAGATTACTCCATGAAGAACAGAAGGAAAGTAGACTTCTGTTAGRAAGGGATCTAAGACAGTTCATAATCTACATTTTCTGCCACATCTGAAAATCCCACTCTGGGGTGTGTATGTTAGGAGTTAGAAAGCTCTCATGAATTGCACTTGGTAATGACCTTCCTTGTATCTCTTTCTCTGTTGAAAGGCAACTGTAAAATACTACCACTTAGCTTCCTGCTGGGAAGAAAAAGAGAAAAACCAAACTTGCTGGGTTTGTTGGGGTTTTTTGGTTGTTGGTGGTTTTTTTGGTTGTTAGGTTTGGTTTGGTTTTTTGGGGGGTGGGGGGTGTTCGTTTTGGTTTGGGGTTTTGTGTTTTGTGGGTTTTTGTATTTTGTTGGCTTTTTTGTTTGGTTTTGGTTTTTAGGGGTGTTGGGTTTTTTTTGTTTTGGTTTGTTTTGGATTTTGGTTTTTTTTGCCAGGGTGGAGAGAGAAGGAATAGATGTCATCGAAGGAGAGACTGACAGACAAAGCATTCAAAAGCTGTAGATAACTTTAAGCTTCAGTTATTGAGCTCTCTTAGCCACTCAATCTTGAAAAAAACAAATGACATGCATATAAGTGAATGACTTCATATTCACAGGCCACATGGCAGATACAAGGAAGATCCTAAGATTTAAAAAAGTGAAATGACTCTGAGTAATATCCTGAATAACCAACTATCCACAAGCTGAATTAAGATTTCTTACATTGAATTATGATTTCTTACATATCTACATACRTACCCAATTCCTTCTCATTTTAGCTCTTTCCAGTAATTTCTGATGCAACTGTTTCCCAATGCCATTTTCAAATTTTTTAACTATATCCTCGGTTCTTTGATATTCTTCTTGATTTAAAAATGGYTTCACTGTGAAAAGAAAATGTTTTWATTTTAAAGACAACTGTATRCTAAGAYTTATTCCAAAATTCAGATATCCACAGGCAAGGGAGTGAATGAGAATTAATTTTTCCGAAACAAGTATTTGAAGGGAAAATATGTTTTAAACACCTGTCAAAAATCTGTAAACAATTCAGTATGTTCTAATAAAACATAAATACACACTTTAATATAAATACAGATGCTAGCAGACTAAAGTAATTGGTGAAAACATGAAATACCTAACAGATAACTAAATCAAACATATTTACATYTGTAGCTGTAAATACTATGGAGTTCTACCAAGTAATTAAATTTACAGGAACTTTGTTTGTAAATTAAYACATTGAGCCATACATGTCTGCCACACTACTGCAGCAACTACAAGCTACTAGCCTTTATTTTCAATTTCATTCACGGTCAACAAGCAACTTGCCCATCAATTTTCATTCACTGTCTCTGTGCAATATCCACCTCTGTGCAATATCCACCTCTGATAGCAAATGTAGTTACTGCTAGCCAGTTTTTCTGGATTTCTGTCAGAGCATGTGCATTATAGGCCAAAGTCCACCATAAACATCTGCAAAACTAGTCATTATGTTAATCTAAACACCCCTTAAATTAAATCTGTTGTCAGTAACAGGCACTGTTGATGTCATTTTCCATACAGGCACATCCCATTTTTTCCTATACTCACCTGGCATATATTGCATTTTCTGTTACGTTTATACTTAGATTGCAAAGTCAGTGGGAAACCAAATAGAGGGTTGTGTGTGTGAGATGCATTTCTGGTGATTCAATGCCTACACAATGAGGTCAAATTAATTTTTGAGGCTGCTGGACACCACCATCACTGAATTTCTTGTCTACCTGGCTAGTGGTAGTGGCTGTAATCAACTTGTAGCCCTTAAGAAAGATAAAGAATTACTAAAATTTCAACAAGGATCTGCATAAATCTCTATCTTTTGCAAGTAACAACTGARTTTCAACTGGGCAAGGTCTTAAATACTTAACCAAAGTATAAATCTTAATTCTGTATTGCTGCAATCACAACTACTTGCCTGCAACCACTATTTTTCTCTTCTTCATAAATCTAGAGATCATCTTGTCCAACACTTCATCTCCGCAGGGTCAGTTGCAGCAYGTTGCTTAGGACTATGTTGGGTTTTAAGTATCTCCAAGCATGAAGACTCTACAACCAAYTTGGCAGCARMTTGTTCCACTGCCTGAYCACTCTTGCAATAAGAGTTTTTCTATGTTTCAAAGGAATTTCTGGTATTTCAATTTGTGCCCATGATCTCTTATTCTGTCACTGATRTCTGGCTCCACCTTCTTTACTTTGCCACAAGAAGTAATCACGCATATTGCAAAGATCTGAACAATCCCAGCTTTCTCTGTCTCTTCTCATATGTCAGATAATCCAAGATCTTAATCACTTCATGGCTCCTCTCTGGGCTCACTCCAGTATGTCCACGCGTCGCTTGTAAGGTGAGCCCAGAAACAGACACAGAACTGCAGATGTGTTTTGCCCAGCACTGAACCAWGGAAAAGGATCCTTTCTCTGCACCTGCTGGCAGTATTACTTCTAAAGGAGCTCTGAAGACTGCTGACATGCTCTGCTGCAAGGCCACACGCTGGCTGGCTCATGCTCAGTTTCATATCCCAAGCACTCTTCTGCATCCAGGCACTAGGGCCCAGTTTGTGCTGCTGTGGCATGTTATTCTCCCCTGGGTGAATGACTTGGCATTTCCCTGTGTTACTGAGCGTCACAAGGCTCCTGTCAGCCTGTTCCTCCAGCCTATCAAGCTCTCTCTGAYGGCATARCAACAATCTGGTGYATCAGCTACTCCKTCCAGCTTTGGAAGCTCCCAAACTYAGAGTACACTCTGTCCCATCATGCAGCTCACTGATGAGCCTATCAAAAATTACTGAACCCCTGGTGTACCATCAGAGACTGGCCTACATCTGGCGTATGTGTTGCTGATCACAAACCTTTGAGCCCAGCAGATGATACAGTTTCCAGCCCATCTGACTGTCTACCACCTAGCCCACACTTTATCAGTTCATCTATGAAGATCTTTTAAAAAAGCTTTTGATGTGTCAAAAGCCTTGCTAAAGYCAATATAAACAATATCCACTCTTTTTCCTTCATCCAGCAAGATAGTCACCTCATCATAAAAGGCTACCATGTTGGTCAAGCAAAATTTCCTCTTCAGAAACCCACGCTGCCCATTTCCAATCACCTTCTYATCCTTCATATGCTCAGAAATGGTTGGCATAATTATTTGGCAGGGATTCCCAGGAATGAAAGCATGGTTGATGAGCCCATAATTACCAAATCTTCCTTCTTATCCTTCCTGAAGACAGGATAGGGTCCCTATCAGGACCCACAGAGTTTCTCACATCCAATCTGTTCAGTGCTGATCCTCCTCTATCAACAGTAAGTCACCCTCACTCTTCTTCAAAATAATTCCATTTTAATCCTAATTATATAAGGCATTTCAGTATTTTGCGCTACCTGTCCTAAGGTGAAAGATAAGGATCCATTTTCAGATACATCCTGGCCTCCTAATGGTACTCCACAACAGTATAATGCAAGTCCTAGTGGTATTTTTTCTATTCCATAGGACAAACATGGAGAGTGAGGGCCAAACATTACCTACAGATGTGGTTTTAAACACATCCTGACAACCTTAGGCAACAAAACAGAATATCTGCTTTCAAATATTAGCATACAATGGTTGTGTTTAAATTGCATAGGGACCATAAATTCCACTGGCAATACCATCATAACTGGAAAGGTACCAGCACGCCCCTTGCACCTCCACCACAGATGATCAGCTACGGACATTCAGGCWGTGACCTCATCTAGATGCAGCTTGAATTGCACACCACCACTTGTGAACACGAATGAAAAAAGAAAAACAGAGGTAGAGCCATTCACCTTTACCCTTTTGCAGATTACAGTTTTCACTACAAAGTTGAAAGCCTTCCCTGACTGAGGGTAGTCCAACACTCATGTTTCCCAGAAAATAACCTTATTATCACATAGTATTGAAAAAGAGAATGATTACCCTCTGTTATTCAGGTTACAAAGTCATTACAGAGCAATATTCACATAGAAAATAAAAAAACAAGCAAAATTATTTGTTTCTAGTCTCAATTCATAGAATCATTTAGGTTGCAAAAACTTGTCATTAATTTACTCGAACMATTCAAGGGGTCACTAAGATTGCAAGGGGACTGGAATGCATGATGAGATGAGGTTGAGAATTGCGTTTGCTGAGCTTACGAAGACAATGCAARAGCAAGACCTTGCTGCCCTCTCCAACTGAAGGGAAAGCCCTGCCAAAGATGAAGCATWGTTCCTCTCAGAGATGCAACAAAATAGGGTAAGATAACATGGAATAAAGATGGAATACAGAAAATCTTTGATATGGAAAATGTGAAGTTTTGGGGGGTTATAGCAATTGCTGGTTTTTTTGGTTTGTTTGGCTTGTTTTTTGTTCCCCCTCTCACAATTATGGGGGTGATCAAACACCAGAATAGGTTACAATGGAACAGAGCTTGCAAATAAACAAAACCTGGCTAATCATGGCCTGAGCAACACGCTGTAGTAGGACCAGTTTGAGCAGAAGTCTGGTCCAGATGAACTCTAACCAACCTACATGGTTCTATGATGACAGGCCTCTTTCCATTTAAAAATTATTTAATTGATGTAGAAGCAGCACTGTTAAGAAGGAGCAGAACTTGRCCCCTTTCTCACCAGAGTTCAATGAAACTGCTCTTGCACTTGTCCAGCCCACAGATCTTGTCTTCCTTTCTGATTAGAAGATCAGCTCTGCCCATGAACAAGAAGTATCCCATGAAAGTCACTTTCAGTTGCAGTTAAGGAACCCTCTGGATGGCTGGAATTTTGCGTTTTCAGACTTTCATGTTGACTCCAAGTTTCTGAATCTCAACCTCTGRGGTGAAYTGGAAGGCTAAATARTATRGCTATGGCCACCTCCTCTGCTCAARGCTTMYTTTCAAAACAGGGTTACTCCTYAAAGAAGGAGCTACTGTAAAGCCTTAAATGAGGCATATTCTGACACATACTTTGTCCAGCTTTTCTCATTGGCTGGCTTTAAACAGACAATTGCTTAACCAGCAGGCGTCCTGACTAATGTCAAGTGCCTGGAGTCCTCCTCAAATCAGTCAAAGACAGTTTCTCAGGACTGATTTAAAGCCTCCATGAAGAATCATTTGGAGGTTCTGAATTGTTCTTCAGAAGCACCTCCTTTCCTTTCACCCACATTTACAGACTAAAATGACAAGCTTAAGCAATGAAATTCACAAGCTATGTCTTGAACTGTACCCTGCACACTTTGACATTAAATTATTTGTACAAGAGAAGACTGTGGTGAATGCTGGGCTAACTCTTCTCCACCACCAGTGAGATTAAAGAAGAGCAACAGTGATCAAAATTATATATATATAATAATATATACGGAACAGTAAGCAGCAACAAACTTCAGCATGGAAAAGAAAGGGACATGTGATAAGGCATTTATGAAAACAGATCAGAATCAGAAAACAAGAGCAAACAAATTCACTGTCAGATCTTCTCACTCCGTGAGAGAGTTATTTATTAACCTGGAGAGATAGATGGGTTTACAAAACTAAACAGCAATTTTGTTATCACAAGTTCTACTTTTGCAGCACCACTTTAATCTGCATCACAGCAAAAAGAAAATGTATTATTTTAGACACATATACACATGCAACATTTTTGCTCTAAACCCACCACTTCAACATTCTGCATCAAAAAGCAATGATGTAAGGAACACTAAAGCCATTTCCAGTACACTCAAAATAAATGGAAACTCAGAGTAAACTTAAGGRATTCTATTTTGGGAAAGGGAAAATTTGGTGTAGTATGTTTCAGCTAAGGAGAGAACTCCAAGTCTTACTTTGTTAGCATCTGTGTAACACTTGYAAGATGGTGAGACACAAAGCAGATRTTCCAGAAAAAAACTCCATGTCTCAGAGTTTTGAAAATTATTGAAGAAATACAAAAAAGTAATCTCAATACTTCATAATGTATTTTTGTCATTCCAAATATACAATGAAGAACTAACCCGTCATTTTTGCTTTATAAGCTAAGCTAGATACACATGTACTGATGTTGTTTTCAAAACCTTTCTGTGATCTTCTCTAGACTAGCCAACATGTCAAGGCAGAAATTACCCAAGCTAAATTATGTGAAAATGATCACCACTGATTTTTCCTATGACTATATAGTTTAAAAATGTTCTTTTGCACAAATATAAAGTATGAAAAGTTTTAAATAACTGGTTTTTTTAAAAGATCCTGCACAAATATAAACAAGCAGTTATGCAAAACAGAATTTGTAGGTGAAGTATCTTTTATCAGACCAGATTTCGGGGGCGGGGTTTAAAAAAAAAAATCCACTCTCAATCCAAAAAGTTAACCTTCCCACAAGGCAAATTCCCTTGAAGAAAGGTAATCAGGGATAAAATGGAAACTTTCCAGTTTTGAAGCTGAAAAAGACCTTTGGCACTCTAAGCTTGTCTGTAWCTCACGCCCCAATTACAGTACAAGCTGTCTTTACAATCACTTAGCAAACATCTTCAGATCAGCCTGGTTACAACAGCACAAGCCATGCTACCATTACAACATTACCTGCATCRAGATATTTACTCAAAGATTCATCAAGAGGAGGTACTGGCAGGGAAGGCAGAGAATCTTGGTACTGAAACGTTCGCTCCTCTGCGGATTCAAGCACTTGTTTTTCCATGTTGCAGATCTGCAGCACAACCAAACAGACTATTCACGACTCCCACGTTAGATGACCAATCTCCCCACACTGTTCYCTCTCCCCCTCCGGCCTCTCGCCATTCACACGGTAAAAGACAGAAACCAGGAAAGGACCCCCGACAAAGCCTGAACCGAGAGTTTCTTGTTGGCTTGCAGCCAGAAGGGGCACACACACAACAGGGGGTAAGGATGACCAGGCGCTATTGATGTTTTCTCCGACATGTCTCGATTAACCAGCTCGAGGACTGTCGCTTTCTTTCCCAAGGAGAAACCAGTCAGCCCTGGGACACCCGCCCGAGCCCWGAGGACACCTGGGGTAGGGGGAATCACCCCCCAGCCCGGCTGGCGGCCCCCAATGCTGCCCCCAATGCCGCCCCTCCCCGCGGCCCCCGCCCGAGCCCCGCCCGTGCCCCGACCCCCGTGCTCCCCGGGCTCTGCCGGGTTCTGCCGGGCCGATGAGGGCGCGGGGCCCGCGGCACCACAGCGCTGTTTACAGTGGCTCAGGGCCMACGGCGAGAGCAGTCCCGGAGAGCCTCGGGCGGATGGGGCCTGGGCTAAGGAGACAGCAAAACCGAGCCCACCCCTCTGCCCCACCGCCGCCCGTCCCCGAGCGATGAGGCCGGCGGGGGGCACCGCTCACCCCGGCCCCGCCGTCTCGCACCGCTGGCCTCCTGCCCACCGCCCCGGCCGCCGCCTTCGCCTCTGTCCCACTTCCCAGCGGCTCCGGAAGCGGCGCGGGGCGGAGCGGCCGCGGGGGCGGGAGCCGAGCGGCCTCGCCATCCCCTGCGCTAAGAGAGCCTGCAGTGGGGTGTTAATAAAAGGAGAATTTGAAATGGGAGGAGTTSTTGACTCCCTCGAAGGCAGACGGGCCCCGCAGAGAGACCTGGACAAATCGGAGGGCTGGACAGTCGCCAACTGTGTGAAGTTTAATAAGGGCGAGTGCCGGATTCTGCACCTGGGAGAGGGTACAGACCTGCACCTGGACGTAGGTACAGAGTGGGGCATGAGAGGCTGGAGACCTGGGGGTCCTGGTCCATGGCAAGTTGATCGTGAGTCAGCCCTGGTGGCCAGGAGGGGCTGGGGGGCATCAGGCACAGCATCACCCGCCGGGCGAGAGAGGGCATTGTCCCGCTCTGCTCTGCTCTGCTCTGCTCTGCTCTGGGGTGACCGCCCCTCGAATATTGTGTGCAGGTTTGGGTGCCACAATATTAAAAAGATATTAAGCTATTTGAGAGCTTCCAAAGGAGAGCTATGAAAATAGTGAAGGGCATGGAGGGGAAGCGACRTGAGGAGCAGTTGAGGTCACTTGATCTGTTCAGCCTGGAGGAGACTGAGGGCCCCTCGTTGCAGGGCCTACAATTTCCTCTTGAGGGGGAGCAGAGGGACAGACGATGATCTTTTCTCTGTGGTGCACAGTGACGGGAAACACGGGAATGGCCTCAGGTTGTGTCAGGAAAGGTTTAGGTTGGATATATTGGAAACGATTCTTCTGCCCAAAGGGTAGATGGGCACTGGAACTGGTTCCCCAGCAAAATGGCCACAGCACCCAGCCTGGTAGAATTCAAGAAGCAGTTGAAAAATGCTTTTGGGCACATGGTGTGATTCTTGGGATGTCCTGCACAGGGCTAGGAGTTGGACTTCAGTAGTCTGTAGAACTTAGGATCTGTGATATAGGGAGAGAGCACTGCTAGGGCTGCACTGGAGGCAGGGGCGCTTCACAGTCACTGTCCCTCTTGGGGTGTGCTCTTAACTCCAGTGGTGTCCTTAGCAGGGCTGAGACCAAATGCAAGCCCTGGCTGGCCCAGGGGATTTGTCACCCACGATAGTGTCCCAACTGCTTTGTGGGTGGGCAATAGCCCTGGAATCTGCAAGGGCGTTTCTGTGGAGCATATGTGGGCCAGACTGGTGGGTTTCTGTGCCACCTCTTAAAATGGTGTGTGGGAGAGATGCTTGTCGGGTGTGACTTGGAGCTTCACAGGAGTAGGAGTAAGCAGTAACCAGTGTAATTGGGTAGGATTTGGAGCAGTCTTCACATGCCAGAGCAAATATTTCACCACTTGTACTGGGGAGGTCATGTGAGGCTCACCCAGCCCTACTTGCCATGGTTAATGAGGTCTCTACTTTCAGASACACCTGCCAGTACTGCTATTTGTCACACTGAAGGGGTTTCTGACACCTGCATATGTGCCTGTGTGGTGTGTGTTGAAGAGCTATGGCTCAGCCCAGAGTCATTTAAAAAAAAAAATCTGTGACGTAATTTGCTGTACTCAGAACAAAATGCCAACATTTTCCATGACTTTATTCCTCTCTGCATCTGCATCAGTGGCACCTTCTGTTTGCTTCTTTGTTACTACATGCCTTTGCTGCCAGAATGGTTTCCTTTTACCTGCTGTTGTGCTTTTACTTCAGCCAGCAATCAAGCCACTCACTCCCCCACCAGTGGGATCARGSAGAGGATCCGATGAGTAAAAGTTAGAAATTTTGTGGATAGGAAAAGTAAAAGCCGCACAGAAAAGCAAACCAAAACAAGGAATTCTTTTGCTGTTTCCCATCCATCCCCAGGAAAGCAGTTGCATGGGAAGACAAACACCATCACTCAAAATGTGTCCCCATTCCACCTTCTTCCCTCAACTGTATATTTTGAGCTCTTCCTGAAGCCTGTAACTCTGCATGGCGTTGTTTTCACCCAAGGGCAAGACTCAGTACTTGGCTTTGTTGAATCTCATCCAATTGGCCTTGGACCATCAATCCACCCTGTCCAGATCCTTCTGCAGAGCCTTCSYGACCTCCAGCAGATCAACACTCCCGCCTAACTTGGTATTGTCAGTGAATTTACCAAGGGTGCACTCAATCGCCTTATCCAGATTATCACTAAGGATATTAAACAGGAGGTTGCACTCTTCAAATTAATTTTTTCCCTTGACATGTTAATTACCTTTCCACACTGATGTCTYTCCTCTGTTGGTCATTGAGCTACTTGCCTGGTGCCATCTCTGTGGCTTTTATCTCCCATCTTAACCTTTCACAACTCAGCTCCATGGATTTCTTTAGAGATCCATCTCTTAAAGATTTCCTCAAAAATCTGAGCATAGATTATGTGGTTGTACCATAGCAGAACTAGGCTGACAGCAGAAAGAGTAGGAAAGGAGGGGAGATTATATTGTTTCTTGTTGTGTTTCCTTTTGAAGTAACTACAAGATATGTTACTTGGAAAAATATGACTGATAAGATGAGTATGCTCCATACTTTTTTTTCCATTAATTTATAGTGTCTAGGTATAATGATGAAGGATTGCCTTAGTCTTTATTTTTCAAGAAGCAAAGACCAGTATTTTCCTGAACTCAGGAGCTACTGAGATATAGCTTCCCCATAGATTTTTTTCCTGTGGTTTATGCATTTTGCTGTCTCCTAAATGGAAGATCTCACCACTGCTTTTTGCTGACTAAGAAAGCTTTTAGGGATATAAATCCGTAATCCTTAAAAATCTGTAATAAATATTGCAGTGCATGTAACAGATGTGTTTTCTCTCTAACTGGATACATCTTTTCATAAACCTGTATATTTGCAGGAAGTCCTGGAAAATACATATTTTTAAGCTTTTTAAAAGGATTWTTTAAATAGTGAATGTAACCAAATGTGTGATACAGTAATATGTAAGGTACTGATACAGCTGCAGAAAGAAAAAAATTCACCTGTATCGCAGTGTTTGGGACACTGAGACATGCTGATGTCTATCAGTTATGCAAACTGCATTTCTCTTGTGGAGATAAAATCAGTAGAGGATTACATTGCCTAACTGTCCTACAGCCTGACAGCTGTGTTATTGCAGAATTGCAGATACCCAGTTGTCAATGCCCTGACTTGTTAAAGTTCCCATGTTCCCTGCCAAGTGTCTCAGACACATGCCTAGCTGTAAGCAATCCAASAGCTTTTACAACAGACTCCCTACCTACCACAAAGTGGATTATTTGACTCCCAGGCGTACTGTTCCACTGTTCCAGTTCTGTGCCTATTGGTGGGAGGTGAATGGATTATTTTAAATCAAAGTTTTGTAAGTAGACTTGGGTCTACTTGCCATATGGGGACAGGGCTGCTTTTACCCTGGCTTCCTGAATCTGCAGACCAGGRGTTAACTCACATATATGCAAATGAGATGGGTCTACTATGTAGGATTTGCAAGTGCCCAGATACCTGAGAAACCTCTTTGGTCCTGGACTGCCCCACTTCCAAATACCACACTCCTGTAGTTACGGAAGACTCATTCCATGGATCTCTAGACTGTGTGCTATAGAATATATTTTCCTTGGGAAAATATCTTTCAGCCTTGTGCTGAAAAACTTGGTGTTTCTTTACCTTTGGCTTTCTGTTCCCTGCAGGGTGGGGCTGTTGGTCCATTGGTCCTCCCAGCTGGTCAGTGCAAAAGCAGTTTTGTTGTCACTTGTGTCAACTGTGCTTTTCAAATAATACATGTTCCCCTCCTATAAGATAATGCCATGACAATGAATAAGGTTAATATTAAAGTTTATCGTGCACTGAAAACCTGTCTCAAAAACATGTTTGAAAAATAATCCAAAATTTCTTTGGTGTACCGCCTCTGTGCCCATATTTAATTCTGCTGTATTAGAAGGATGGTGAAATACTGAAGTAAGCATAGCAAGGTCCCCTGCAATTGTGATTGGAGTGGGTGGTATACAAGGAGAGTCTGAGATAATTGGATTTGTCTTAAGAGGGGAGTGCCAAAAGAAGATRTCTTCACCTACCTAATAGAAGGATATGCAGAGGATGGACAGAGCCAGACTCTTCTTGGATGTACTCAACAAAAAGACAAAAGATTTRTGGATACAAGGGACAGCAAGGAAATAGATAGAAAAATATCCTCACTATGAGCTGTGATTGAACACTGGAATGTGGTTACCAAGGGAGAGTCACCATCCTTGGAGATACTCAATACCTAACCAGACAAGATTTGGACTATATGATCTCTAGAAGTCCCCTTCAAACTAAGTTRTTCTGTGATTTAAATTATGGCTCATTTATTCTTTTATACAGCTCTTTATCAAAGTAGAATTTTATTTTCAGCTTATTCTAAATGTGAAGAGACTGAAAGCCAGGAAATGCCTTCTTAAAATTCAGGGTTTTTTTTCACTCACTGAGCCATTTCTTTGCCARTAGTTCAAGAAAGAAACATTCTTTTTGACTGCAAACACTCTAAAGTAGATTCTTCTGTCATTAATTCATCAGATCATGCACCAAAATTAAAATTTATAGGGAATAGAAGTTTCTTTTGAAAAGTTTACCATCCCAGAAAATCGTGATTATGCAGAAAAATTCTTATTTATCCTCTCTTTGTTCTAATAAGTTAGATCTCAGGTGTAAGGCCAATAGGCAGAAATAGAGGAAAAGACAATTTGAAATAATAATCCATTTTTTTAACTGCTGTTTTGTCTCGCAAAAAATGAGAAAAAAGAAAGACATTTTCCTAACCAGATATTTCAAATACATCCAGATTCTGAACGTACTCCAAAGAAGATTATTTATTCATGTAATAGTTCTTTTCTTGTTTGTGGCCCTTTTTTTTTTCTGAATGAAAATTAGATTGGCTGAATGTATCTTTCAAACCAGTAAGACAGACTCCGCAGGTTCTTTTGTTTCAGGAGGAGTTGTAAAATGACTTAAGGGCAAATTACTCCATTAGGTTAGCACAGATGTGTAATTACATCCAAACCTTGGGACTGTATATGTAATATCAACATGCACCTGTCTAGGTGGATGAAGTRTGTGAACACTTCCAAAAAGGTCATAAAAGGCTCCTTTCCTTTTCATCAGGAGAATGATGTGACTAATGTAGGTGAAAACTAAACTGCAGAGTTAGTTTTCAGCTTGATGAACGATGTGGTCTTACTACGTAGCTATGTGGTTGCTAGTGCTGACTAAAAGATTGAGTTAGAATGTTGTGCTCCAAGAAGGTGGGATGGGACAGGTTTTCTTATCAGCAGCATGGTCAGACAAAACTGCATCTAGTGACGACTCTGCATCTCAGTTACTTTTGACAGGTTACTCTCTGAGCCTCTCAGTTCCTCTGTGCCCCAATTTTGCCTTCCCCACAGCAATTTTCTTCACAACAAAGACAACAGTAATTGTGAATATGGTTTTACTCCTGTTCTCATCATCAAATACTTCTGTAGGTCATCCTGTGACTAAGAAATACGACCCTATTACTGATTTTTTTAGAGAAATCTGATATTTGTTTCCATACCTTATTAGCATATTTCAGCTTATGTGAGGAAAACAGCACTTGGAATGGTTTTCCTGGAGTTGTTGCTACTGAATTTTCTCTTCTGATGGCCAATAGGTGTGGACATAGGAATTGAGCTCAAACTGATCCATAGCATGCCGGATAGCCAGTAATGAATGCAGAACTTTCAGATTGAAAGGTAGRAGTTTGAAGACTGAAAGGTGGGCTGAGCAGCTAAGGGTGTGAGAGAGTCTGTTTCCTTCYGAATTTCTTTATTTGAAGGTACATTGTTCTCATTTTGATTCTTACAAAATCTGTCTTTTGGAACTCAGACAGCATTTTCCTCATTTCAGAGTTTGCTGTAAGGAGAAAGTCTAGGCAGGRCTTTTCTAGGCAGCTGAGATCTCACCATGGTACATCTATGTGTCTGCAGCTGATCACAGAGCAGGAACAGGGGGAAGTTTGTCTTGGTAAAGTTTTATTCCTCCTCAGAAGTACTTTTTTTGGTTGTACCAGTGAAGCAGTTCTATGATGCTTCATACAAATGATAGGTAAGCATGTTTGTTTTCTCCTGAGATGGAAGCAAAAGTGTTCATTCTGTTTTATTTTCCATGGCCAGCCTTCTATGTAGATTGACTATTTTTATTTAACTTCCACACTTYATTTCTCTTTGCAAGACTGGAAAGTCAGTTTTTCTACTGTATTGTTCCTCCAGGCTTYCTCTTTTCTCTGAGTATTTTTGAATTTTATTTTCTTTCTTGCTCAGCAGACCTTAGCAAACTGACCTCAGTGCATGACCTAGGTATTAAGTACAATAATAAAAAGGACTGTTAATCTAAGCTGGTTCTCTGTTAGCAAGACTATTTTACAGCACTGTAACTAGCTGACTTTCTTCACACAYATAGAGACTCATTCCAGTGTCAAGCCAATAGGTGCATGGCACTGAAARTATTCACCAGGCCACGATACCTGTTCTAGAACCACTTTAATAACCTGAATGTCTAAGCTAGCTTAATGGTAGCTTTTCTGGAGAGCTGTTCCAGAATTTGATGGGTCCAGTGGTTAAAAATCTCATTTCTAGCCATGGTTAATTCATGAACAATCTCTAACCATTTCCTGGAATGTTATTTCTCCCACCTTCATCTTCCAGTGTACTTGTAGAAGGTAATGTATTCTCTTTCTTAAGTTCTCTTTTCTAGCCATGCCCTGAATCAGATCTGGTTTGAGCTCACCTTTCTTGAAGAAGCTGACCAAAGCTATAGGCAGAATTCCATGTGAGATCTCTTCAATACCCTGTCTGGCATCACTCACCTTTCTAAATCTGTCAGGAGATCCTGCTAATGCATCTCTAAAGTCCTCCCTTTTGCAAAATCCACTTTCCCCTTCTTGCTTCACCTTCATGTATCCTCTTTTATTACTTGTGTATAGTCTTCTGAGGCTATACTTAAAAATAATAATAGATTTGGATTCATTTAAGACTGTCTCTGTATTAACACTGTCTTACAGAGGAGGGTTATTCCTGCTTTCTTTTAGATGGCATAAGAGCTGCTTAATTGCATGTCTCTTCATATAAGCAGCTAATGGTGATTTTTAAGAAAAAGTTTTAAGTGTATCCTTATTTTTATCCTTTAAAGTTGAGTGACTAGGAAATGAAGTATAATTGCAGTTAAAGTGCAGAGAAGAAAACAAATTACACTGCTCACACGACATAATCCAATATATTTCACAACTGTCAGTAATAAATGTCAACCTTTATGAAGCAACATGCACAACATGATTCTTTAAATCTTCAGTGTGCAACTGAGAAACACATCTTTGTTTCTCTACTTCAGGGATCTGTACTCATTTTACTACTTGAAATGAATCAAATTAGTGAATTGCAACAGTCTAAGCATTGTTTCTGTTCTTGAAAAATAATTACATCTAAGTTTTCAGTATTAATAACTACTGGATACAAATCTTGCACTGTTTATGCATAATTTCTGAAGGAATCATACTTCTGAAAGAATCATACTTTCCTGACTTACCATTGCATCCAYTTGTTAGTGAGGCCAAGGGAGACTGAAAATTGCCATAAAACAGCAGCTAAGAAATCTTTAAGRAGGAACCTCTAAGGAGCATTTAACAGTCTGAGCAGGAGCCTGATCAGTGGAGCCACAGTCTGCCATCTGTGACACGTGGAAGCCAACTCARCATGGCCACTAGGGACGCAGGTCCTGGATCTGCTTTGTACCAGAAGAAAGGATAGTTACAAGGGATAAAGGAGWGATGGAGGAAGGTTCCCTTCCTTTGGCAGCAGGCAACAGTTTGCCTTCACCTGGAGGGATGCGCAGTGTACTTGGAATTGTCTACTCCAGAGGTGGAAGCAGAGTCCCACCATCTGCCATGATCCAGGCTGCACTGGAAAAGGGTGAGGCTCCTGAACATCTGCAGTACATCAATGACATTATCGTATGGGGGAGCACAGCAATGGAAGTTTTTGAGAAAGGAGRAAAGATAATCCAAATCCTCCTGAAAGCTGGTTTTGGCATAAAACAAAGTAAGGTCAAAGAATCTGCCCAGGGAATTCAGTTCATAGGACCAAAATGGCAAGATGGATATTGTCAGGTTCCAGTGGATGTGATAACAAATRACAGCTATGTCCCCACTGACCAGCAAGAAGGAAACRCAGAYTTTCCTAGGTACTGGGTTTTTGGAAGATGCGTATTCCAGAGTACGGCCAGATTGGAAGCCCTTCTGACCTTGTGATGCAGAAGAAAAACAATTTTAAGTGGGGCATTGAACAACAGCAAGCTTTTGAACAGATTAAAMAATAAGTGCTCATGCAGTAGCCTTTGGGCCGCTTAGGACAGGACAGGACAGGATGTAAAAAATGTGCTCTACAACCCAGCCAGGGAGAACGGTCTTTCCTGGAGCCTCTGGCAGTAAGTACCTGGGGAGACTCCAGGATGACCCGTGGGGTTCTGGGTTTAGGGATGCAGAGGATCTGAGGCTAGCTACACCCCAACTGCAAAAGAGATCCTAGCACCTTATGAGGGACTTCAAAAGTGATTGGTACTGAAGCACAGCCTCTTCTGGCACCCTGACTGCCAGTGCTGGGCTGGATGTTCAAAGGGAACATCATGCCACTGATGCTATGTGGAGTAAGTGGATCACTCTGATCACACAGTGATCTCGGATAGGAAACCCCAGTTGCCCAGGGGTCTTGGAGATCATCATGAATTGGCTCAAAGGTGAAAATTTTGGACTACCATCAGAAGAGGCGTAGAAGGTGACGTGCTGAGGAGGCTCCACTATATAACTAGCCACCAGAAAATGAAAAGCAACACACTGTCTTTACTGATGGATCCTGCCATATTGAAGAGACAAATAAAAAATGGGAAGCTGCTCTATGTAGTCCCACGTGCTAAGTCACAGACACTACTAAGGTTCAAGGTGGATCAAGGCAGGTTGCAGAGCTGAAAGCCATTCAGATAGCTTTAGATATCACTGAAAGAGAGAGATGGCCTACACTCTACCTCTGCACTGATTCGTGGATGGTAGCAAATGCTCTGCAGGAGAGACTGGACCAATGGAAGAAGACCAACTGGCAGCAGACGGGAACCTCTCTGGACTGCCAAAGTGTGGCAAGATATCACTGCCTAGGTAGAGAAGTTGACTGTAAAAGTACATACATACAACCCAAGGAGCATCTCAACAACAGACAGGTAGATCAAGCTGCCAAGATTAATGTATCTCAGGTTGATATGCATTGGCAACAAAAGAGTGAGTTGTTTCTGTCTTGATGGGCCCATGAAACCTCAGATCATAAGGGAAAAGGGGCTTTGTGATTGAGGGGTGGCTTTAACCATGGAGAGCATCTCCCAGGTTATCCATGGTGTGTGCTGCTGTCAAGCAGGCCAAGTGGGTGAAGCCCCTGTGGTGTGGGGAAGGTGGTCTGGGTCTAAGTATGGGGAGACCTGTAAGGTTGATTACATCATCCTGCCCCAGACCTGTCACGGCAAGTGCTATGTGCTAAAATGGTAGAAGCCACCACTGGATGGTTGGAGACCTACCCTGTGCCTCACACCACTGCCCGGGGCACAATCCTGGGCCTTGAAACACAGGTCCTTTGGAGGGATGGTACCCCTGAGATAACTGAGTCCATCAATGGGACTCATTTCAGAAATAGACTTATAAACACCTGGGCTGGAGAATACAGTTCTGAGTGGGTGTACAGTATTCCTTATGCACCAGCCACTGGGAAAGTCAAATGGTGCAAGACTGCTAAAAACCACATTGGAAGCAATGGATGGTGGGACCTTCAAACATTTGGCTCTGCATTTAGCAAAGGCTACCTGATTTGTTCACACTAGAGGTTCTACTAATCAAGCTGATCCGGCTTAGTAAGAATCCTAATGTACTGTAGAAAGAGATTAAGTACCTATGTTGCACATGATATGTTAGGAAAGACAGTTTGGATTAGTCCTGCCTCAAGCAAAAACCAAAYCCATCTGTGGGATTGTTTTGCTCAAGGACCAGTGTGCACTTGATGGGTAATGGAGAGAGATAGGGAAACATGATGTGTACAATGTGTACCTTCAGGGGGATTTGATTTTGGGTGAGAATCCTCTGTAATGCTGGATTGTTTATTTAATACTGCATGTTGAATGATACTGCTGCTGTATACTATAAACACCAATCATGGATTAAATTAACTCAATCCACATCTTGGGGGATAATCAGTGAGTACCAAAATAATACCTGTGTAATTGTGATCATTGCACATGTATATATATATATATATATATATATATATAGTTTAAAAGGTATTGATTTGAGTATGGTATAAAAGGTATGAGTATGGTATAGAATAAGAATAAAATATTGTTATGTTTATTGCTATTCTCTTTAGTAAATTGTGACTTTAATGTTTTTTGACTTCTTGTAGTTTTGTTTTTCTTTATTTTTTTCTTCAGCTGTTCTGAAGGAGAGGAGTGGGAGGAACTCAATCAGTCTTAACAGTTTCCCCACTGAAGTTCTTTTTTCTTTAAAACCATTACAGTCTGCTAAAAGTCTTGAGAGTCTGGGGAGCTTGTCTGGAACCTAGCCAATGTTATTTTCTACCAAAAGGGCCTGAAAAAAAAATCTGGGGAACTACAAACCTATGTTTTGTTGTTTGTTGATGTCAGTGTAACATCAGTTCTCAGAAAAATTATGGAGAAGMTTATACTGTATGCTATTGAAAGGCATTTAAAGAATACTGCAGTCATGAGGCACATCACCTACCTAGTGGATTAAGGGAAGGCAGTCAATGTATTTTTACTGGATTATAATAAGGCTTTTGATATGTCCCTTGCAGCGTCCTTTTAAACAAGTTGTCCAGCAGTTGGAGGAGCAGGTTCATGATGCCCTGGGTGAAGAACTGGCTGAAGGGCAGAGCTCAAATAGTTGTACTGAACATCTGTACTTATCTGGCTGCAGGAAACCACCAGTGTTGTTTCTCAGGGTTCAGTTCTAGTTCTGGTTCAGTTCAATACATTAATCAATGATCTGGATKCAGGAGTGGAATGCACCAGTAGCAGGGCACAAGTGAAAACTGAGAGAGGAGTGGCTGGAGATCAGTCCTGCAGAAAGGGACCTGGGGCTGYTGGCTGCCAGCAGGCTCAGTGTGRGTCAGCCATGTGCCCGGGCAGCCARGAGGGCAAACCACATCCAGGGATTTGTGCATCAAGCACAACATCACCAGCTGGCCAGARGAGGTGGTTATCCCACTGTATTCAGTGATGGTGTGGTCTCAGCTGGAGTTGTGTGTGTAGTCTGGGCCCCACAATTTAAGAATGTAAAAGTCCTTGAATGAATCCAGAGGAAGACWAYAAAGCTGGTGAAAGTGCTGGAGGTCATGTCTTGTGAGGAGTGACTAAGGACTTGGGGCTTGTCTARTTTAGAGAAAAGGAGGCTGGGGGGCCTCTGTTCTCTATGGCTTCCTGAGGAGGGGAAGTGAGGAGGAACGTGCTGAGCTCTGATACCCAGCGGCAGGACATGTGAAAATGGTTCAAAGTTGTGCCAGGGGAGGGTCAGATTGTGCAGGCTTCCTAGAGAGGTGGTTGATGTCCCCAGTCTGTCAGTGTCTAAGAGACACTTGGACAATTCCTAGTAACATGCTTTAACCCAAACTGGTCTGGCAGTTGGACAAGGTGATCACTGTAAGTCCCTTCCAACTGAAATAGTCCAGTCTAGTCTGTATGCTGGGACTGCAGAGACAAATCAGTTCTGTGAAGGTTTCTGTCTTCAGTCCTGGAAAAAGCAAACACAATTTTGGATGAGAGTGGCATCTCCTGGAACTACTTAATTTGTGAAAACTTTGATTTTTATATGAAAAMCAATAAATAAAATGAAAAAAATAGAAGGCAAACAAAAACAAGTACCATGTACAATTTATAATTACATTATTTTTAAAGAAATAGCATATAACCTGCTATTTGATTAATGCTATACTTTCAAAATCTTATTYTTAACCTCTTTTGTTCTCACCCTTAGTTAGAAAATAATTGTTTCCAGTAGTATTTTATTACTTTAAAGAATATTCTTATTGGGCCTCACRTTTATAGCAGTTGGCTTTTGTAACATAAACATTGGGTGTCAAATTTTACTGCTGAAAAAATGTAAGGTAGGAATAAATAAAGTGTATGGGGTGCTTCATTACAAATACTTCTGTGACCAGATACATCACGTGAAGCGATATTGAGCACAACAACACAAGTCAGGACTAGCCAATAAAAGATGCTCSAAATCCTGCACCTTCAAAACATAGGTGTGCCTCATTGTGCTTCATAGCAATTACAACATAAAAGTTCYGTGATTTTCCACTTTTGCTGTTTGGAAGTGGCAGTTGCAGGGCCTGGGAMCAACCATCACTGCAGAGTCTGCAGCCCGGAGGGTTGACTTAAGGTTCCCCAGGAAAACAGAAATCAGAAAGGAATAGAAGATTGCAGACCTCATTTGGGAAMGGAGCAGTGCTTAACGACTGGCCAGTCAACAGGTAGGCTTTTCTAACAYCACAGATATTTTCATTTCCTGGAAATGATGAAGAGAAATGTATAAGAAGGAAGAATAGTGTGAAAACAACAAAGTACTCCAGAGGACATGTCCAATTTAAGCATTAAAACCCCTTTTGGCACTCAGRTTCCTRAGTTTTAATCAATGCTKTTGAATATTTTTAKTTTATYWTTWTTGTTACAAATACTMTTGGTAGAGTAACACTACAAAGAAAAAGCCAGGGGGTGGAATTCCAGTCTTCCTAGTATTGCAAATGCAGTTGCAAAATACCCTTGTGTTTTTTGGTTACTTACAGCATCTGATTGCCAGGAGCATAAAGGATAGGTAATATGAAATCATCATATATCACCACAGTGTGTAGTTCACACAGTGTTATGTCTTTCAGCTTGCAGAAATTAGAGCTGGCCTACTAATCGAATGCAGTGTTGTAATCAAATCAGGTGACAGTCTTCTACATCAGCATTTTCAGAGCCCTACAAAACTCTCCAGCTGAGGTGTGAGCAGTGTACTTCTAGAGATAGTTCTTTAAAAAGGCTGGCTTTTCTATTTATACGGGCTTTTTTGTCAGTGAGGTTGTGGGCCTCCTCCTATGAAAACTGCTGCAACTTGTGGAGTGTCGTGGGCATGCTAACCTGTGCTTTTTCATTCACTGGGATTAGTGCATTAGTTCCTTTTTTCTGTTTCTGCCAAATGCTGTGTGTCACATCTAACAGATGAGKTTTCTGCCTCCCTTTTTGGATGCTGCATTCCTCAGTACTGCCTTTTTCATTTGTTTGTTATTGTGATGARGCTCCTTTCCTTAAGCCTCGGGGAAAAAAAGCAAGTGTCTGTGCAGCTTCTTGATGTGCAGCACTGAGAAGTGGATCCACCCTTGGGCTGTCATTGCCTGGCACTAGTGGTCTTTCTGACTGTTCAGGTATTTGTACTTAAAGTAAGCTGGATGGTGATGGAATAAACCTGTATGAGTTTAAAGTGGGAAAGATTTCAGTAACTGTTAACATATCTTTAAATTTAAGGACTTTGATTAAATGTACTTGTGTATCATGCTTGAAATTGTGTGTCACCTTTGGAATAGTTTGAGATTTTTCCTTTGCTATTTTGAGGTTTTTCTTTCTCTATTTGACTGCAAGTTAAAACAATGGCTTCAGAAATGCTTGAGCTTTTTTTTGTATTTTTGTGGAAGAAGTGACTGTAAATGGAACTAAAACTGTACTGAAACTAATTGCATGGAAAAATCCACCAGAGGAGTTAGGTCTTCTGTGGCATTGGTTCCACTATTCTTTAGCTACTTTAGGCTCACATAGCCAGTGATTTTTGAGACACTTATTTTTTGTGTCTTGCCCTTACTGTGTCTGAAATGATTCTTAACAAATATTCACATTCTTAACAAATATTCACAAATAAYRAACTCTCCAGTTCAAACATACATGWAAATCGAGCCACCACCACAGCAACATTTGGGACGGTTTTCTTGTGTCTTGTTTGTGTTATGTAGTTTTGCAATAGGTCTGAATTGCTGCCTATTCCGATCTGGTTGTTTTTCTCAAACTTTTTGTGCAGGTAAAAAAGATTGCCTGTAGGCATGCAGGTGTATTTTTTGGTGAATCAGCCCTTGCATATACTGAGCTATATTCAAGGCAAGAAATAATAGCCTTAATTATTTGCAGCATTTTGGAAATGGAATTTTGCTGCTTGCTATTCCCTAATCAGTGGGGTTTTTTTCAGTCTTTGAAACAAGAACATGAGAGTTTATTCTAACGGTTGCAGAAAACATTTTATAAAAATTTCATATTGCTAGGTTTCTAATTAATTTATCTTCACCAAGTACATGGTGTTCCCGGGTTCTTTTGACAGAACACAGTCTGATAGGCTATCAGTGCTACTTTGCCACTACATCCACAAATCTAATCAGCAAGAATAAAGGACCAGAAATTTGGGAAAGAAGAATAAAWATGATTGAGAATTGCTTTTTTCTTGTAAAAACAGTATCTGATGCTAGAGACAATGCACTTGGCATCTTCAATGCTATTTTTCCTTCTCAGCAAGAAGGAAGAAGTAGTTATAAATCTTGCTTCAGCTGTTACTTCTATCAGTCACTAAGCAAAACTACTAAAGCTGCTGTGATAAAGTCGAATGTGGCTCTGGTTACTCCACCACCACAAAAGAATATAACAAAATTACAAGTCCAGAGATGGGCAGTGATGATGGGTATGAAGAATACCTAACACAGCCAGACCTTTTCATTCAGGAAAAGAAATGTTTGAGGGCTGAGACAATATGACAGAACAGCTCAGAAATGCTCAGTGGCAAACCTGAGAGSTGCACTATTCACTCTCTTTACTGTACTACCCTGTTTCCATCAAATGAATTTGTACAAGTCAGATTAAAACCAAAAAAGGGCATCATTCTTCATGCATCACATAGTGGAGCTGTGCAACTTATTGCCAGAGGATATCATGGCTGCTAACTGTTCAAGGAGACTGGAAAAATACATGAAAGAGTAATTCRTAAACATATATATAAAGAAACTACATCCTATTGTTCCTTAGACATATATTTTACTGCTGTGGTAGAGAGAATATTGAACTAGGTGGTCCTTATGTTTTCTAGGTCTTTAGATGGACCTTGTATTTTTATGTCTATTCTAAAACTCTATGTTTTTAAATGGTCTTCCTAAAATCCCTTATCAATTTATTTTGCTACTTATAATGTTTGTTGTCGTCAGTGACTGAGCAAATATTAACTACGGGTATTGTCCAATACTATTCTGCTATCATTTGTAAAAGCAGAACTGGTTTACAGTGTTGCAGGAAGATCATATCTAACAGTTGTTGTAGCACAAACAGTTCTGATGACAGAACATATTGCACTGTGCTGTTTCAATTTAGACTTAATTCACTCTTATTTTGCTGTGTCTGAAGAGTCTTGTTCTAGAATGATGTGTTATTTTCTTGTTTTTCAGTTTTTCTAAGAAATGGAAAAGCTGATTGCTTGTGCACACAAAAGGCCAGATGCTGTCTGTAGATTGATTTGCTTTCCATGGGCTGGAAGTGGAACTTCTCAACTTGCTCAATGGGGCCAACACTTCAGCGACTCAATTGAAGGTTAGTAATTTTTGTAGTTAAGGTAGAGGTTGAGCAATTCTGAAATACATAATAGCCAGCTATTTTTAATGGAATATAATAGTCTTGAGACYGCTGCTATCTATATCCAAAGGGTCTTCTCCAGAAAGGAAGGAACTAGCATTCATTGGGAACTTGCATTTYCATTAGGGTACATTTTCTGTACTACTTAAATCAAATTATGTTCAATTGTGKGAAAGAATTACATTCTCAGAGCTACATTTCAGACTATAGTATATGCTTGACTGCTTCAGCAACTATTGGTATGATTCAGAAGCTATCATACTGCGCATACTGTTGATAAGCCAGTCTTCATCAAGGTTAGCAGTGAAGATATGAGAACTATTTTTAATGCTGAGAAGCTGCACAGAGTGTCTGTTATCCACTGTTTGCACTTCTTGTATCAAAACTGAAATTTAATCTATGAATTTTGTAACAGTGACATGATATTTAGTTACACTAGSAAGAAATTCTCATTGCTCACAAGATATATAAGCACTTAAAAAGATCCATTGCTTGACCTATTTGAAGAGGATCCAAGGCCATTTCCCAGACCTCCCACAAAGGAAAAACAATTCCATACTAATGAGTATTGCCGTTGCAGTTTTACCAGTCCTCTCAATGCAYGTATACTTTCTGGTAAGCCAGTTGCACATTGAATTTTCCTTGAAATTAGGGGAAAAAACAAAAAAGAAGAAAGAAAAATGTTTTTGTTCACTGGAACTACTTCCAAGAAAGTTACAAAGGAAATAGCCTAGGACCAATGGCAGACACAGATGAATAAAATCAAAGCACAGCATGCTCTTTTAGAGATAGTTWCTGCAGGAAGTCTAGAAGATGCAAACTTTTCTGTACTGCTATCTATGGTATTAGATTGTGGCTTATTTTRTCTCCTAAAATATTTTGTGTCTTACCCATTACATCTACATAACTGGCAGTATGCATGATGTCAAGGAGATTTGAGAAAATTGGCATTCATTTCTATTCATTCATTTCTTTTGCTAAAGAGTGAGAGGAAAATCCTCAGTTTTGAAAGGAAAATAGTAAAAGCATGTAAAATTTCCTTCTATATAAATATAAATAATTATTAATGCAAATATCCACCAATTCGCACTATGATTCCACATTTTCCAGTGTGCAGCACTGAAGAGCTGTGAAAGAAGAAAATGGGGATTGCACAATTCTAATATAGTTTCAGTCACTAATGCTGTCCTTGAAAGGCTATGTTTCACACAACCCTCAAAGTTATTATTATTGAAATTAATGCATTTTTGGTTSTTATTAAAACTTATGGCAATAAAGTTTATTTCAAACCTCAGCTAAAATCGGGATCTTACAGATTYTGACCCAGGGCATTTATCAGTCAAATCAGCTGGAGGAGCAGCATTGTGACTAAAGGAAGGGATGGAAACCTAATCTCTTGCAGGATTAAATCACAGTAGTAACAATAGCAAGTGCATGGTATCAACTGTAAGAAAAGATTAATTCAAATAGTATATATATTCCACAGAATAATTTAAAAACATAATCAAAATTATTTTACTGTATCTATTGAAATAACTATAATTCTTTTCCCTCCCTTCCTTCACCTCTTCTGCAGTGTCCTGTATAAGGTTTCCTGGAAGAGAAAATCGTCTTGATGAGCCTTTTGCAGAAGACATGACAAGCATAGTTAATGAAATTACAAGTGTTTTRTTAAAAGAATTGAAAGAAAAGCCATTTGCATTTTTTGGTCACAGGTAAAAATTTATACATTTTTAGATACCCTGGTGAAGGAGCTTCTATTTCTGAGCTCTAGGAGTAGGTAGTTACTTGTTTTTATTTGCAAAAACTTTAGGAAAATATGCTTCTGCAAGGATCTTCTGTCAAGTCATGCTAAAACATGCAGTTGCTCTCAAAGACTCTGTTTATTTATTTATTTATTTATTTATTTATTTATTTATTTATACCTTCAGGCACAACATCTGAACATGTGTTTCTGATAAATTGTAATTGTGTTCATTGTTAATATTTGTGTCAGTGCTTGATCTATATGAATTCAGCGGGTGAATCATTCATGAAACACAGATTTTGACGATTGTTTAGTCTGAAGTATTCAAAATAATTGTTCTTACTGCAAATTAAAGAGGCTATTAAGAGAAAGAGAAACTAAGAAATGATCTTACTTGAAAAGTTATACTGTGTAGGAATGTACTTCATATAAATTAACTAATGTCACTATAATCTGCATGTCACATATGGTTTCAGCAACTGTTCAAGATAGCCAGTTAGCACTGAAATTAAAATTATGTTTCTATTTTCCAGGTTTTATTTATGTTTTTGCTTACTTTGCTTTAATTTCTCTTTTCGCTGCAGTTTTGGATCTTACGTATGTTTTGCAGTTGCACTTAATTTGAAAAAAAAGTACGGACTGGAGCCAGTCCAGCTGTTCATATCAGGGGCACATGCCCCACACGTAAGTTATGGAATCATTAACATTATGAAACAGAACTATAAATTAGTTACCAAGAGTAAAAATACTATTTTACCGTATGGTATGCAGAGTTGTTTTAATACAAAAAAAGCATTGCTTCCAAATCTATGGAGAGAAAAGTATCATTCTGAGGTAGATGCAGAATACATAATACTGCTGCTAACCTTAGCCTTGGGACAACAATCTCCTTAAACTAATGCTTGAACRAATAAATGCTTAAACTAACTAATCCTTAGTTTTTTTCTTTTAATATTTTGTTATTTATTATGGCCTTTGGCTTAAAACTCCAAAGTAATTTAACCAAAATAAGTGATCCTCCTTACTCTGTAATGTGTGAAGTAACTGCCTTGACCTAGTCTTTCATAAACCTCCTGCATCAGCCATCACTAGTTTTGTCCAATTTTTTCTCTCTCATCATTCTTTGTAGGATTTTAAATCAGTTTCTTCTGAGGTTCTGCTAGTTCTGCTAGTCTTTCTGAGAAAAACAGCAGTGAAGTGCCACTTTTCCAGTCCTCCTGTCCTCAGGCAGCATTTGCTATTTCTTTTCTTCAGTTTCTGAGSCTTCTTAGCAGTCCTGAGTGCAAGCTAGTGGTTCATGGAAGCAATTGTTATTCCTGAAAATTTCAATAATCAGTTGGTCTCTTCAGTCATGCATTAGTCAGGTTTATGTCCAGTGCTAGATTTTTMTTTCTCTTAGATTGTTTTACTAGTTGCATTTCAATAGTAAGAGTCAAGCTTGAAAAAAATTAAATCAATGGTTATATGTCTATGGAATTTTCAGAAATAGAGAGTATTTGGCTCACTGATAATTTGTAATTTCAGAAAACACAGTCTACCAACYCTTTCCATGAATTGTTCTCTGTGAATGTTAAACTAATCAGCCATTGTATTTTGGAGACAGAAAATTATTGTACATATTACTAAAATAATTCCTAATGAGAAGATTATTTAAAGTGTATTATACCTAACACCTGATCTGTTTTGATACTGACAGTCTGAAGCAGTGCTTCCCCTCAAAAACCTACCCATATCTAATGCCACAGATGAAGAACTTACTGCAGGTCTAAAGAATTTAGGAGGAATTCCCTCTCATCTTCTGCAGTTTGAAGATGTTAGGAAACGTCTGCTGCATACTTTCAGAGAAGACTTTAGAGTTCTTCAGACATTTTCGTAAGTTTTGCAACTTTGTATTACTTTTGTATTTTTATTTTGCGTTTTTACTTCAGTCTGATCATGTCAGGTTTTATTTTTTCTTTGTTTTTTTGTTATTTGTTCTCATTTCTGTTATAAAAAGAATAAGAAACAGTAAACAGTTTTTTTTTTTTTCCTTTGTGTGCTTTTCTATTTGTTTTCTACTTCACCCTAGATGAAGTACGGCATACTGTAGCAACCACGACTGTTACTGCAGTAGTGAACCTGTCATGGTAGAATTACATTTCTACCTAGGATCCAAAGTTAGCAGCTTCTAAAAGGGAATATTCTTGCATCTTTATTATTTTCTGTGGCTAACAATCAYAGCTGATCATGCTTCAGGAACACTGCATTCAGCCTCCTGACCCAAGGTCCTCTAGCCTAACCAGAAGAAAACAATCCCTTTGTTCTGGGCACCCAGAGAGTAAYTGGCTTCCTCTGTCCAAACTGCTGTCCCCTCTGGATGTTACACAACAGCTCATGCAGTTGAGTGGTTAAGGCTTCTTACCTTGACAAAAACAAGGGCACTCTTTGATATGGGACACGTTTTGGTCTTAGGAACATGACACCAAAAGATGCTGAAACATTAGAACTTGTATATAAGTAGGCAATAAAATGATTTATTGTGAGAATTTTGATTGCAGGTTGAAGGTCATTTATTTTCCTAACTATTGGGTCATTCTTTCCTTATAATTTTAGACCTAATAGAAGTAGCGTAAGGAGCTAAGAAACTTCAAGAAGCAGTATTTTCTTTTCCTTATGCCCTGCATAATCTAACTCCTAAAATTTTTTAAGTTTTGTAGAAGAACAAATAAAACCTATTTTGCATGTGGAAGCATATTCCAAATATCTTATGGAACATTCTATGACTACTTTTTATGTTCACAGATTTGAGAAGGCAGAAATGGATATTCCCTTCTCTTGTGACATTACATGCTTTAATGGGTCTGATGATGAACCACATGATTCACAAGGTACTTTGCTTAAATGGTTTTCCTCTTACACTTACTTTTTCATGTTGTATTGCATCAGTTAATTAGAATTTACTAGAGTCTATCTCCTTCTTAAAGGAAATAAACCAACAGAGTAGTCTCAATGTAATAACTAAAAAGCTGATATGAGATTTAAAATAATTATTAAATAATAACTTTGAAATAGTTATGCAAAATGATCACAATAGCTGACATTTCTCTGACACTTTAAATATGTTTTGTAGGTTGGCAAGAAATAACAAGTGGAGATACTTCCTTTTATGAACTTCCTGGAGGTCACTTCTATCTGCTGGAACCTGCTAATGAAATTTTCYTGAGAAAACACATAACAAGATGCATAGAAAATGCTGGTCTATAAGTATTTCCCTCAAAATTGATAGCAGAATGTGTAATGGTTAGTCCACAGCAATTTGTAATAAGTCATCCTTTCTCTGCATGCAATTGTGCCTAAGAGTTGTTCTGTTCCTCCTCTGTAATCCTTTAAAGGGGGAGGGGGGAGGGGGGGGAGAGGCTGATATTTTTGGAAACAAATGCATTCATCTTTTCCCTCTTCTCCTGTATGTGCTCAAACTCTTCACTTTACTCCCCAACCTTGTTTGCAAAAAAATCACATCTACGCTACTTTACTGTTAGAGCTTCTCTGTTTGCCTGCTCCAGTCAAAATGCTAAATCTAATTTAATACACACAAAAAATACACAATTCTTACAGAAAACTTAATTTATTAGGTTCAAATTTATTTAGAATAAGTTACAAGCTAAAAATATATTCTATATGTAAATATCCTTTACAGTGAAACATCTTATGCTTTAAAAATATATTAGTGTCAGACTACCAAATAAGGAGTTAGTATTGCATTTTTCTCAAGAGTTAGTACATTAGCTACTGAAGAGTTAGTTATTAATGGGAATTATTTTGAATACTCTAGATCCCATATTTTTCTACCATTGCTTTTGCTTTAGAGATATAGGCATTCATGGCATCCTCCTTTGATAAACCTGCAAAGAAAAGTAGAAGTCATTATATTTCCTCATTTGTCATTCTATAAACTTGACTATAAGATGTAAATTTAACTGGTGTAGCACCTTTTTTCAGGTTCCATGCCTCCCATTTGGCTTTGCCTTTCAAATCTAGCATTCCTGGACATTCTGCCAAAATAAATGTGTAGCTTTGATTATCATGCAGATTTACATAGCATTAACTTGATTTTATCAAGACATATGAGTAAATGTGAAATATATATAGGAATACCAATATTAATGTCTCCAACAGTAGCCTGTTTGTAGAGTCCATATAGCTCCTTCAGYTCTTCATCAGTTGGTCTTGTTTTTAATTTTTTTACATCTTCTGCAGCACCATCAAARTCAGCCTGATGAAAGAACAGAAAGTGTTAGCTCTCCTCTCAAGGGGTGTATTTAAAACATGAGGTGTAGAACACACAGTAGTATCTTTAGATATTCTCAATGACTCACTTGGGTTTAGCAATCAGGCAAGGCATTTKCCCATGAAAGAAGTTTCATAAACCTGTATGTTGTTAGAAAGGGATATAGGTTTATGTGGCTGGCAGGGGTAAGCAGCCTCCACAACTTATGCGGTGTGTATGTCCTTCACACTGCAGGTGTGAAGGGATTCATTGAACTTTACACTCCACAGTAATCTCTCAATCCTTTTGGCCCTGCCTGCACTGTGTTTGCTTGAGTGGTGGAGCTTAAATCCCCCCCAAGGGGTACTTCCTGCTTCACCCTCCATTTCCACTGCTCTGCTGACAGGGAAGTAGGTGAMAACAGCTGGCACACAGGTACCTCATGGAGATGAGCTACTGCCAGGACCACCTTCCACAGCCAGCTGAAACACAGGGGAGCACCAGAGTGAAGTGTCAGTTTACTGTGTTCGTCATTGTACATCACACATTCACATCAACCTCAGGATGTGGCCATTCTCACAGGCTAACTCTCAGGCTAAAGTTTCAAGTTCTGTTTCATGCCTAGGATSTTTCAGAGAGAGACAGATTTTGTACAGTGACAATGCAGGCCCATCAGGTCACTGCATTACTCTAATGCGGGAAGATTCAAGCACTTTTAATATGCTACATGTTGGTTTCAACAATTATTTTAGCTTTTAAGTTGGATCTGCATTTGCAGAAGCACAGTATATCCTGCACACAAACTTAATATGTACAAAACCAGCTATATTGATTTTGTGTGGCCTGGGTTTTAGTACTGGGGGGGCGCTGCAGGGGTGGCTTCCGTGAGAAGCTTCCAGAAGCTTCTTCCATGTCCAGCAGAGTCAATCCCTGATGGCTCCGAAGATGGACATGACTGGCCATGGCTGGGCCAGTSTCCTGGTTTTGCTTGGTCCATGTTTTTGGTGGTGGGGGGATGGGACCAAGAAACCACAAAGATGGCTCCTGTGAGAAAGTTCTAGAAGCTTTCTCCATCTTCTCCAGCAAAAGGAGTCTTGCCTCCTGTGTTTTAGAACCAACCCATTATGGCTCTGAGGTTGATGGACAGGCTGCTGGTCAGGCCTGGGCCAATTGCACATGTTGGTTACACCTCTGTGATGATGTATGGTCTTGTACTTAAGAAGAATTCAAAACAAGATACAGTGCGGTTGCCATTAGTTTTTAGGTTGTTAATATCATCCCCTGCACCGGGGGAGGACAGAGGAGGAGGGTGAGGAGATGTAAGAGAAAAAATGGAGACACAAGATCACAGTAAGAAGAAGACAGGTGCTGTTGCTGTGGTGCTCAAACATGGAGAAAACAAGCTGTTCTCAAAAGGACTATTTCTTCAATGGGAGACCTGTATAGAAAATAGAAGCCCTGCACCCGAGATAAAAAAAAAAAAAAACCTGGCCTTGAAGGACTGGACTGATCATAAGCCGGAAAGGGGGAAGAGGCTTGGCCCCCCGCCACGTCCAAAGCGAGTTGATGCTTAGACAAAACTGTGTTCTGCCAGGAGATTTGAGAGAGTGGCCTTGCCCCGGAATGAAGMAACCGGCCTTGGAGGACTGTTTTCCTTTCTCCCACGAGGTAAAGAAAAAGAATCCCATGCCACCAGCAGTTATACACTGACTGTTCCTTGGGAAAAAAATCTTCCACAGCTTGGAGCTCTAAGAGCTCTTCTCCTATGGTGCTGGATGACAACCATAATGAGTAGTCTGATCTATGTTAAACTTTCACCCCTGCCCCCTGTGTGTGCGGGAAGGCATAGAGGGGTGGGGAGGGGCGCCTGGGAGAGACAGGTTCGCAGAGAGAATAACAGGTGTCTTAAAATGTCCGTTTTTTTCCTTCTCCTAGTAAATTTTTCCCTATCTCTGTAGTCCTTAGTAATGAATCTATTTTGCAACTTAAGGTTTTTTTGAGCCTGTCTGGCCATTTCTGGAGCATATATGTATCCTTCTCTCAATTATGTTATCTTATCTAAAAGCCATAAATTTTAGTGTTAATTGGACTTCTGCTCTCCTCTCTACTTCTACAGTGGTGGTGGGGGGAATGTCATGGGTGCTTTGGCTTTCGGCCAAGTTTAAACCACGACAGCCAGTCAGAAATGGTGGTAACACCTCTGTGATAACAGATTTAAGAAGAAAGATAAACAAAAGTTGTGTTGCAGTTTTAATCATGACTAGAGAAGAGCATGACTAGAGAGAACATGTGAGAAGAACAACTCTGCAGATACCAAGGTCAGTGAAAAAGGAAGGGAAGGAGGTGCTCCACGACAGAGACCCATGGAGAGAGTGGCCCTGCTCCAGTCAGCCTGTCCTTGGAGGACTGCACCCTGTGGACAAGTGACCCACGTTGCAGCAGTTTGAGGGGTGCTGTACCCCATGGGATGAAATCACGTTGCAGCAGATCACAGGGAATTGTTTCTCATGAGATGAACTCACACTGGAGAAGTTCAAGGAGAACTGTTTCCTGTGGGAGGGACCTCACAGTGCAGCAAGAGAAAGACTCCTCTCCCTGAGCAGTGAGAGAAGCCTCAGGTGATGAACTGACCATAACCCCATTCCCTGTCTCCTTGTGCTGCTGGGGTAGGAGGTAGAGCTGGAAGGTGGGAGGGGTGAGGGGAAGATGTTTTTAAGGGCTTATTTTACTTCTCATTATCCTGCTCTGATTTTGTTAGCAATAAATTCATTTGATATGTCTAAGCTGAGCCGCTTTCGCCCTTGATGGTATTTGATGAGTGAACTCTTCCTGTCCTTATCTCAACTCATGAGCCTTTCATTAAATTTTCTTCTCTTGGCTCAGCTGCAGAGCAGAGTGAAGGAGTGGCTTTGGTGGGTGCCTGGCATTGGCCCAGGTCAACCCATTCCAGCTTTAAAGTCTGCATAAAAATCAACAATGATTTCAGCATGAGTACTGTGGCACTGTTTAAATCACTGAGATCCTGGCATTACCTCAGAAATCTGTACTGTGCTTCTTTGTAAGACCTTTCCCTTTAGTTACAGGAAAAAGTTAATTTTATTTTTTTTTAAGAAAACCTCAAGCACATTTGTCTCCTTAATTGATGTCTTTCTCCTTTGCAAGTGACTGTGCCAGGTGAACCAGGTGATAGAAATAAGCAAGTATGAATGAGAGTATGAAGTATGAATGAGGGTTCACTATAGCATAATGTATTTTAACAAAGTACAAGAGAAAGGTTATTTCTGTTTTTAAATTTAAGAAGGGAAAACGAGTAATAATTTGAGAGTGATGCTCAAGCACCTTTCTTCACAGAAAGGCCCCTTCCTGGAATCATGAAACTACATATTCACTGATGTAAGGACATATCAGCTGGTGCCCGCATTAAGGCAGGAGGAGCAGGCAAAACAAGGTAAGGACAGGTAGTTGAGTGCACTGCAGCTTCCTGCAAGGAAACTTGGCCACTCTCCCCCCAAATGAGTCACCTCAGCTCCCCGAGATAGAATTCATGGGTTTTTTTTATTTTTGTCTGGAAATTTAGTTTTCTAATGAGATTACCCAGATATAAACTTCTGAGGAATTTCTAAATTTTTTGAAAAATTTTCCATTGCTACATGAAACACACAAAGGGAAAGCACATGTCTAATAAGAACAAAAGTGCTCACCACAGGAAGATATACATCTGTAACACCAGAATTGCAACAAGGAGCAACAGGTAGAGAGGTGCATTTAAAAGGAATGTTTTTTAAAAATCATGATGTGTGATTAAAAGGATGTTCTAGCTCCCTGCAAAACAGCAATTAAAAATAAATCTTGAATGTTCTTTAACTGCAGCTGTAAATTCACAGAATGTTAGATGGAAAGGGGTTCATGATGACAATACACATCTCTAGGTCTCTCTGTTCATAGCATCCTTAAAGTGCAATGGAAAGAAGAGACAAAAATCCTGCAGCAATGCAATGCTTTTTAACAAATAATCTTCCAACTCAGTGAGAACCTCAGTGTTTGCATAATTGACTAGCAGAAGTTTCTGAGAGATTCCCATCAAGGCTTCCCTGAACCAAATGCCCAGTAGGGGCTGCAGGAGCACAGACAAGAATTGGTGTGCTAAAATTGATAAAGACTGTTTTAAGTTTGAGAAATGCTGCTGTTCTATTTTGAATATAACAATCCTTCTGAGAATTAGACAGATTCCAAGTGCCATTTGTCTTCATAAAGCTCTGACATTCGGTCATTTGATCAGGTATATGATTTGGCATAAATTCTAAATTAAATTACTTCCAAACTATATTCTCAAGTCTAAAATTTTATATAGTGAAACATGCAACTACTTATGTAGTTTGTTCCTGCTTTAATAATAATTCTTKATATATTACTAAAATGCAACTATACCATAGAATCATAGAAAAACATGAAGCTTTAAGTCCAATGTATTGTATCTGATGTATCTGATTTCTTTTAAGAACTAAACACTGTAAATTTTTTTTAACCAACCAAGTATTTGAGAGYGGTGAAAAACAAATGCAGGATTTTTCTAGAATAAAAACCCCATAAGGCTCAGAATATGTTCATATGCTATGTGTATATGTTGCATTTAATTTAGATAAACCAAAATTGTRTGCTCTAGGCTCTATAAAGCTGAATCAACAATGTTGAAATAGCCTTACAGCATCCCTTCTCAGCTTTTTTTTTTTGTAATATTAATACTTACTTTCGTGAAAGCCTTGGAATCTTTATTTTTCTTCTTACGCTGTACTGTCTTTTGTTCTCTTTCTGCACAACTGTACCTGGATTTCCTACAAGCACCTGAAATGCTTCAGCAAGTTCAGATGTTAAGCTCATTTTTAATTTTTCACCAAAAATTGCCAAGGGCCATAGAAAGTAAGTAAAGAACACTATCCTTCCTTTCAGTAGCAAACCCAGAATGGTGAATTCACATGTTTTGGCCAAGTCACAACAGCACAGRCAGAGAATTTGAGGTTTGGGGCAGATGCACTTTACCCTGCACAGCAYGGATGCCTTCAGCCTGGGAGCAGGGAGGGGACAGACACATTGCCATACGCAGGAAAGGAGTCTGAGCTCACAGTATGGGTGACATTGCTCATAGGACTTTTTACCTCACTATATGTCTTGGTAGTCAGGTGGCTTTATCCTTCCATGAAAATAGGCCTGTTCCCCTTARTGCTCACCTTGGGGAAGAGGCAAGGACATGGGGATTGCAGAGAAGCTCACATGCTCTGAATTTACATCCCAGCCTACCCCTGAGTCACTCCAGCCGTGCCASGCACACACTGCAGCAGTAGGATGGGAGGGAGTTTTGTACTCAGGCAGCAAGACTGAGTTGCTGAAACCTAATTACACAAAACCACCTCTGCATTAACAACAGTATTTTTAATAGATGTACAGCATTTATAATGGGGAAGCATTTAATGAGGGGAAAGAAAATYAGCAGTGCAAACTACCTTACCACTGAAAAATAGTGGTCGAAAGAAACTGGAACTTTACATCTTTGACACTCCTAAAAGCAAAGCATTTAAGGTCGCACTATTGGTACAGATATAAAAGGGACATACATTTGCTTACAAAAATAAATGTGATGACCTAGCATTTGAGTAGGTTGCAAAAATAAAATTTTTACAATTTTATTAAAATAAATATTTCATTATTAATCCAAGTATCAGTAATGTGACATTCTTGACTACACYTATCATTGGCTCCATCACAACCTCTTAATATTATCCATTAATATAAGCAAAAAAAAGCAGCAGTCATGCTCTGTTAACTGTAAGCTTTAGAAGTAGTATTAATAATAAAACATAACTGGGTTGTCACATTGTTTAAATAAGTTACTACTGCAYGTGAGCCTCTGCCAGCACTSGTGTACAAAGACCATTCAAATCTGCRGAAATCCTTCACGTGTTTGGAATTATTTTCTGATCTAAACTTCTGTCCTMGGATAGAGCTCATTTCTCCCTCGTACCTGGAACAGTGCAGTGTTTTGGATTCAGTATGAAAACAATGTTGATAACACAAAGATGTTCTGGTTGCTGCTGAGCAGTGCTCGCACTGAGCCAARGACTTTTCAGAGTCTCATGCTCTGAAAGTGAGGAGCTGCACAAGAAGCTGGGGAAGTGGGGGGGACACATCTGGGACAGCTGACCAAACTGGCCAAAGGGATATCCCACACCACAGAACACCATGGCCAGTACAGGAACTGGGAGCAGCTGGCCAGGAGGGGCTGATTGCTGCTCAGGGATGGGCCTGGCCTTGGTCAGCGGGTGGAGAGCAATTGCATTGTGCATCACTTGTTTCTCCTGGGTTTTATTGCATATTCCCTCTCTCTCTCTCTCTCTCATTACTGTTATCACAGTGTTATATTTACTTTTAAAAAAATCATTAAACTTCTTATCTCAACCTCCTTCTGCCCAGCCCCCTCCCCAGTTCTCCTCCCCATGCCACTGTAGGGGACAGGGATGTAAGCAACTGGCTGCATGGTATTTATTTGCTGGCTGGTGTTAAACCATGACAACTTCACAGTAAGAATGAACCAGAAGCTGTGTTAGATTGTACAGAACAAAATATTTWAAAAAATAATTAAAGAAACCATCAAGTTAATAACCTTATCTTCATCTCATTTTGTTCTATTCATATTTTAGTCTATTCATGTAATTTTATTCTATTCATATTTGCCTATTCATCTATAGGCAAATATCRCAAGATACTTAAAAAATTTGCAAATGCAGTGCAGAACTGAAATCTAAATACTAAATATTTCTTTCTTCRTCCCCCTCTAGCTGATCATTGTGCACAGACTATTGCTTAGGACTTGCCTGCTTACACAACATACTTATGAGCAGCCTGTAAAAATATAATTTCCCTTTAATCTTGTGCCAATAAAACTCATGTGCCTTTAATTCCTCAAATAAACAGCATAAAAATATATGCAGACATAAACATACACATATGCATTAAAGATAAATGCACAAATTATCAGACTATCAWCAGATACTGCCTTTTGGCAAAGAAAAAAGCTTGAATGAGTTCTTAATTTAGAGCAGAATATTTTACCAGTTTGCAAAACTTGCAACTATTTTACAGCCTCATTGATGAGAACATTATTTTATTCATTTGTTCTCATTCCCATACAGCCAGATTCAATAAATTTATGGATATTGAAAAAAAAAATGTAACCTTTAAACCAAACCAATGTGGACAAAAAAGCTCTATAATATCTAATGCAGAATGTGTACAGTGAGCTTAAAATTTCAACCACTGATCTTTATGTGAAAATGTAACTGTATACAGCAATGGAACAACATATCATACTGCACTTGCCTCTTTCTTACCATTATTTATGGCTCATTGCTTAATCATCCAGCTAATAAATTCCCTTTCTAAGGTGAATTAAAGGCAGAAGAAAACAAACTATAATTTCAGTGATTGTTAATTAAGCAAAGGTGGCCTTATGCTTGAGATTTGGCGATTTTGAACTGCTGAAGAAATAGGTTTCTTCTTCTTAGCTKTAAGTGTAACACAGCACAACGAAACCTCTGTGCTATTCAAAATAATTGCAGCTCAGAAGAAAATTGCTAAGCTGCTGGCAGTGCACTCCCTGCATCTAGGTCAGAGCATTGTGTTGTTCTCTTTTTGCAAAATGCACACTAACTAAGCTGAGCCAGACATAATGAGACAGGGATAAAAGAGCTTGCAAATCTTGAAGTGAAAGGGATAATAGGAAAGCCTGCAGAAGAAAAACAGCCTAATCCATCAGGGCATGGCCAAGACAAGGGAAGTATTCATAGTTTCCCACAAAGGTGGGAGGCTAAAAGSCAGCAATGAAGATAATTTCCTCAAGAGCTATTGAAAGCTATAGTCAGAGAGAAGGTAAAAGGAAGATCTCTCCCTAGCAAGAAGGTAGGAGTAAAAGGTGTCCTACTATAACACAAGTCCATCAAAATGTACCAGTTCAAAATGCACACACCTTAAAAAGACTCACAACTTCCTTAAAAATTATTTATGCTTTCCAAACACACATATAACATTGTCTCAGTGCTAGAAGTTTCCCTTCTCCTTTAATAGCTCAAAGCAACCAGCTAGATTCTAAAAACGTAAGTATGTACCTGCCTTTCTCAGTTATGGCAAACTCAGATGCGCATCTAAAGAAAAATAATTTATGCATGCCTTGAACAGGTAAGGTTCCAAAATACTACATTACCTATGAAATAGTTCAAATTAACCAGCACGTTTCTCACCCTATACTTGTTAGAAGTAATGCATTATTTCCAAGGGTTTGGGCAAATTTCCCTTACTGCAAAGTAATCTTGATTTTGCAGTAAAATTCTTTATGCTGAAGAAATACCGCAGTCTCCAGCACGGCATTACACGGACGTTCAGTGCATCGCTCTCCTCTCGTCTCCGTCTCGCCAGATGCAGAGCTCCTTACCTGCAGAGTCATGATGCTGCGAGGATGCCCGGACGGCCTCGTTCCTTCTGCGGCGGGGACGCGGCGCTGCTGCCGGGCGGCTCCGGGGGCGCGGAGCGGTGGCGCTGGGATGTCACAGTGACCTGAGCTCGGCAGCCGCAGCGGAGCCGCGCCGGGAAGCACTAAAGGACCCGCTCCCGCTGCGCCCCTGGGGACCGCCGCGACAACTGAGCGGCGACAAAGCGGGCGAGGGGCGGTGGGGGCAGGGAGCTTTAAGCCCACAGCCGTTTCCGCAGAAAGCCTGAGCTCGCTTCCATTCCACTGAGGATTAGGCCACCAGGCTGCGAGCAGCGGYACAGAAAGAGTGCCAAGCCGTTGGTTTGAAAAAAGTATTTTTGAGATATTTGAACAGCAAGCAGAACAGTTATTGGTACTGTTTGTTCCCTCTGTCTCAGGCCTAGCCCATGTCCCTGCCCCGCCAATGTGGGACCTCGCATCCTTCAGCTGCAGCTCTGAAAAACGTGGGTCATCCCAAGGATACCTCACACAAGTGGCTACACACATAAAATACACAGTGAATGCTGGTTTTTCATTTGGTCTATTTAAGACAGAATAAAAAGGATATTAAATGAATTGATAAACTAGCGTACAAATGTAACCATTGAAGAAAAAAAAAAATCCATCCCTATTGTATCAATGAATAAATGATTTATATTCATGCCTCGATACCTTTATGCTCATCATTCCCTGAGCATCGTTTGATCACACTACTAGGTACTTCTGCATTTTTAAACCAACTAACTTCCATAAAACCAGGCAAAAAAAGTAATTTGAGGGGAAACAAGTCCACGTTGAATTAAGCCAGGGATTCACGAGAAAACAAAACAAGTTAATTTCCATGAATAGGAGATTTGAAAAAAAAACCAAAAAACAACCAACTCCGAAGCACCGGTGTCCTGCTGAAGAAGTTCTGCTCTTTCAGAACCAAGAAACTGCGCTTAACCATGCTGTGCACTGTGTTAAACGCGGAAACTGAATGTGCTTGTGGAGATTTGTCAAAGGCTCCGGCAGATTGAGCGAAACACTGAACGGATCCAATCCTTACCCGCTACTTTAGTTACCGAACCCAACGTACGCGCAAAACACGCGCACTGCACCTCAGCGAGTGACGCCCCGGTGCTGTGAAGTCCCTATGAAGCACCCGGTGACCCGGCCCTGAGTGCGTTAGCTGACATGCGACAGAGCAGGTCYGCCATCGCCTGTGCGCCAACTTTCGGGAGCGCTCGAGGCCTGGGAATGCCAGTGGCGAGCCTACGGTGAGACCGCCAGGGGCGGACCCGGCACCAGCGCTTCAACGCTGCTTGGGACCAGCGCTACGGGGCGCAGCCCGGAGCCGCCCGCCGAGCGCCGCAGCGGGACCCGCCGAACAGCCCAGCGCCGCCTCCGGCCCCGCACCGCCCCGCCGGCCACGGACACCGCCCCGCCGGCCACGGACACAGCCCCGTCGCACAAAAATCCACCCGCCCCGGGCCGTGCGGCGTACCGGGACCAGACCGGGGGGAATAACTGGGCCGGGCCGGGGGCGGGGCGGGGCGGGGCCGGTGGATGAAACGGGGCCGAAGCGGAGGCGGAGCGGCCTCGGGGGGCGGAGCAGGGCCGGAGCGGAGGCGGAGCGGGGCCGGAGCGGAGGCGAAGCGGGGCCGGAGCGGAGGCGGAGCAGGGCCGGAGCGGAGGCGGAGCGGGGCCGGAGCGGAGGCGGAGCGGGGCCGGAGCGGAGGCGGAGCAGGGCCGGAGCGGAGGCGGAGGGCCGGGCCGCGGGGCGGAGCGGGGCCGTGCTGCGGCCCTTGGCGTGTTTCCGGAGCGCGGGCGGCCGAGGTAAGGCCCGCTCTGTGCCGGTGGGCGGGGGGCAGCTGCGGCCTGGGCCCTGCGGTCGGGCAGCCCGAGGCCGTTCCGCTCCCGTGGCCGTCTGGGCCCGGCCCGGCGCTGCTCGGCGGTGGAAGTGCGGCCCGGGTTGCGGGGCGCGGGGAGCGGGTGCTGCGGCCCCGGGGGAGCCCCCACCTCAGGGGCCCCGTGTCGTGCTGGAGCCGTGCTCAACCCGCGTTTCCAGGAGCAGGAGGAGCCCACGGAGCGCTCTGGAGCGGAAGCGGCTGGAGAGGGTTCCTGGTGGAGGTGAACGTGGGCGGTGTTCCCCCGATCGATCTCCCGCAGGAAGCGAGGGGGTCGTGACAGCGGTGCGAGGTGGAGGAGCTTAGTGTTTGATTTTTCACTCCTTGCTCTGTTTCCTTTTTCCTGCACACTCGTTTTTCTCAGGAGTGACCATTTTGAAAAGAAAAATGTAATCTTTCAGCTGTGATCGTGTTTCATGGTCTTTTTCTCATACACAAKTCTATTGCTAACTTTGCTTCTCAAAGGTCATCAGAGCATCCCTCATTGAAAGCTTTTAAAAGCAATAACCCTGAGCTCATTTTTTTTTTTAAATTATTGTAAGTTTCCATGCTAACTCAGTCACAAGTAAGAATTCTTGTGGTCATTTCCATTCTTAGTTGTGTTCACTTTTCGATTGTTGMCACTGTGATGATAAGCGAGAGGGATTAGACAACTGCATGAATGATAACTCCATAAAAGACTAATAGTTGGGACATTTTTGTTCTTGTATCCCAGATGCAACACAGAGTGCTTGCRAGCTGAGGGGAATGCCAGCCCTATGTTCCCCAGATAATTTCTCCAATTTACTGCTGGAGGCAGACAGCTGGGTTAGATGGACTAATGCTGGAGTGGCCCAGGGCATTTCGTACATTGTTCTGAGAGTACTCAAGAGTGCCACGGTGCTTTCTTGTATTTTGGAATCCTCAGTTTTACTGTTCTCTGAAAACTACTTCAGTGGTTTTGACTCTCATTTTGGGTAACAGTTCACTGGCATTGATACAGGTATGTTTAAGAAAGAATCACAGAATATAGACTATCCTGAATTGGACAGATCTCACAAGGATCATCAAATCTAACTCCTGGCCCTGCACAGAATTGCCCACAGAATCACCATGTGCTTCTCCTGCTGTCCTCCAGACAAGAGTTTAAGTGAGTGAAAATCAGTCCAGATAGATGATGCTTGATGACAGTACAGTTAGTGATGTTTGTTTTCTTTTTATACCAAGGTAGCTCACTACCAGTACACAGAGAGCTGGTATGACTTGCAAAATGGTATCTTAGGTGGCAGCCTTCATATTTTTGAGAGCTGTACATAAATGCAATCCATATGCGTGCTTGGGTAACTAGGAGGCATGGTCTAGGTGACACAAAAGACCTCTTCTGAACTTTGGGAGGCTTGCAGGGAATTGCATTCCATCCCTGAAAGCAGAAATTATTAAGAGTCTGTAAGTTTCTATCATACCTTCCAGATGCAGAAAAACACAAAGGCATGGACTAGACTGACAAGACAAATTTCAATCCTAAATAAATTCAGGAACTTGAAGCTTGTTTCATGTTGTGATTCAGCTTTTTTGTTGGATTTTTTTTTTGTCTTTTTGTTGTTTTTTGTTTGCTTGTTTTTTTGTTTTGTTCCCATGCCATGGAGGTCAATGCAGCTGTGCAACAGTGGAAGTGGTCCTTCAACCTGTGATTCTGTGGGGGGGGTTATTGTTTGGTTGGGTTTGGTTTTGTTTTTTTTACATCTGTAATACCTTCAGCTGCTTCTGCTGAGCTTCAGAAGGGTCTGTTGTCACTGCTGTTGCCTTACTATCCTGTCCAGTTTTTTTCAAAATTTACATGAAAAGAGCAGCCCTGCACCTGCCCTGTGGAAGATGTGTGAAGGATGGGTGCCAATGTGAGGAGGTTGACAGATGCCAATGTCAYTGACATGTTTCTCTTCTGCATTCCCAAAAGAAGCTTTTTTTTTGACAACGTCCACAGTGCACAGTGCAGTATTTGAACTAATGTCTACGTCTTTCTTTCTTAGGGTGATAAAACACAGAACCACCGCAGGATGTCTGTAATTCCGCAAGGGACAGCAACACTTCGGAAAGCAAAGAAAACCACTGTAAAAACATGTCTAGATAACCCCTTTGTTTTCCAATGGAAAACCATAGATGGAGAAGATATGCATTTTATACTGGAGACCTTAGAAGAAAGGATTAAACATATTGGACTTAAAAARATTGAGAGTCCAAGAAAGAAAAAACGTTCCCTTACAAAAAAACAAATGGAAAAAAAGGGTGACGTTGGCACCAATGAAGTCYCTAAAGAAGGGGAAACAGAAAACAATCAACAAAAAGCAGGATGGACTGACATWAGTATCAGAAGACAGCTTGCTATTGGAGTTAATGAAGTTACCAAAGCATTGGAAAAAAATGAACTTCTTCTCTTGCTGGTGTGCAAGTCTGCCAAACCTGCCATGATCACGTCGCACCTGATMGAGCTGAGCGCCAGCCGCGCCACGCCGGCAGGGCAGGTGCCACGGCTCAGCGAGACGGTCGCGCCCCTTCTGGGCTTAACATCCATCTTGGCACTTGGCTTCAAAAAGCAGTCCGACCAATTCACTGAAGCAATAGAAGCGATMATTCCAAAGATACCAGCTTTGGATGTGCCGTGGTTTCAGTATGGAACTGAAGAATCCATGGCTTACGCAGATACAGATTCTTCAGAAAATCTGGAACCCGAAGAGCTTGCAGAGGTGCTGGAGGATGAGCTCACAARTCAGAAGCGGAAGCATATGGAAAGCAATCAGCCTGATCTTTCAAATGTAATTTTGCAGCCTTTGAAAATCAAGAAACTTGTCCCAAATCCCAATAAGATAAAGAAACCACCTCGCAAAAAGAAAAAGGCTTTTTCAGCATAACTGAGTTTAGTTCTTTCTAGTAAACTGATTTTTTAAATGCTGAATGGAATACAGTTTTAACTGAGCAAATCTTAAAGGCTTTACAGTGTAAAGTTCTTGAATACAAGGTGAACTTTATGTTGCATTTGGTTGAAGTACTTTCTGCTTTAATAAAGAATATTGCTCAGACTTGAGTGTTAGTCTTTACTTGGGGAWAAGTATTTCATTTGCAGCTGGAGATCACAGACTTAAAGCGTRTAATGAACATGTCGAAATAATTTTAAGACATAATACTTCTTCGGAATTAATGCAAAACATTAGGTGAACTTTGTATTTTTACACAGATGAACATGCTTTAAGCAAAACAGATCTAAGTATAATTACTCAAACAAATCAATACCAAAAGTGAAAGTTTATTTAAACAAAGGTCCATGCCAGTATAACTCTTTTAAAGCTGGGTTCAAGTAAACAGCTGTAATAGTACAGGCGGCCTTCCCTTCTGAACTCTATTATGGTTTGTTCTGCTGAACAGCAGCTTGTTTTGGTCACGAACATATGCAGACTTGGGTTCCACCTGATACCTGATGGTATGCTGGAGGAAAAGCTATTTTCAAATACAAAACACAACCAAATTATTACTGCTGAAGTATGAAAAAAATAATCCATTTCCATATGCAAACTATTAACACATCCTGTGAGAAAATGTAAACCTAAACTCCATTAGTTCTAAATGAAGTCTAAAATTATTTCCCAGGAAACTGACATAAGCCATATACTGCTTTATATAGAGTAGATGAGAACTGTTAACTGCTACAAGACTGAAAACATACCATGTAAGTTCTGAATTTCCTTAAATTTTACTGGGGACTATGAACAGTKTCCTAATGAGGGAGTTGGGTTGCAGGAAGGAAAGGAAATAGTGCTGCAGTTCAGGTAATCAACAGCCTAGGAATTTACTTGTAGAAGAAAGCATAAAATACTTTGAGTTTCTTGGTTGTTCCTTAAAATGTAAAATTTACATCTATTTTTCAGAGATTTGTTATTCCAGAGTTCCACTGCCATTCAATAGCTCATCTATATTTTGCATTTATTTAGAAATTACTTTAGTTCATGATACCAACTACGAAGGCRGGCAGTAGCAATGAGAAGGGATTGTGTAGTCGTGCTGGTCCTTGAAATTTGAACAAAGCATTTAATGCTAAAAGTTTTGTCCTTGTCTGAGGGTGCAAGAAGAGGTGAGATTTCCTTGCCTTGCTTCATAGTCTTTCATACATGTCCTTTGTTCTGGCTTTCTGGATGCAGGAAACTTGGAATGCATGCTAGCACTAGTGTATTACATTCCCAGGCTGGCTAACCATAGCTTAAGAGTCTTAGCATTTACACAGAGCAKAAGGATTAGCTTTGGTAAAGAACATAAGCACAGCAATCATCTTTCAAGCACTTCACTGCCTGCCCAGGTCTATCTCTGTCTTCAGGGATTTGTGCTCCTTCTGCAGATAGGAAATTATTTTAGGAAAGAAATTACAGATGTTTAAAAATCCAAGTGGGAAAGGTGGTGAAGCAAGCGTTACATTTGCCAATCCTTTGCACACACCGATTAGGTTCTGAGGAGTCTTACCTTCATGGCAGGCCTAATGCACACAGGTTCAACCTTGGAAACRACAAGGGCCTTTCCTATTGAGCTCCTGACAGCGGCTCCACACAGATATTCATTTACCTTTTGTTTAGCGTCTGCTTAGGAAGTCAAAGTGAGTTCCCACAATTTTCACCATCAGAGTAACTTTCTTACTATGTGAGTGCAGGCTGGGACATATTCAAGATTCAGGGCCTCTTGACACTGTGATACTTCAGCGAAGCACTACAGATGAAGAACACTCAGCAGGGACAGAAGGGGCCATGCTTARCACGTACAAGTTCATGAACAGAACTCTCCAAGAGCTGTCCCAACACTCAGGCTCAGATGACTGCTTCCCTCATGCTCTCAGGCTGATAAATTTTCTCTCTCAGCTACAGTGCTGCACAGCTTCTACAGGAGCATGTCTCTGCCYTCCTTCCCCTCAGTTAACATGCAGYGCCAGAAAACGAGACAGTTTATCCCTTGGATTCAGAAGCAAATAACACTATTTTACTAGAAGAGAACAMGACWGGCCATGCTCCTTTCTTCATCTGCCCTAACCTGAAGATTTGGGCAAAAGTCAAGCTGCAGGAAACTGAGGTTCAAGTCTGTCTTCTACCTGGACATATTTGGTCCCATGGCCCCAATTTTACAAAGGACAATACAAAGGCAGAATTTGCCTTCTGATTTCASAGAAGAGAGGAGAAATCATCTGCCTAACATTTCTTCCACTTGCTTGTTTTTGAGGGGAAGGAAGGCAGAGAATATGAAYGCATCTTCCACCTGGGCTGTGATGACGTCTCAGCACAGAAGTACCTCAGCCATGAGGACAGAGCTATGCCCTGCTGTCCCACCTTACCTTAGGCAGCCCTGAGCGAGGATTGCCGAGGCTCTGCCTTTAAGAGCTGAAGCAGCACACATTGAGCCCTTTGGTGAAGCTCCTCCTCATCCCAGAGGGCTTCAATGAGAATGCCCTGTCAAGGGAGACACCTTCTTGCCTTTTAGGAATTAAAAACTTGAGTCTTTGATTGAATTGAGATTAAACTCTTCTTGTTACATCAGGTATCACTACCATCAATTACATTTTCAGGCACTTAATTCTGCTCAGGCCAAACACAGAGTCCAAGCTCTCTCTGCACCACCTGTTTGGATTGCTACTAGCAGAGAGGTATTAGAGTGGCCAGAGATACAATGCCCAACTGCACCAATAGATCTCCTTTGAAGTCCTTTTAAATTCGTGAGGTCCCGAGCTGGTGCACAACCAGGGGTCAAACAAACCACGTTCAGTCCCTTCCTTTGTTTGAAGGAGGTTGAATGCTTTAATCAGCTATAATGCAGTAAGGGAAAGTATTTATCAYTGTTTCTAGGGCAGAATCCTCTCACCACAATTCAACAAGAAAAAGAAACCAAACCACAAACCATTCACACATTGGAAAACGAGAGGGAAGAAAGAAAAACCCCACTGCTACAAGGAAGTGGGTCGGGCTAACAGKTATGAAGAACAGACAAATTTATCTTCATGTACAGAATTAAACTTTCAGCAAATCTGCTGTCAGAATTACAGGCATGTTTAAAAGGAAAGTCAGACACTTGCATTTCATGGGATATTCAAGTCACATTCAAAAGATGCTCACAGCACAGAGGCTTCACTACCACAATTTGGCACTTTCAGCTAGAACAGTTTCTTAATGCAGATTTTCTCCGTGCTCACGATTCTGCAGCATCCATGAACTGAAAGAACTGCTATCATCTCTAGCTATGACGCTATGCTGGAATGCATATAAAGTGCTTCAGAAGCCACTCCCATTGTCGAGCATTCATGAGGGAAGTAAAACAGCTCCACCCAACAACAAAGATCAGCCCTCCTACATTTCAGGAATCGCAGTACAGAGACTTCCAAGGACTGAGGGCAGAGCATTTCTCTTCTGTTTACCAGCCACATATATAGCAAAACTTCTTGTTCCAAAGTCAGGATAAAAACACTACCAGGAACAATTTATGAATACATATTTACACAAGGTACTTTTCATTAGAATTACAGACTTCATAGGAAATCAAAGTAGACAAAGGAATATGTGCAATTTCGCAGAAGCGTTGAAAACATTCAAACTATAAATATCCTGATAGCACTACTAAAATTCTTAGTTTTACACACAGGCTGATGTTATTCTACCGAGGAAAAACTAAGGTTTTGTGCCACAACTGTAAATTAAGTACAGTAATGTATTATCATTCTGGCAACATAGATAACACGTGCACTGAACAGTGCGATACTGTTAAATCAATCCACTGATCTATTGAAGATCAAAGTACAAATYTGTATTTTTTATTGATTTGGCAGCGTTGCTTATGGAGAAACAAATGCACTAGTTAAACCAGTACATTGTCATACTGCTCCAGTTACAAAAACATCCAGAACTTTCATAGMGCTACAATCGTATCATACTTCATGATTTTCCCCCAAACGATGATATCCATGTTAAGTAAATAAGCAAAGATACTCCAGTTTGTATCCTTCATTCTGTTACACTGACAGACATACATCACCACTTAATAAATAGAAATGCAGCAGTTCATCCACATAATAGCAAATATTTTTGTAACCTAATCCTCCACTGAAGTTCAGTTTGTACAAAACAGTCTTTTCTACAGAGTGGAAAAAATACCTTCTTCTCATCAAGGTGCAAGCTAAGCTTTGAAACTTAAATGAATGTGCTTTTTATTCTTTTCATGGACAATAGAAGAATTTCATGGACTGTCTGATCTATCTGAAAATGCGTAAATTTGGTCACATGTGGATGTCTTCATTGATCAGATTTAATGGACTATTTCAGTATCACTGACGTTGTGCTTTTACTCCTCTTGAACAACACCATTTCAAGAGTTATGGAGATCAAATTAACTCAAACGATGACCTCAGAGTTCTAGAAACATAAATGTTCTCATTGCAATACAAGACCAACCTAAAGGAAGAAGAAAAATAGAGTATTTTAGTTCAAGTACGGCAGTAAATCYAAACATCAATAGTCTTCTGCATCTCAATTATGGATCATAAATAGGGCAAATTAAGTTATTTTTAAAACTTCTGCCCATTTTTGGCCAGTGTAGATTAATGTATCATTATACCTAATGGAATTCAGGAACTCATTTTTCTGTCTTACCTTTTCAGATTCCATGCCCGGACACCTCCAGTTGTACAAGTAATACTGCAAATTTCCATCTCCAATCCCAAACTTGAGTTTTTCCAGGAATGTTTTGTTTTCCATTAAGTCTAGTGCATTGAACACATCAAATCCTTTCTGGCAACAGCAAAACATTTTTAAAATTTTACTTTTTAAAGTTTCAAACGATAAAGAAATCATACAGTATCCAAGAGACTAAGGCTAATTAAAAGGAAAAAAGGCAATGGAATAAATCTTGCCTTTTAATCAGTTACACACGCAAARAAATTTTCCCAATAAAAACTCAAGCAAAATGCACAACTTTGCTTGAAGATTATGTCCAAAAGGGTATAAATTTTAAAGCCACTTTCAGGGCCTAAGTTCTTAAGCGTCCTAAAACATTTTCCATTATTTTATCCTTACAGATAGCCATTTTTTTACAATCAGATAGAGCATTTTRACACATATGGCCTATTCTAGTTACAGCTGCATAAATAACATCTTACAGTGGTTTTTAGCAATTTATCACTCCGTTACCGATAAACATATTTTTGTGATTTAGTCCTTKTCTGAAATGCCAATATCTTTAGAACTCAAATCTTTCATGTGATTCCCCCAACTCCTCTTTTCACGAACCTCCCAGATTCACTGCTCTAAGAAACATTTCTTGTCTCAGAAGAGCCACATGGCCAAATCAGTCTCAGAGTTTTGTGCATCAGCACAAACATACTCAAACCCTAACTCACTGTGAACTCTTAACAAACACCATAAACCCAAGGTCAGTTAAGCCATTGCAGCGATAATCATCTTGTACAGAGAGCTGAATTTGCTTGGGGGGTGGATATAAAAGTCCATTTATTTGCAATTAACTACAAGGGAGCCTGAGYTAAGATCCTGAAGTCTTAGCAGCACAAAGGTAGTGCTTGGCAGGACACGATACACTCTTYAGACAAAAGTTAGGAACAAAACAACAGTGCTCAATTACTTAAGCATAAGAAGATGGGCTAAGGTACTTGCTTTACTCAGTAAAAAAATTAGATTTCTTTTTTCTTTTAAATGAACATCCCATATTAGGAAAAAAAAAGGTTTGAACAAAACAACGCATTTTAAACTCTACATCAGGACTATTTAAAAGAATGTTACAAAGCACAGACAGTGAGTTTACTAAGGCTTCCCACTACCTTACACAAAGATCTTTCTGTGTGCAGATGAAGCTATGCAAAGTTAAATGTKCTGTGAAAAACACACAGAAGCAAGACAAATAAGGTCTTGTCAAACAGTATTTGACATTTGGCAYTGAAAGTAAATTTTTAAATATTCCAGGTTAGTAAGTAACAGAAATCTCAGAAGGCAGSAAGTAGGGGAGAACAGAGACACACTAGACACAAACACACCAAGATGTGCAATTAGTTTTAATTCAGTATCCAAACATCAGAAGATTAATTTCAGGTTAGTATCTTCTGAGAGGTATAAAAAGGTTTCTGTTCAAAGGTACTTTCTCCACAGCCCTAATAGACCACTGAAGCAGACTCTTAAGAGAATTTCTTCCATGTGTATTAGATTTAGAAACTTAGTGTCAGCTTCAACAATAAAACATGCAGCGTTTTAGAGGGATTTTCCTGATACAAAATCTCACTCTCTCCATGCAGAATGCATAGAACCTAATGAATAACGCCAAATTTTGGGTTTTACTTTGAAGGTCAGGTGTTTTGTCCTGTAACTGCTAAGATTTTAGTAGTCTTAGTTCTAAACTAATTTTATATAGTGTAATATGAAGATAAAAATAAACRTCAGCTGACATGCAAACCCTGAAAGCAATGTGCTGAACTGAATTTCAATATCCAAACCCCACGCTTTGGAGGTAAAAGTACAGAAAGGACTGTGGTGGGCTGTCCCCAGAAAAGAGCCAAACATCCACACGCCCTTTGGTTTACTACTCTCCTACAGAATGGGGAGGAAATAGAAGGAGGGCAAGATGTCTTAACTGAAATAATCACATTTTAATAGAGAATAGAGAATAGAGAATAGAGAATAGAGAATAGAGAATAGAGAATAGAGAATAGAGAATAGAGAATAGAGAATAGAGAATAGAGAAAGCAACAGCTGAAGACACAAAGGAAACAAAAAGAATTCATCCCCTACTTCCCATTGCCAGACAAACATCAAGTCACTTTCTGGGAAGCAAGATCTCAGCATGCATAATGGTTGCTAGGGAACATAAATGCTACCACCGGAAGCATCCCCCCTTYCTCCTYCTTTCCTTCAGCCTTTATTGTGGAGCAGAACATCAYATGGTGTGGAAWACCCCTTTGGTCAGTTGTGGTCACCTGTCCTGGCTATGTCCCCTYCTTACCCACCCTCAGCCTCCTCACTGTGGGCAAAAGAGAGAAAGCCTTGAGGCTGTGCAAGCACTGTTCAGCAACAGCCAAAACACTGGTGTGTTATCAGCCCTGCTTCAGTGACAAAGTGCAGCACCATATGGGCTGCTAGGAACAAAGTTAACTCCATCCCAGCCAGATTCAGTATGTTTGTAAACAGCAGGCTRTGGATAGGATTGCATTTATCATCTCTCTTCTGTTGCCTTACTTCTCCTCATGTAAAATTCAACTGCCAGGTCTGCAACTATAATTAGACATCTAATGATGCATTACAGGCCCAGCAGGTACTTAGAAATCCACAGGTGTCTAAATCCSCTTATTGTAAGTGATATACGATGATCCACTCAAAAGGAAAGAATCACATGTTACGCTGAGAGTGAAACATATGCAGGGGATGGTGCAAAGTCAGACCATGGAACTGCCTCCTCACCCATGCCATCCATGAATGAAAGCCCAGATACAGCTCCCTGCCCCACACTTCTAATGGAGACCAACTGTCACTCCCTTTCCCACCATGACTTTTAAGAATTACCAGTATTTTTAGCTACTTCTGAAAATTACACTAGCCTCTCAAAGTCTGTCTCTTTTGGATCATTCTGGAGCCTGAATAACAAGGTTCTGTATTCCCTGTGACTATCTAGGAGTTTTCCCTGACAAAAAGTTACTGAACTGCTTATAGGCCAACAAGCCTCAGCAAGCAGTTCCGGTCACAGATGGCAGCTCAGCTGCAATGCTGCATGAACATGGCTGGAACAGACAGGTTGAACTGTGTGGCTGCTTTCATGCAGTCTGAAGTCTGAACAGACACAGCCTTTGCAGACCATCACTAGCTTCATCCAGAACCAACAGAGAAATCCCTGTGGCACGTGCAGGCAGTTCCGAGCATGGCTGGCTGAGCACTCCCCAGCAGCTATAACAGCATCAGCAGTGCAGCAGCAACGCTTGAGCTGCACTGAGGAGCAGAGAACATACCTGTGCTCTGCAGCATGCTGGGAATGGCTGTAGAGTGAATGCCACAGACTGGATCAAGCCTGTGCAGTGCTGTGAACTASCCAGGCTGAAGAGGTCTCAGAGAATTCATTCAGAGTGCTGGCATGTGCCACCGGTGCTAGCACTGCACTCCCACAAAACCCTGGTGACTAAGAGCTGAGTGATGGTTTATCATCAGATAGTTCTAAGTTCTAAACTCTCAAAATTCTTCAGTTTAAGAACTTATTTATAGTCTTTTCCTTTCMATTCAACCAAACATCTTCCATACATAAAGGTATGCACAAAAGCTACAACATTGCATCATCTACAGAGCTTTACAAGTTTGTAAACAGAAGGCTGTGAATATGATTGGTATGATAAAAAAAAGCTCACATAAATAAATGTCTACATTTTTTAGAAGCAAAAATTGTTTAAAAAAGCAAAATGTATTTGATGTATTTGAGCTTATTAATTAATCTCCAAGAGAAATTATTTTMGTGATACTTTTCATTCTTCTGATACTTAGTGACTGTGGTCATCACTGTGCTCTTGGGTGTTTCCACAGTTCAGGCTATGGCAAATACTTTATGCATTTGTCATTCCCTGGCATCACTCAAAGTAAAAAGGAAAAACAAGAATGGTGCTTTATATTTTGATGTATATATTGTGTATGTCTCATTCAATTGCATTCTGTGCTGTAGACAGGAGAACTRAATGCATTGGCATGAATAAATTACTCCAGTTCTTACCTTGGCACCACTCCTAAGAATACTTTYGTGAATGAAGCAGGAAAAACCTAACCTACAACTTACCAATTTAGCTATAATGAGTGCATCATTCATTAAGTCCAAGAGGGGAGTCTCTGTATGAATATTGTAAAAGGAATAGGCAGCTTTGAGGCTTTTATGAACAGGATGATGCATCACTGTTGAAGGTAACGTGTAGAAACTGAGGAAGTCTGTTAAAACACCATTTGAGCCCTAAAAAACCAAAAGAAAACAAAAAACTTAATTAATAAGAAGTAATCAGTTATTGCTTAGGCTAATGTGGCAGTTCTACAGAAAGTAAGTAATAAATGAAGTAAGGTTTGTGCACTGTAAGTACTATGGTATAACAGCTAGTCTTAGGTAAGATTTAAGGAAACAAATATTTAGATATTTTTAGTCAACAGACTAAACAGCACTAACATTTTGACAAGTAACGGTCAAAGCARTTCAGTCCATTTCCCAAGTTTAGTTTGCTATAGACAAACTTAACAAAGCACACTTACACTAAAAGTATAGAAGTTTTTTCTGACTGAACTTATTTTTAATAAAATATTCTTAAAATATTATGGATATTTTAAAAATCTGATGGCATTCACTTAAAGAAATTATTTTCTCATCTTTCTGAAATTATATACTGTGCTGTTATACAAAGCAATATTTAAATATTAATCAACAAGCACAACCTATTTGTTGGACAACAGTACTAAATCACATTGAAATTCCAATAAAACCAACAGTCATCAAAAAAGTGCTTATAGAGTAATCTAAAGTATACTACATAAAACTTCTTAATTTCACACATCTAAGGAAGTTTAACCATCTTYAACTGGGCAGATTAGTAGGAAATAGAAAATAATTATTACAAGGGTTATGACTAACATGCTGAGCACAAAAAAMAACTCCCCAGATTTTCTCTCCTGGTATCTCCAAGAAGATAAGGCAAAGGAGACACACAAATACTTTTTCTTGCTTGTCTGCTTTATTTTTGAATAACTAGTGCCCACTAATTAGAGTTCAATGAAGGATTTCACAATGGATCCTTAAATTAGTAGTATTTCTACAGTAAAAAGTAAAACAGTTGAACATATCACGTGCAAAAAAGCTTTTGTCTTAGATCAGGTACAGCTGCTATAGTTGTACTCTACTAACTACAAGCAACATAAAAGTTATTGAATTAAATAATTCAGTAATTCATTAATTAAATAATTTGCTCATTAAATTCAGTAATGATGATGAAAATATTAACTCAGAAATTATATACAATATTCTAAGGTTTTAGATTTACACATTACAAAGATGACTTAAAAGTCTGACACTAACTTCTCCAGCTCACATAGATCTTAAAAAGATCTTATGCACAAAAAACCCTACATTTTGTATAGTAAAAAACTAGTCCAAGAGACAGTATAAGACACGTAAATGAAGACAGTGCAGTTTAATTAATATGGCACTGTTAAGGTCACATTCATGCTGATCCTGGTGCTTGTGAACTCTCCTGTAGGCTTCAACTCACAAAGAAAGCCAAAAACCAACCTAAGGAGCAGCGCAGAGGGCAGGGAGAAGAGGGAGTAGAGAAAGAAGGTGGGCTCTAAATTAGACCATGGAGAAGTCCAATGTGCACTAGACCCACTACAAACTAAGTGGAAAGCTAAGCTTGGGCAATGAAAATGGATGAGTAGGACTTCTCATCTCCAGCAGCACTAGATTTTCTAATTCAGCTGAGACTCCTGCACAAATTCAGGTTCCAGTGTGGGAACACTGAGCTTCACAACCTAGGGCTTTATGAGGAGAAAGTTTAGAGATGTTAGTGCTGTAATTTTAAAATAAACTTATCACTTTAAGCAAAGTCATACAGTATCTAAATATGATGCCTATAACTGATTTTATAAGGACTCAAAGGGAAGGGTGTATCTTTCCACTAGCTTTACTACACCTATTCCAAACATGTCTGGGAGATTTCCAATCCAAATTCTGATCTATTCCTGTACTCATTATTTTGAGAGAAGCATTATAACCAGCTGTTTGGAGGTTGGGGATGGTAGGTGTGTGTGTATACATATATACAAATTCAYAAACATATACACACATTATTTTACTGGAAAAGACAGGTTTTACTGAAGCAAACAATCAAAAAATGTAATTCCCCCAGCAGGTGCCTCTAAAATTGGTTTAAAAAATAAGAATTTTGTAATTCTGTATGGCAGAAATGTGCCTAACTGGGAGAATGATAGTCAGTTCAAACCAAATCCTTATCTCAGTCACTGCATTATTTTTCTTTTTTTTTTTCTAGACAAGGAGGCTTGAAGACTACTGCTTAATATCATGTCATATCCTTGTGAAAAAAAGAATCAAGAAATGCAGGTGGAAGAGCTGATCTTAAAATATGTAAGATTCTTTATTGTAATTTTCCCAAGATAGTGATACCTTGATATTTCAGAATTCTTCTTTAAGATATYCTATTATAAGAGCACTGCAGTTTATCACAGCCAAACATTTTCTCATTAACAAACTGTAAYACAAAGAACATAGCTTGGACTCATGGTATCAAATTCTACCTGTAACACATATATTTCATACTACCTGCACATTACAAACTTGATGCCAATGTGAACTACTGTAAGTGGCATTCATAAACACATTCATATGTGAGGGCATCTTTTACCTCTACCACGTAAGTGTCAATAATATGATCCCGAGGCAGGAACCAGTGGGCCACCTCTTCTTCATCCATCACTGGAGCAAGGTTAAAYTGTTTCAAGTAAGTATTGATTAATTCCTGTACTGCTTTAGTATCTTTTTGTTCCATTGGTCTCAAACCTGAAGTCTTTGTAGCCTTATTGTAAGAAAAGAAAAATAAATGTTAAGATGTTGAAGGAAAACTGCAAACACAGCAAAGGCTGAAAGTAGGTTGCAGAGTCACTCCACTTGCTATAATGCATTCATTATTAGCCTACTTCATCCCAGCCACCTAATTCATTATGCTATTTTACAAACGGCTTTCAATCAGAATTCCCTCTCTTCTAATTATGAGACAGTCTGGGGCACTTCAATCTTTTTATTTCATTATTGAAACAGCTTCATTTCTCCAGAGAAAGACATACCAACCGCCTAGACTTTGTGCAGTTTGTATTTTTTTTTAAGGGCAATTTCTTATCTTCTAAACTACCAGGGGCCCAAACACAAAAACAAAGAAACTTGCATATCAGAAGTTACCTGAAGACAAGAACACATGCAATTCAAACTTACGGAAATTACAGTCAAGCTGACATCAATGTCAGTTGATAAAGTTTAATTAGAAATTTTTTAACAAAAGGGATTCCACCTATTTTTAGCATTTACAAACTCCTTTGCTAACTCAACTTTCTATACAGATACAACTGCTATTCTGTTAACAAGAGATCTTCTCGTAACTTAAAGCTGCCTGAAATGAAAACCCTATTTCAACAAATAAAGTTATTCTACTGACTTTAAACATCAGAAAAGGAAAATATTACTTTCTAGTACTATGCAATTATTGTTTAAATATGCAAAAGTGATAGAGGTTTTCTTCCCAGATTTTGCTAGCCTTCCTGGATATTTYCTTTTGGGAAAGCTAATGCTTGCTCTCTTCAGAGCTCGTTTATCCTGCCTCATCTGTCTGAGCTACATACTTGGGCACGTACCACATTAATCATAGCAAAGTCAATTGCAAGAGGAGCCAGGTAGAGACTTGATTACTGGAAGCCTGAAATTAGTGTAGCTGATTATGCTTTGCCCAAAAGGCTTGATTCTGGGGGAGGTGTTTATTCACACACTCTGGGAGTCAGCCGCCAKATGAGAAATCAGGGCACATTTTTCCACAGCTCTGGCCTGTGTATTAGATTTCAGTCTTCCTGCTTTCCTAGGCAGCCTGGGACTATGGTCTGACTCCAGCCCATCACCTATATTTTTAAATGCCCTTATTTCAAAAGGGAGTGCACTTGATGAGCAGGAAGGATGGAGGAAAAGCAGCTCATCTGGAACATCTTTTTCCCTGCAGTAATGCTCAGAATGGTCACCAGTAAGTGATTATCTGCAATCCCAGAGGTAAAGGAAAGTGCACAGAACTGTGCTAAAATTTGTTTCTCTGCCGGTCTGGGCACGTATTCATGTGACTGTCCTGCATCAGGAKCTCAGTTGGGCAGGAAAAGACATACAGGGATAAACATGCTCCTGTCCTGACTCTAAAAGAAGACCAATTTTACTTCTTTCAGAAAACTCCTTGCTCAAGAGATTAAACATTAGGAAAGAAAAAAACTTGTTTGTTTTAAAMAAACTATTGTTTGTATCTATAGGTACATACACAGCCCTTAGTGAGGGTGGTATTTATTAATTACAGTATTTATTATAGCTGAAAACCTTTTTARTTCAGGATGTTCAAGTGATTAGGAATGATTAATTCTCTTAAAGAGAGATGAGATCCTAGTGGCAATGATATTCCAAGGACACTAAGAAAAGAGGTTAAAATACAAGWACCAGTGTTTGGTACTGAGGGACAGGATAGCATGGCTTGAATGGACACATTTGTTCGACAGCAGTGTTTATAACAGCCTGGAACTGAGGAAAAAAGAGCCTCAACAGCACTTAATTCCTTTCTGAGGAAAAAAAAAAAAAAGCCTTTCCAAATAAACCCAAAGCACAAGACCTAAAGAGAAAATATCAGAACAAAGATTAAATCTCCATTTTCCATGGRAGAAGCTCCCAAATCCAACCTAAAAATAAAAAAAACCCAAAGTATATGGACTCCTACATCACTTAGTCCTAAAACCTGATTTTGAAAGCATCTATTTTGTATTTGCACTTCTGTGTACAGTATATGTTTGTCTTAGCTATATTTTATGAATGAGATATGATATATTATTTGTTTTCCATAATTCACTTTCCTGTTGAAACTGGATTTTATAACATAGGAAATGATCAGGGTACAACTGCTATTTCTAATGATTCTCTGTAATTACACTTTTGGTACTATAAGATCCTTATTCTTTATTCACTTCCTGAGTTGTTTCCATAAGCAATGTTACTAGAGTTGCCACCAAAACCTATACTTGAAATAGTATATTGAACTCTTTAGACTGTTAAAAATGTCTTCAAGATTTGATGGAAGCTATATTTAGCCGTCCAAGATTAAAACCTAATTAATTTGGTTATTAATTCTTAAGCTCTGCAAACTGCTGTCCTGCACGCAAGGGAGAAGCTGCATGAGCAGGCAGTTGGCAGCAGGCRGTGCAGGAAACGAGTCTCCCTGACAGCAGCAGGAGGATGGATCAAGCCATGGCATGGGCTTTATTCTGAGGGTGCTCAGCCTACTACTCAAATAACTGAGCACTAAGAGAATCTGCAGCATCAAGCTAAACAGAGCAACAGACACATTTCTCCAAAATCAGAGAAATCATTATGATGTACTATGAATGAGGAAAAATGTGTTGTTTTTAACCTTTAAAGGAAGGTTTATTTGTTTAAATAAAAAGGGGTTCACTGATAAGGTACAGGTAAAGGATACTCTGCAATCCCTTCAAAAGAGGTAGGTTTTACAWGCAAATGAATGATTTTCAGCCATAAAGCTCAGACTAAATTCTAMAGGCTATTAATTACAGCAATGAGATTTTTTAACAGTACGCAGTATTTACAGTGACTTACCCTGTCTTGGAAATGCACCTTAAGGTTTTTTGCAAGCCTAACTATTAGCTCCAAACATGRGAAAAATATTTTTAGCTACCTAGCTATGCCAGAGCCCTTGTTTTTYACCATGCAAGCAAACAGGGCACAACATACTGAAGTGGCTTTTGCTGAGCCTRCTCAACGCAGAAGAACAACATTCTTTGACAGAACAGAAAAAAAAAGTGAATTAGAGTGGAATCAACAATAAGATTGTACTGAGCCAAGTCGCTGACGGACTTCGCTGAGAATTTTAAGACATGAACTGTTGATTTTCTGTTCCAGTAATCTCTTATCAGATTAAACATACCGAGAATAGTCTTACGAATCTTCAACTCAATCCCACATGTTTGTGAAGTCAAGCTTTCTGGGTTTTGGGGTTTTTTTTTCCTTTGTTTGTTTAAGGATTTTAGGTCAAAATTTATATTTTCTCCATCGAGATCCAGATTTCCAGTCTCTTCTGTTTAGTATAGCCCTTAAGGTCTTTTTCATCAACCAGAGATTATTTTTTTTAATGTCCTGCACGCACTGCCTTTACAGAGAAAAGCCTGTGCTGTCAGAGACAGATGGAAGGTTATTTTGGGCCTCACAATAACTGTGGGGATTCTCTAGAAGTCATACTGCTTACATCAGGAAGTCTGTAGAGCTTCATTGTTCTTTGTAGAGTCATGTTTCTACTCAAATGTGAAAATTTCACCTCCACCAATTTTCTGGGATTTAGTGATCGATGCCAATACCTGAAAATAAAATAAATAATGAATTTAAACATTATTTTAAGTGTCAGCATCATTTGCATCCATTTCCCTGCTTTCTTGCTTGCTCCTTTTCTACTCTCCAAATTTATTTCAAAGCAAACCCCCTACTATGTCTATAAGAAGGCTGATTACCAAAACAAAAATTGAGGGGAAGTTATATACAGGCACTAGTTTTTTAAACAAGCCTGCTACACAGTATTTTCRATCTAAGYTAATGCTTTTTGATACAGATTGAGWAAGCACAGGGCTGAATATTTTAGTATTTGCCACAGCCCTGAAAAACTCATCATACATTCATGATAATATTTATTTTCTTTTGCAATCTGGACCCTCTGCTCATGTCTAAGCATTTTGTTGAAAGATCTCTCCCTTTCCTGGGAGGTCATTATGCAACAGTATCCCTGGTTATTCTAACACAGCATAGCTTTTTCGCCACCCCCATCATTCCTTACAAAAACTTACAGGATCTGTGGTGTTGATAGGTACAAAAGAATTTCAAATCAAAAAGTACTCTGTCCTCCAGAAGTCTAAACAGCTGGACTAAAACTGCAGGAACWGAACTTTTCCTAGTAGAAATAAAATCCATTCCAAGCAAATGAAATTATATTAGACTGTAACTCTTCCCACATGGTAGTTTTCCTATATTTATCAAATGCCACTAAAGTTCTCCTATCTCCAGGAAAAAATGAAAGKATTTCATAAAAGCAAATCATACAATTACCAGAAATGCTCTGCCATCTCTGGCAAGCAACCAGGTTAACAGGGAAGTGTCCCAGCAGGGACACAGGCCACTTGAAAAACACAGGTATACAATGTTGCCATTGCTAGAATGGCTTCTGCCAGAAGCTCAACAGAAACGTCTGTTAGTCTATTTAAAGTATGCTTAACTTATTAAACCACAAATTAAATTGTAGTSCAAAAAGCTGTTTTATCCAAGGCACTGGGAGGGAAGGGGAAAAAAAACACAACCACCAAAAGAACCAACCGGGACAAACACTTGGGCCTTCAGCTTGTATCTWTGAATTTTATGCTTTTACTATTTTTAGACAATCACATTAAATTTTCTTAAAAATAACTGATATAGGAACCAATATTATTAAGAACATCACCTAGGTTACCTGCAAGTGGCCACAGGTTTGGGAAGTACCACTCCAGCAGTATAAACAGCCTGAAAAATTCCTTCCAAGTTTACTCTTCTGGTTATTTCCCGAATCAGTACAGGTGCCACCCGTTTAGATCTGAGTTTCTTATGGACACACAAAAAATTGATTTCTACCATTTTCTTCATACTAAAAAGACATTAAATAGTGGAAAATTAAAGAGAGTTACACAWTGCATGTTTCCATTTGTATAATTATGGTTTTCCATACAATGACAGAAGAATTTGATGTAAAATAAACTGGCCTATGAGAAAGTACATCTGCAACAAATACTAATCTATGATACTGTGACTGCAAGGGCAAATGGTGCAATATGGAAGTTATGCCTAAAGGGTTTACAACATTCCTTTACCAAAGCACTTTCAAGACTTAACTAATATCTACCTTAATTTAAGATGCAGAACTGCATCCAAGTACATGCTACGTGGTCTCGATAAGGCTTTATGTTTGTCAGTGTATGAAGACCTGGCCAAGAAGTCCAGCTGGTCAACTATCCTGTAAATGCTTTCCAGCAGGCTCARAAAATTGTATGCCATTATCTGTATCATCCATCACTAAGAAAACTCCTTAAATAAATATTAGTGCTCTTCACTGAAAGAAGACCACCAGCTTTTTTTTTTTCGGTTGGGGGGGGGGTGAGGAGAGTTTTTAAAAAAAAAAAAAAAGTCTCTGCTATATACACAGGATTCTTCTGACTCTTTATCAAGTGAACCTCCTTCTCTCTTTTTAAACTCTCTACAGCAATGGATACCAGTTTAAGATTTGGTCTGTAGCATTATTCTTTTACAAACACAAAAGTAATGGTGCATTTTACCTGTCATAAATACGAATATTTGCAGGGATGGCACTTATGAATCCTACTAGTTTTTTGTTTGAAGAGACTCTAACCCCACAGTGCCACTGGGGTAACCAGCCTGGAGGACGTAAAGCCCTAGAATTGATGACAGAAATAATTACAAATTACTGCCTAAGAAGATGTAATAAAAACACCCTTCTTTGCACTCCAGCCAGAACATAATGTGGAACTTGCTACTCACCACAGAAGAAATTCAGGTGAATAATCAAACCTAAACATATTATCATCATCTTCTACGTAATTTTCATTTAACAGTGTGTATAACTCCTTCAGCTGAAAACACACACAAAAAAATCCAAAGACTTACCCACATATCAATCAAAATTAACTTGAATTATTTTAGATATATATAAAAATTGTTCTACTTACAACTTCAGCATTGCTAAGATCCAATGTGTCCCACATAAAACCTTGTGGCAAAGAATATGGCTCTAGGCGGACATTGTCCTTATCTGGTTCAATTGCACCATGTGAAGTTATAACTTCATCTTTTGAGGGAGGAGGAAGAAAAAAAAMCCAAAAAAATTGTTACAGTGCTAGCTTTCCTGATAGTTCTGTAAACTGCATTTAATTAACATCATGTATTTTCTTATAACTATGTGAATGGAACAAGAAGCTTTTAAAAAATGCTGAAAAAAATCAGTATTAATAGTTTACACTACGTRTTCTCACAGACCACATTCAGACTAATGACTGTCTCATCATAATATTTATAGATATGCACAGAACCACTCTATCTCAACTGATACCCTGTATTTCATAACACAGGACAGCAACTTCTCAACACATGCACAGCATTTAGCCAGCCACGAGATCCACAGTCTCCCCATGAGAAACATGTAATCACAGCTAACAAGCTGTGGCTCAGATCCTGTTTATCACTGACTTGAACAGACCCGAACTCAACAGGATTATTCAGGAGCAGTAACATAGCAAARCCAGGACATTTAAGACATACTGATGGTATGTGAAATGTGTTCCTCAAATCCTACATGAAGGCATGCCTTCCTCTCCTCCCTTACTTTACAGCTCCAGTCCTAGTATACACTTAAAAACTRCAGCTGTTCCTCTTCTAAGGAGCGGCACCTACTAAATCACAGAAYCATAGGYTGGAAAAGACCTTTAAGATCAGTCCAATCACYAACCYTACACTGCCAAGCCCACCAYTAAACCATTTTCCTAAGCATCATATCTACATCTCTTTTCAATACTTTCAGCATTTCCCATTTTTACAGAGGACATCAGAATGAGATTTATTAGCACTGTATCTTGTTGCATATTATCTGGGGGCAAGACAAGCACTTCCCAAGAAAACATCAAGAATTCCACGTAATAAGACAAAGGGAGATCCCTACCACACACAGTGCAGTTTTACACCCTTTTTAGAGAACATGCCACAGAGYTGGCACACATTTCTTTAGTGATCATCAGACAGACCTTTCACAAAGACCCAATAAAACTTACTAAGTTTAGGTACAGGTTGYGTATCCCAAAACTGGTATTTACGTTTGGTAGCCTCATCAATATTCTTTGCTGGGCCTTGGCATGCAGAGAGCAGCTCCATTGCTCTCTGGATGTCTTGAAGCTTCTGCATTGGAATGGCTGGATTCTGCACACATAGACAAACAGAACAGGAAGCTTATTGAGTACATTCACTTTCTGAATAGTTGAACAAACATGTTCGTTTTTTTTACTGTTACCTATTCTTATATGTACTCATCTCATCATGGTTAGTTTAGGTACAATGTTTGAAGACAGGAGGGTGGAAAAAAAGTCAGGTGGGCAACAAGCAAGAAACTTCACAACACAGTTAATAGTTTGGAGTAGCACTTTCATTTCACCAAGAAACATCAACTTTTTTAACACAAATACAGCAGCATTATGGCAGGATACTGTAGAGGAATAATAAATGCTTCTTATATTCCCTGTTCTCCTAGCAAAACACATTAAAATACCAAAAAAGAGGTCAGTTTATGTGTTTAACAATTAAAGTACCATGGGTATAAATGGAATTGTCTGAAATTGTACTTTACACATACAATATAAAATAATATTTAAATTCTCTCTGGTTCAGTAGTACCTGAAGGCACACTGATATGCTACAACTATCTGTTTTTTAATCTTAGTTGTATTGCCTTGTATTAGTTTACAATCATTAGAGCAGGTAATACCTTTCTGCATCGTCTATGTAGGAATTAACCATCTTGCCGCTGACGTCAATATGGACGTGCCAATATGGACAACTAAAGACAATTTTAACTGAGACAGACAAACATAAACTCACTTTCCACTTAGAAGTTAAAAAATCTTTATASGAAAGTTATTTGAAAAGCATAAACCTAAGACTTAAGTGTTTTTAAAATGTGCTGTTAAACTCTCACTTTTGATCACCCTGAGTAATTACTGGAATGAGAATTTCTCCTGCAAAGGAAAGTACAGAGGAATAATGGTAAAATCTTAAGGGATTTCTCCCCCTTSTCTTTAAATCTGTTTGTTTGTTTTGTTATTTTCCAAGTGCTAAGTCCTATTCGGAGGCATACCAACAGCATGCTTGTCCTACAGTTTCCCTAAACTACAGTACAATAATGCATCTGAAAGAATAGTCTCAAATGCATTGGAAAATTTTAAGCAATTCTGCACAGAAATTTCAAGCCAGACTTTTTTTTTTTTTTTGCTGAATAGTAATGGATCCATATTTCACTTTCTTTCTAGGATTCATGTATTGAAAAACCAGCATAAAATAAATGTAATAATGGTAGTAAAGCTTAATTTCAACAGACATCAGCCTCTGGTACCCTTAATAACAAAAGAAGTAAAATTCTATGCCTGGAGCTTATCAGCCATCATTTACTATTTACAATAGACACTTTTATTATCTAAATTAATGGAAGAAAAAGCCTAATKTTTAAGTATTCCAAATTTCACTTGTAAGCATGCCTAAACACCTGTCAGCTGAATAACTGTGAATTAACATATTTACACACTTTAGAGCAACACTGTTCCAGCCTAAAAAGCCTACCTTTTTTCTAGATCAYGGTAAGATACATTTATAATAAATATAATTTATTAGACATAAAWTACTAATGCCACTATACAAATTCTGAAATCATACATAAATGTTGACACATTTGCATTTATTTCATACATTTATTTAAAGTCTCTTAATATGTTTTCTACATTAAAAAATTATAAAATCTTAAAAAAAAAAGTTCCTAGGAAAGATCTTACTAGCATAATAGTAAAGTAAGAAGTTAATGTTCAGGTACTAAATAGACCATGGCTGGGGACATCAGGAGGAATCCCCTTTCATTCCAAAACATTCAGAGATTGGCCTAAGAAGTTTACTTTCAATACTTTTTGTTTTCCTTTAACAGAAAGCAAGGAAAACCTACACAGAACTTCATGAATTAGAAAACAAAACCCAGCTCTTTTGTTTCATTTCCATTTAGGGCAAATATCTCTTCACAGCACAAGATGGCCCTGTCATGCAATAGGGCTGAGGTAAGCAATGGTRTTTTTGCCCCAGTTTTGTTGACAATCTCAGGCCTTTGATGTCTCTGAGCATTTTAGCAGTATGAGACTCCCATTAACCACAGCAGGAGAGAAAGTAAGGGGCTGTTGAGCAAACTAATCATGCACAGGTCCTTGAAAACAGACCAAATGTATGTGAAAGTGCTGAGGGARCTGGCTGATGTAAGTGCAACTAACTTCTATTAAGTTTAAAATAGCAATTGGTATAAGTTTCCTATAAATGGATTAAAGGAAATGTCATACCCATTTTCAAGAAAGCAGGGAGGAGGATTTTGAGGACTCAGGGATCAATACTGTTTTTATGATCTGGACTTGACAAAGAGTGCTTTCTCTGCAAGTGCACAGATGATACCTACTTGGGAAGAACGGTTGATATGCTGAGCATATCAACCACAGAGCAGCTATTCAAAGCTACTTTGACATGCTGGAAACACAAAATCAAGTTTGACAAAGGCAAATGCAAAGTCCTCCATCTGGGATAGAAAAAGTCCCTGCAAAGCCAGGCCAGAATAGACTGGCTAGGAAGTAGCTTTGCAGAAAASAACTTGGAGGTCCTGGTGGGCAGAGGGTAGCAAAGGACAGCTGCATACTGGATAGTACCAGTAAGACTGGCCAGGAAGTCTTCCCCTTTATTTGGGACCCCCGAGGTCACATCTTGCAGTCTGGGATTCTCCATTACAAGAACATTAACAGTGTTGCAAGCTCTCTGGAGGGTTACCAAGATAAATGGGGAGCTGAAGCACATCACACACAAGAAGACAAGAGACCTTGGTTTGTTCAGCCTTAAGAAGAGAAGGATGAGGGAGTAGGAAGAATCTTACTATTGCCTAATGGGAGGGTATAAAGAAAGCTGAGCCAAATGTTTTCAGAGGAGCACAACAATAGGACAAGAAACAAAGGAGACAAGTTGCAAAATAGCAAAATCCATTTAGATAGAAGAAATTACTATTTTTTAAATCAAAACCATAGTCCAATGCTGGAACAAGTTGCCCACAAAGATTGTAGAGTCTCCATCCTTGGTAACCAAACAACCTGATCTAGGCCTGAGCAACCTGATCTAGCTGGATATCTGCTCTAAGCAAGAAGTTGGTCAAAAAGCCTTGAGATGTCCCTTCCAATCTGTTACTCTTTGACTAGGTTGAGTAGGCCACTGCTGTCTACAATAATGACTGATAATATTGCAGATATGGCAAGCTTTGTTGGTGTGAGTGTGGACAGCCTGCATCACAGGCACTTGTAATAGGAGAGGTAGAAGTCTTGTGAGATGGGCAGTGAAGTGTCTGGRGGTCACTGTAAGCATAAGATGCTAGCAAGCACTTCTTGCTACGATTATACTCTCACCAATGTTCAAAAAGTCTACTATCACGTGTAAGGAAGGGAGAAGCCAGCTTTACTCATCTCCAGACTGATACATCTGTTTATAAACTCATGTGACCTTAAAATCCTATTTCAAAATAATTTTCAATGAGTTGAGGAGTCCCAGCAAGTTCTACCTGATAATCCTGCATATATTCTCTTAGCAGTAGGGTGTACAAAGTCATATTCCTCTGAAATATGCTCTTTTCAACCAAGTGCAAGCAAACTCTAGAAGCCTGTTTTCTATAATAAATTTCACATAGYACAAGGAATACAAAACCTAAATATYACTTGAGTAGCAGAGTAAATATACTTTTCTATACTGATCCAGATTAGCAGTCTAAAATGCTTTCACAAACCCTRAAACAGAATAGTTGTCTAAGACAGACCTGGAACACAGCAGAGAAAGCAAAATACCCCCCCAGTCAATGCTAATGCATTTGTGACTGGAAAAAGGGGAAAGTTTATACGAGTAAAGTGGTTTTAGCTGCCTAGAGCTTGAAAGAAAGACTTATATAAGAACTTTTTTGATGCAAATAAAATAGAAAATTTCATAACATTGCTAACTAACTGACTAAACTTCTTGTGTCACTAAAATAATCATGAACAGTGCCACTTTAAGTACACAACTTAGAAGTTAGATAGGCTTAGAAGGATAGGCTTAGAAGGATAGGCTTAGAAGGATAGGCTTCCTTTTGCAAAACACATCACATCAGAGAAATGGCGTGCAAGACTGCAAGGTGGTGGACTGAAATCTTGCCGCCGAAAACAAAAAAAACCATGAAGCAGCTTCCTTTTAACGCAATTAGAGGCAACATATGGAACAATAAGCTTGGTCAGCAGAAAATAGCAATTAACTATGTCTTTAGGTTAACATGAACATTTACTGTAAGAGTGTGAAATTACTYGTGATCATTTGTAAACAGTCTTCCTGTATTACCAGTTCATGACRCGTGTTTTACAGAAATGCAGAATCAAAACATGTGGCGAAGAACTGCTTAAGATCTCTCTACATATTATACATAGTCCCCTGTGCCAGATGTGACCATTCAAAGCAATCAGGGCAACACAAAAATCTAAAGGAACAACACAAAAATCTACCACTATACTAATGAGCCAGAACACAACTTTCTTCCCCTAAAATTAGTTGGTAGCCCCAAAGACAAATCTTACATTATGAAGATTATTACTATTGGTACAATGGTGTAAAATTCTCCAGATCAACCTGATAAAGCAAATATATGCTCAATGGTCTATAAACTTTCTTAGTTTTACAACTTTAGCTCTTGGACTCAGATTTCTCTTGAGATAAAAGCTGTATGCTAGTAACTCATCRCATGTTGTTCACTGCTCATTCAGAACATGATAGACAAAAGCACACAMACAACACTATTTTATTACAAAGTCAACAAGGACTGCACATTCCCTCAAGTAATTTTGCATTCTTATAGTGGAGGCCCTTCCGACAGCAAAGTTTCTTCAGGCTGTATGTCCATGTTTGAGATTACTGCATTTTATGTACAATGACATGCTGCTTGCTTGCCCCAGTGAAACTCTGGTTAGCACAGCAGGCCCACCTTCCCTCCTGCTGCTGCTGTTGAGAGAGCTTTATGCTGCACAAGTGACCAAAACTGCACTAAGCCACACTAGACAGTGGCTAAAAACTAAAGGCAATTCATCAAATACAAAATCTGTTTAAAAGCATTACCACTGCAGACTATGATTCCATGCAACAAGGCAGTCACTAGCCTGAGTTCTAACTGCTCAAAGAGAAAGACAAAACAACTCCTCCTCTGCCTTTCTCACAGTACACCACCRTGGTGATGATGACAGCTCTGAAAACACCAGGTCCTGCCTTGCTTCTGTCTGTTCAGGACAGGAACCATTTGCTTGATTTTCACACACTAAGGCAGAACTACCGACTCGCTTTCACAACAAGCGACACGCAAATTAAAATTAAATTAGAAAGCAAGCACAAATTAAAACAGAACCAGGCTCTCACTTTTGAAGGCTGTTGAATTTTAATCTCCTGGGAGTCAGATGCAGAATCTGATTTGGTGCCTCCAGAATTTGGTTTCTCCTTTTTTCTCTTCTGCTTCTTTTTCTTCTTCTTCGCTCCCAAATCCCCTCCAGGACTTCTGCCAGAGATTCAAAGAATGTGCAATGAGAAAAATCAATACCACTGAGCCTAAAATTTTAGAAAAGTTAAATATGGAAAACCCAGCATTTTGATATGAAAAATCTAACAACAGTTTGAATGCAAAACAAAAAGACAGTGGAAAGAAAGGAAGGAAGGAGGRMACTAAAAGCATTGATGAAAAAATTCCTGCAAGTGCTGTCTAATTTGTTTTATACTCTGACACCAGCATAACCAGGCATTTTGATATAGTGGTGTCAAATTGTGACACTACATAGAAGCCAGTGCTGTTCTAAAAGCTGTTACCCAGGTTAAAAACAAAGTGACCAATTYAACAGTTCGGAAGAACACAGGAAAGTGTGGGAACTGAGGAAARTAACCTTCTTGGAAACTCAGTAACTATCAGAGCCCAATACTTCTTCTCCTTCATGCTCAACCATCAGGCACATCTGAATTTGAGAAGAATCAGATGAAAACATTCTGTTTTCAGGAAATTTGTTCCTAGCTTAAAAGGCAATGAAAGTCTTGCTAAAATCCCAGTAAGAGACAACACAGAACTAACCAGTTCAGAACTAACCACTAACAGTAATCACAATGGGATCCACTTTAATTAAAAAGCTCCAAAAAYAAAGTAAACATCACAGTTGCAGATTCTGATATATTTTGACTATTGATAACAGAAGTTCTTTATTCTTAAAGGAGATTTTAATTTAACAAATAATCAAGATACAGAATCAAGATCAGATCAGAATTTGCAAAGTGTGGGATGTGTTGGCAACTCCCAGACAGAACGAAAATAAGGAGGCAATGAGTCAGTTAACAGTAAATTGTCTTCAAGAGACATTATAATCTCTCAGCAAAACCATATGCACATAATGGATCTGAAGACAGATAATAGAGTCTGGGGGGCTTGGATGGGAAAAGAAAAAAGTCAGTGCAACAAACAATTGTTTATTTTAATCCTGGAGGGAGAAAAAAAACTCGGGTATCATACTGACAAACAAAAAGCAAGAAAACTCAGAAGAACATAACTAAAGTTATTAAGAYCAACTCATGTGCAAGGGACATGTTATTTGCTGTAACATGGTCACTTTCAAGATTATGATGATCACTCTTAGCATCTATACCTTGTCTGACCTGATACTGTCAAAGCTACACCCTTCCTCCAGTTGGGAGGCCCAAAGACTGCAATTAACCAAACAACAGTACAAAGCAAAGACTGGTTTTTGTGAGATCATTACAGTAGTTTAGAATAGTCTGTAGTGAAAGATCAAACTCAGGAAGTCCTTAACATTCAAGCTTTCACTGTGTTGTGCTCCTAGAAAGAGTTGTAAATGCCACAGCCTCTGGAAAAGGACTAAGTCATTATTCAATAGACAACAGTAGAGAAGACCAAACACACTGGAGAGGTAAGAGAGTTTGAAGTATTTACTAGAAGACTGCAGACACAAAAGATGGACTTGCATTRGTGATGCAGGGAGAAAATCTTTGGTTGCAGAATGAGAATACTGCCAGATCACCTACATGATCCACAGTGAATCACAATTTCATTGAATCACAGCACTCAGGTTGGATACACCTTTAAGATCACTGAACCCAGCATTAACCTAAGTCTAACACTAAACCATATCCCTCAGGGCCACACCTACATGTCTTTTCAATATCCCCAAGGATGGTGACTCAGCCACTTCACTGTGGAGCCGTTATCAATGCTCAACAACCCTTTCAGTGAAGAGATTTTTCACCATATCCAATCTAAATTTCATCTGGTGCAAGTTAARGCCATTTTCTCTTGTCTCATTGCTTGTTACCTGGRAGAAGAGGACAACCCTCACTCAGCTATCACCTTCTTTCAGACAACTGTAGAGAGCATTAAGGTTGTACCTGAACCTCCTTTTCTCCAGGTCAAACATTTCCCAGTTCGCTCAGCCACTTCTCACAAAACTTACTCTTCAGACCCTTCACCAGCTTTGCTGCCCTTCTCTGGACATGCTCCAGCACCGGTTTTGAGGCCAATGAAGGGCTCAAAACTGAACCCGGGATTCAGGGTGTAGCTTCACCAGTCCARCTACAAGGGTAGGATCATGGTCCTGTTAACCACATTGTCTCATCAAGCCAGGATGCCACTGGCTTTCTTGGCCACACGGGCACAGTGCTGACTCTCCATTTAAAATAATAAAATTTAAATCTATCTGAAGGCCTGTATACCAAGCTGACATTTTGTACAGAATTTAAATGCAGAACAGACCCAGAGGCCTGGCAAGAGGTCATAAATACAAAACAGTAAAACCCCACACATGTGTACAAGACCTAGGACTTGACCACCTCTATCTGGCAAAACCAAGAAAAAAAATACGAGGGAAAGTGATTTCACATTTGCTGAGATTCATTTAATTAGGTGTTTTTTTACTTTCTGCAACTGYCCACAAACTTTTCTTTCCTCTAACATGTCCCCTATAATAAACAAATGATGCCACTGCATCCCTGAGCTGGATCCCAAGGGCTTGTGCGTTGAACATCAGGCTTTTTGGAGTTTCAGCAGACACTGTTCTTGAACAGAAACCCTCAGTAGGCACCAAGCCCTGAGCTGCACCAGTGCAGCTCAGTTGTCTTCTTGTCTTTCAGGAGGAGCCAGCGTCACATACACCACAGGGGAATTTTGCTCACTAGGATTACCTGAGGGTCAATGTTTTATTTAGTTTGGTGAAATAATGAACAATTGTACTAAAAACAAAGTTCSGTAGCTATGGAGAAAAATCTGCTTTGCCAAGCTTTACTAATGTTATCGCCAGTCAAACTTTAGTTTTACCAGGAAAATCTTAGTTTGTTCTTTGATCATTCAGAAGTTTTTTCATATAGAAATGTATACTCTTCAGCTGGGAAATAAGGAAGACAGAAGTAAATTGTTGTAAAAATATATGTGGCGTTTAAAATTACTAGTTTTCAATTTTTTTTTAAAATCTTCCAAAATCCCAGTCCTCAGTTTATGACCTTCAGATTTAAATCTTTCACATTGTCTGTTGCAAAATAAATACTGRTATCTTTGTCTGACAGGTTATCCAGGGATCATTCCAAGCAGTTATTTATGYACAGTCTCCTGTTTGGGTCGGTTTATTTTTCACCGTTACAGTTCACACAATGTAAAAAGAGGATTTAAATAGAGTTCTACTCATCCTACTATTTAGGCATGCCTGTAACCCAGATATTTGGCAGGAGGCAGCACACAGAAACTTCCACTCAGTAAACAGGTTTGTCCAACCCAAGTTACAACCAGAGATACCAAGCAAATTAGGGGAAGAAGTAAACTAAAATATCCCAGGACTTTTTGTCCTTTTCATGCTCTGCCTCGAAAAGAATTGAAAGGATCTAAATCTGGGAATGAGAATGGCTGAGAAAGGAGGAACTTTGTTGCTCAACTTGCAGTAATTACGTTGAACTTGACAGCACAAAGGATATACAAAGGTAACAAGATTAAAACCAAAGGCTCTTATGAAAAGCTTTTCTCTGACATTCTTGTGTGTTAAGGTCTGAGTTCTCCTCTATCTGGTCAGATACACCTGTATGATGACACACTGAAGTATATCATGCACTTAGAAGTTGGGAGAAAATATTTTCCATTTCTATGAAAGTTGATCTTTAAGCGTGAAATCTCTTTTTCCAAACTACCTTGCTACTGTAAAGTGACACAACTCCGAGCACACGTCCCATGCAGGAAGCAGGAAAATGATACMGAACTCAGGGTACTGCCATGTCAAGTTGGCAGGTGAGGAAACACGACCTTTTCATGCATCAGATCAACACACCTGCCCCAGTCCAGCCCATCACATAGAACACAGCAGATTATACCAAGAAAACCATTCAATGTTAGACTTGGGGAAGATTTGAGTGTGTCAGTCTAGTACAGACATGCTTGTACCAGGAGAAATTTACTGACAGGAGGGCAAGTCTATACACTGAGGTTCAGCTATATCTAAGCACAGGCACAGTCTATTTTTAACTGCACTCACAATGACGATTTTKTCAGTCTGATGAATAAGAAGAAGGTGAAGYCAGCACAAGTGACATACAAATCAAAATTCAGTTGAGGTAAAAGAAGGGTCAAAAGACCACATTCTGCCCCAAAAAAAACTTAACCTTGCCCCAGAAACAGGCTGTGGATAGGACTCCRAGATAGTYACTTAGGCCTACAGCTTTATGATTYTGTCTGCAAGTCACACATGCAAGCCTATGATCCCACCCACATACCTTTCCACTTATGTACACACATCTGGTGTTTTGCATAGATGTGGAAAAAAAACCCCTTTGCTTCCCCCTGCATGTGGTGGTGTTTTGGTTGGGTTGGCTTTTTTTAAACTGAAAAATAGGAATACTTACTGCATTTGGGGAKAAGTGTGGAAAAGGTGGAGAAACCTACTTTACGAGGCTCAGAGCATATCCATGAAAAGCTGAGATAGAAAAATCAAGAGGAGCAYGACAATGACCCTATTCAGGTGGTCAAACTGTTTTGGCTCCTTTAGTTTGAGATTATCACTCACTAATTGTCACTATTATTTTAATTTCCTTTTTGAAATGAAATTACGCTTTAGCAGAAACAGCCTTTTGTAATACAAACATCTGTTTTGAGTTACATGGTAATTTTAACTTAGCAATTTCTCAAATTTAAAACCAAACATGTACTTCAGATATCTATTTTTAAACTGCAAAGGCCTGTGTGGGGTTCTTGCCTTCACAGTACTTCTCTCTCTGTGAGTAAGTGAGGTTGCAAAGCTACATTTCTAAAGATGTCACACAGATCTTTTTGATCACAAAAATCAGGTCTCATGTATATGGGCAAGACTTCAAAAATTTTCAAAGCAGAATTATTTATACGAGGGCTGTCCTTGGTTCATAAAGAAAATGGAGGTTTAGGTGCAAAGGGCTTTATCATTGCTGTGCAAAACCATTCCAAGACAATATAGAAAGATCCTGACCAGAAGGGTCTATGCCCTTCAAATTCTACTTGCTAACAAGGTACCATGACAAAAAGAAAAAAGTCTCTCTGGACAAAGATTTCATTTGTATACATTTCAATACTTGAAAATGCAAGGTTTTTAGCATGAAAACCTAGCAGCAATACCTTAAACCCTAACCAAGAGCTATTGCTCAAAGCTCTGCAAGCTTCCTCTGACTCCCCCTTCAAGTCTGTAAGTCTTGTACTCCAAGATGTAAATCTTACCTGCTAAATCTGAGCACTGCTTCCACTATCTTAAAAAATATTGCTTTCTTTTTTAAATCTTAAAGTAGTAGACATTATAAAGTTGGCCTTTTTAAACAACAATCATAGGGATATCTACTAAAACATTCAAAGCAAATCATTTGTGAGGGCTGGGGGAGTTGTTTAAAGGTCATACCTTTTYCTCATCTGTTTACTAAATGTTTTGTGCCCAAGGCCTTTCTGGCATTGATCATAAGGAGCTATTTAGAAWCAACTGAGAGACCTTATAAGGCTGGGCTTAGGAGGGTGGATCCAGGTTCAATAAATACATTTTTTCTATGTACACATTAACAAAGATATTTTGCAAACCACACGTTATTAAAAAACAGAACAAATACAGCATAATGCATCCAGTAGGAATAAACTACAGAACAGGAAAATAGCAATGAGTCACACAACATACATAATCCTGCATCCAAAAAACAGGAGCAGAATCAGAGGACAAAGACATTTGCACAGTTGAGAGCTATAAAACAGTTATTTTCTGCTGCACTCATTCAGTGCTCAAGCACATAAAAAGCTGCAAACTAAAAAAAAAAATCCAACAAAAAAAAGTTATATATATATCAAAATGATGTTTTCCTGTGGGCAGTATTCTAAGGACCTATTTTCAAATGTCAAGAAACATCTTGAAAGTAACTTTATTTACGTGGCAATTCAATAGATACTGACACACAATGCATATTCTATCTCCTTCTAAAAAACTTAGGGTTAAAATAGCATGAGATTAAATACTGATCGACAGCAATAAAGACCACGCAGAATTTAGCAAGTCAGTTGACACAGTCATAGTCTCAAGTAGTTGGACTGCTCATAAATTGCTTAAATATATAAAACCTAATCTAAAAGCTCAAAGCAAACTTTAAAGGTATCTCAAGAATTAATATACAATGACAGGGAGAAAACGGAATAATTAATCAGGCTCCTATTACTATGGGTTAATCTCCCAGATCAAGAGTAGATATTTGTGCATGCTCTACTGTGAGATTTTTCCTTTCATTTGCTGGAATTCGTTTGAATATTTCAGCCCGCTTGCAGACAAAGAGTAGCAAACAAGATTTTTTAAAGATTACAGGAAAATAAAGTAATTCAAAAATCAGTATTAGACTTCATGAAGCAGATACTAATGCTTAAGAGGCTTTTTCTACTGATCTACCACTAATTAAACTAAACTTCATATTACTTGAAAGCATTCACTTTCTTATTCAAAGAGGAATAAAGCAACTTTTCTTTTTTTTAATATACTCATTAAAATACATTCAGAATATTCACCAAAAACAAGTTTRGGGAGAAGACCAGACAGGCTACAGCTGGGTGTCCTTCAGGGCGCAGCGAGACCCATGCTGGAGTAGAGCAGCAAGCTGTGATTCAGAACACACCAAAGTGCAATTCTTTGTTTCCTGGCTGCTTCTGATACACTACGCTCGATGTCAGAGCAGCCCGAGCACAGCCACACGCAGAGCTACGCTGCAGTGAGGGCAGCTACAGCCCGGGCATGCACACAAACAAACAGGAGASGAAACTGAAGTAGGAGGACAGTCCAAATGAATTCCAGACCTGGCTATCAAACAATCCCGAATASGATGCCAGGTCGGTTCCTGCGAAGACCAGTTACAACTCTCTGCTCTTAGCGTTTACTTTCACGCATTTGGGAATCTCCAGCTGTGACACATTCACTGAAACACATGTAACAAAAGCCCCAAGGCAATAAAACACTTTTTTTTGTCCCTTTTAATATCTCAGGTTTATATTACTGTAATTATTTCTGATGCAACTATTTTAGTGTGCATGCCATTAACTCAATGACAGAGAAGCAAGCATGAAAGTTTTCTCCTTTCCTGCCTTTTACACAAGTCAGTCCTCCAAAGTCTTTTRGATTTCTCTTGCCACATTTAAGATTGTTGCCAAGCAAATCCTAGGGGCAGGAGACAACAGTGTACATCCTCAAACACCAAGCACCTACACAAAGGCTCTCAAGCAGATCAATCACAAATTCACGAGGAAGATATTTGTGTAGCACTGTATAGATTAACCTAGTTCTATTTTAGGTTACTCCAGCCACTCCTAGCTGCGACAACAAAGCGCCTTCTCTGCAATCACGTTTTCTAACCCCTCAAAAAAAGAAAAAAAAAAAGTAAATTTAAATGAAGCYGACTTCTGAAACACATTCCTCCTAGTCCCCTACCCCAAAAGCCTGCCGAGCAAACCAGACCCTTGGCACCTCGTGCCCGGACGGAACACACCGCCAGCACCGGTCGGGTGCCAGGGGCCGCTGCTCTGCTGGCTGCCTCTCCCATCAGCTCCCCAGGCAACTGGAGACACCGCCTGATCCTCAGCGTGGGAAGATCTGAGACGCGAGATTAGCGGAGAAGGAACTACAACCAGACAACAGCGTCTGCCCCGGCTACTGCCGTGCTAAAACACGCGCTCTGCTCTCCACGGCGTGTGGCTCTGGAGGTAACATCTCCTTGCGGACAATGGGTGACGGCGAGGAGGAATGTCAGCAGGACAGGATGACACAGACGATGGCCGGACCGGACCCCGGCCGGGAGGGAGCGGGCGGTGGGTGTGGATGTGGATGTGGATGTGGATGTGGATGTGGATGTGGATGTGGATGTGGATGTGCGCGGGGCTGCCGCGGGAGCCGCTCAGCTGGAACCACCCGGAACCACCGGGGCATCTCCCCGCTACGGGGGCTTCCTGACGGCCAAAAATACCCAGAAACGCCCCCAAACCCTAAAAGCGCCAACAACAAGGCAGGAATTACCCTCGCTTTTACGGTACCATTTGAAGGCCGGTATGCAGCGGGGAAGTGCCAGCCCCACCGCCCCCTCACCTGGGGCCGGGGCCCGGCCTCCCGCCTGTCCCTTCASGGCAGAAGGGCGCGGGCTCCGGCCCGGGCGGCAGGGCCGTCCCACGCCCGCACGCTGCGGCGGGAGGCGGCCCGGGAT